>NW_005371410.1:3729858-3754563 GCF_000412655.1 Myotis brandtii
CAGCTTGGGTGGGGCGGGGTCTCAGGGAATCAACAAGGCGGAGCAAACAGCTATAGCTGATCCTCAGCCCTGCCCTAAGAGGCCCCAGGTCTCAGTGTCCCGGTAATCGCTGCAAGCACCTCTGAGAGAAGGCCACCCTCGAGTTCCGCCCAATGCCAGACAGTCCAGTTTCTCCCGGTATGAGTCTGGGTCCCCAGAGACTGGCCTGGAACTGGAGTTCAGAACAGTCAGGAGCTTGTGTCCCTCCCGATCCGTGTCCTCAGTTGCCAGCCCTTTCCGAGTGCGCCTCCGTACCTCTGCACTTTACTTCCGCACCTCCTCTGAGTCTCAGTGTGCTTTTCTCTTTCCTTCTAGTTGTAGAATTTCCACTCAGCCAACCTTCCCTCATCTGAGAATGTCTTGATTTCCCCTTGTTTTGCTGGCTGTAGGATTATGGGTTGACAGTTCTTTTCTTTCAAACCCTGAAAACAATATGCCACTTTCTTCTGGCTTGTATAATTTTGGGTGAGAAATCCCCTGTCATTCTAATTGCTTTTCCCCTATAGATAAGGTGTAGTTTCTCTGGCTACTTTCAAAATATTTTCTTTGCCTTTGGTTTTCAGAAGTTTAATTATGATGTGTCTTGGCATGGATTTCTTCAGATTGATCCTGCATAGGGTTTGTGCAGCTTCTTGAATCTATGGTTTTGTTCAGTCATTATTTTTTTTAGTACATTTTCAGCTTCACTCTTTCTTCTCTCTTTCTGGGTTCCAGTGGTACAAATATTAGATCTTTTGCTGTAATCCTATGGGTTCATGAGGCTGTTTTTGTTTTGTTTCTTCAGTCTGTTTTCTCTCTGTTGTTCTGATTCTTTACTGTGTCCCTTCATTCTGCTGTTGAGATCATACAAGGAGCTTTTCTTTGCTGAGATTTTTTTTTTCATTTGTCCAAACATGTTTGTAATTGCTTATTGAAGAATTTTTATCATGGTTGGTTTAAAATCTTTATCAAGTAATTCTAACATATCTGTCATCTTATAATTTTGCATGGTTTTAAATATTTCAGTTCTTAATATAATGAGTGATTTTCTATTGAAACCTGGACATTTTCATATTATGTTCTGAGACTCAGGATATTATCTAAACCTCCCATTTCCACTGATTTTTCCTGACGTTACTTTGGTAGGAGAATAAGAGGTACCTACTGCCAGGTGGTCATAGAAGTCGAGATTCTCTACTCAGCCTCCATTGACACCCAGGGGAAGGAGATCCTTATTATTACTGCTGGGTAAGGGTGGAAGTCCAGGCTCCCCAGGTAGTCTCCCAGGGCACTGCTAGGCTATTAGTGGGGGCATGTTACCAATCCTCAGGGGTGAAGGTCCTGGCTCCCTACTTGGCCTGCCCTGACACTGGTTGGGAGGTTGGGCCTTCTCATTATGGCCTCATGAGGTCAAAGTCTAGGCTCCCACTCAGCTATTGGTGCTGTGGGTAGAGGTAAAACCACAGTTTTCTGTGGTGTTTGGCTGCAGTAGAGCAGCTATTGTCAAAAGTTTTCAGTCTTGCTAAGGCTGCTCCTTTCTTGTTTTTGTTTTTTGACTAGAGAGACTTTGTTGGGACTTTTTTTTTTTTTTAATCTGCTAGTTGGCATTTCAGGTTGCTGGATTCTTCAGCTCCAAATCTGGGATATATTTGGCAAAAAGAAAACCCAGGGAACTCATCATTGTGTCATTCCTTGGACCCTGCGGTTCCTAGCTGGTCTGCCTTCTCTCTGCTTTTCAGAATCTTCTTATGTTTGTTTGTTTGTTTGTTTGTTTGTTTTAAATACATTTTTATTGATTTTGGAGAGGAAGGGAGAGGGAGAAAGAGAAACATCAATGATGAGAATCATTGATTGGCTGCCTCCTGCATGCCCCCTATTGGGGATTGAGCCCACAACCCAGGCATGTGCCCTGACCAGGAATCAAACCATGACCTCTTGGTTCATAGGTCAACACTCAACCACTGAGCCACGCTGGCCAGGCTCTTCTTATGCTTTATATTTAATGTCCAGGGTTTTTAGTTGTACTTAGTGTAAATAATAGGGAAGAATATGTCTACTCTATCTTCCTGGAGGTGGAAGTCCCCAAATGCACATTTTAATCCATTTAAACAGTTGTATCAAAATATAATCATTATTGAGGGAAATGTTTCATACTTTGAATATTATCTGATAATTTGCATAATACTGTGCTCACAAAGTCAGCTAGAAAATAACATCTTTATTTAAACTGAAATTTATTGTTCATATTATTAATGAAAACTTTTCCCCTCTAGGAAATAATGCAAAAGGTGTCCCAAGGCTCCTGACCAGTGAACAAAGATTTGAGAAAAACGACAGCCAAGCTCATGTTTTCTCCTGATCAAGAAAATCATCCATCCAAAGCACCAGTAAAATATGGGGAACTCATTGTCTTAGGGTAAGGTTTCCCCATCTGATGACATAAAATTGAATAATATATGGTAACTTTAAAAATATTTTTTTAGAATTTATACCCTACCTATTTCCAGAAAGGGCTTAAAGCTGCAGGGTAACATTACCAAATCAGGAGACTCTTTTAATTATCAGTTTTATGCTATCACTTATAAGTGTACAAATACTGCATAAACTTTGCCTCACCCTCACCCCCAGAAAGGACAGAGCTTCTTAAAGGTGAAATGAAAAATGTGTCTAGAGAGTCACATAATCATTCCATTTGTCTTTCCTATTCCTTGTTTTAGAAAAATTTGCTTTGGCTTACTTTATAATTTTTTTATAAAGAGTCAGTACAGCCCTAGCTGGATAGATAGAGCATCAGCCTGCAGACTGAAGGGTCCCAGGTTCAATTCTGGTCAAGGACATATGCCCGGGTTGCAGGCTCAATCCCCAGTAGGGGACATGCAGGAGGCAGCTGATCAGTGATTCTCATCATTGATGTTTCTATCTCTCTCTCCCTCTCCCTCTCTCTTCTCTGAAATCAATAAAAAATATGTATTTTTTAAAAGTCAGTACAGTTTTTACATATGGCAGTTTTTGAGTGAACTCCCTTCTCCTCCTTGTCAACCACTAATGTAGGCCATTTTACAATCACATTCTCCTCCAACCTCAAAACTATCTCTATTCCCTGCCTCATTTCCCCCCAGATTGACCATGATTTCAAGGTGGGAGGGGGAAAAGTGAATGAAGAGAAATTATTATTAAGCTACTGCTTATGCCATAATGAAGCAGTAAAGAATGAAAAAAAAAGCATGACAAACACCTGGATCCAAATTCTAGCTATGCCAGTGTCACGTGTGTGACCTTCAGAAAATATCTTAATTCCTTTGAGTCTCTAAGGAACTTCATTCCTCTGAGGAATAACTTAATTCCTAACGTATAAAAGTGGAGAGTGATACCAGTCTCACAGAGTTTTTTATGAGGATGGATTAAGTGAGGTGCTGTATGGGGTAGAACCGAAGAGTTCCTACTACATAGTAAACACCAGATGTTTTGTTTTGAACTTTTTCCCTAGTAGTTCAGTCCTTGCTCACTTGCTTACCTACAGAACATATATGTATCTTATCATGGAGAAATGGTCATAATGTCTGAATAACAAAAGTATGTTTAACTGCTGCTTAGCAGGCATCTCAGTTGGACAGGTTTTTGCCAACATAATGTGAATGTGTATGTATATGTTCAGGTGGCTGAGACTTAACAAACAAGTCTAAAAATACCATATTTCAAAAGTTCAGCTATTTAAAGTGTTAGGTTCACAATTAAAGGTGATTCTATTTTGAACAATTTATATTGTACTTTTAAAGGTTAGATTAGCACATGCAAACATTAACCTTTAGAAAAAAATAGAATGAGTCATGAGGAGTCAGATATGCCACTAATCATCTCTTTGAAGAAAAATATAGGTAACTTAAAGTAATATTGAAAAAAAGAATGACAAATACCACAATCCAAATTCTAGCTTTATATGTATAATACAAACAGTAGTTCTATGTGACTTAGAATGTGGCCAGGAGGAATCTCATTTTGTTTTATACTCAGGCAACTGGGGATCAGCAATTGCTAAAAAGAATTTTAGATACTTATATTGTGCTAATAGATAATTGGGGATTGATCCTATAAGGCAAAGTAACACATTTGTTAGAATTGTATGGTTCTTACAAGAGATCACCTAATCTTTTTTCTCCCCTAATCAGGTATAATGGGTCTCTCCCAAACGGCGATAGAGGAAGAAGGAAAAGTAGATTTGCTTTGTTTAAAAGACCTAAGGCAAATGGGGTGAAGCCCAGCACTGTGCATATTGCTTGTACTCCTCAGGCTGCAAAGGTAAAAAACAAAACAAAAACTGTGAATTAACTTGGAGAAATTGAAAGACTTGTACATGTTGTTTATATTCTCTAGCATTCCCTTCACATTCTATACCAGAAGTTTCCTTTTGTTTCGATAGGAGAACACACGTTGGAGACATGATATTTGAAGGGCTGCCATATGAAAGGGCATCAACTTTTTTTAAAATGACAAACGAGAATCAGTAGGTGGAAATTAGAAAGAAACATCTCTTTTCCTATTAAACCAGAGCAGGGGTAGGTTTGGGGCTTTATCTAATATTTAGAATTGTGTAGCTGTCAGCCCTGAGAAGTAGGACATTCCTGCTCTTACTAAAGGGCCCTTGCCTAGGCTTGGCAAGGAATGTAGTATATAAGAAGTATATTCAGGTATTAGAAGCATGTTTAGATGAGGCAAATTTAGAGAGGAAGGGAGAGGGAGAAAGAAATCGAAACATTAATGATGAGAGAAAATCATTAATCGGCTGCCTCCTGCATGCCCCCTACTGGGGATCAAGCCCACATGTGCCCCAACTGGGATTGAACCAGGACCTCCTGGTTCATGACTCAACCACTGAGCCACACTAGCTGGGCTGGATGAGGCAATTTTTTAAATTAAGGGTTTTTCTCAAAGATTCTATGGATGCTCTTACTTTTATTTATTTATATTATTGTTTTATGACCTTCATAGGTTTTAGCGTAGTGTCTTGAAAAAAGTAGACCTCCATAATTATTAAATTAAATCAAAGCTATGAAAAAGCAAATACTCAACCTTATCTACAGTATAACTTCTCTATCTACTTGCCTAATGCTTTTAGCCCCTTTTTCTTTCCCTACCAAAATCTCCAGAACCTGGGCCACCATTTCAGGATACTTAGACTGCCTAGAGTGATAGACAATTAGGGGGAGTTTTAGATCTCCACATTTCCTATAAATCCTGTACTTGCAGTTGTATAACACAAACTGAACTTGATACTGTGATGAGTGAATAAAAATTAAAGAGTTCCTTGACTTAGGGAAGTATCTATATCTGTAGCCAAGCATCCTCAGGATGTACGCCAATATTATACCATTTGAGGTGTATCTTTGTAAGCTAAGTAACGAGAGACAGAGAAATGGGTATATAATGCCTTGTTTTGGGTCATAACTCCAGTCCCTGGAGTTAGTCAGATTTTTGGCTTTGTTTTATATTCAGTGTGGTGTCTAAAACAGTCCTCATGCCTTGGCTAGGCCTCCTCTATTACTGTTTGAGAACCAGTGAATGTAGAAAAGGGATAGTTTCTTTTGGGTGTTTCTTTTTGCTCCTTTGAAGAAAACGGATGAGCTAAGCAGGTGGTGGAAGTGGACAACTTATTGATCCAATCAGAAGAGCTTCTTTTCAGTATTTCCCCATTGGAATGCTTTGGCATTTTGGATGTGCCAATTATTCTTTGTGCAGGGCTGTATCACATATTGCAGGACAACTTTTAAGCCCTCAAATCATTGTAACAGCCCGAAAATGCATCTACATATTTCCAGATGCCTCTTTCACAGCTAACATGACCTCTGGTTAAGAGCAATTATCATGGGAAAATATTTCTAATTCCTATATCTGTAATATTCTATTCTGTACCTTTCTTTGCATTTTTAACTGTCATACTTCTCATGTTTTCATGTTAGCTCCTTCTCATCTTTACTGGACAACAAAAAATTTAGGGGTCAAAGATTACCTCTTTACTATTTCAATTTTGGAGGAGTGCCGTATGAGGACAGGAAGAAAACTGTTTAGTCTGGCAGTCATCTGGGATGAATGGTTAAACCCTGCCTTCCAGTCCAGTGAGACCTTAACTTGACATAGTTCTTGTTCTGAATCTAAGAGTAGGTTTAATCGCTAAAAAAAAGTACACAGGGATTACAATCTCAAAGTACACAAAAACCTGTTTTTAAATCTCTTTAGCCATTAAGAATTAACTTCCAAAATACTGAGCAATTCTGTGTTTGATTAACCAGTTGCTTAATGTCGAGTTAAAGTAATTGTAGGTTTTTAAACCTATAAAACAATTACACAATATTTATGAATACATAAATGTGTAGTAAAAAAAGAACCGCATGCATGGGAATGATCTATGCTGCATTCTTGAGGTTGGATACCTCTATGAAAAAGGGAGCCCTAGCTGGTTTGGCTCAGTGGATAGAGTGTCGGCCTGCGGACTAAAGGGTCCCGGGTTCTATTCCAGTCAAGGGCACATTGCCCGGGTTGCAAGCTCAATCCCCATTAGGGGGCATGCAGGAGGCAGCCGATCAATGATTCTCTCTAATCATTGATGTTTCTATCTCTTTCTCCCTCTCCCTTCCTCTCTGAAATCAATAAAAATATTTTTTTTAAAGGGGGAGTGGGGAGGGACATGCAAACAGCCTTGATTGTATCTGTAGAGTTTAATTTCTTTTAAAAGATCAGAAGCAAAAATGACATTATTAAACTTGGATAAAGCTGGGTAGTTAGTACCCAGGTATTTGTTTATTCTCTTTGTATAGTATATGAAAATATCACAATCTTATTTAATCTTAGAGCTATTATTTTAAGGCTTTGTTTATTATAGATTAGCTACAAATTGAAACCAAGTAAAATTTGAAAATGCCAAAGCTCTAATTAATAAACCTTTTTTTTTTTTCCATTTAGCCTCTCTGTGTATAATCATTCTTTGTATCTCTTTTCCTCTTACTCAACCTGTTTCAACTTCCTTTGTTTGGGTTTTCCCCACTCTGAAATTATCTCCAACTCATATACATAGAATATGCCTGAAAACAAAACTGAAAAGTTCTTTTTAGCAATGTTTTTCATTTGGGATAAGTCAGAAGTACAGTTGTAAGCTTTATATCCATTTCCTTTGGTAATCTTGAATCATTCTATGAATCTCTCTGTATCTAGCCCAGCATATGGCAATTATTTGTCATCTGTAGTCACAGAATGGTTAAGTAAACCAGTTAATTCTCCTTATTGGTTAACATTATAACTCTTAGAGTTACTTTAAAAATAAAATTCCTCTTGTCTTGCAGGATTTTATATTTTCTTCTTATCAGAGCAGTACTGAGTACTGTTTTCAGATTCTACATGGAATTTGATTTTGATTACTTTATAATTTAAAATACAAGGGAGACTCAATTTTATTCCTTGTATACAATGAAACTGTATTCTTACTCTATAACTACTTTAAAGTATTCTTCTGTACCCTTCTCAACCTGAGAAATTATGTCACAGCTGAGGTTATACAAGAGTTATTAATCTCTAACCTAAATTGTTGGGGGGAGGGGGGGAATATGTCATATGTGTTATAGGTTACCCTTTTTTTAAAAAATCTGATTTGATTGACCTGCCCACTAGTTTTGCTATTAATCTTTTCTTTCTTAGGCAATAAGCAACAAGGACCAGCATAGCATATCATATACGTTATCTCGGGCCCAGACAGTGGTGGTTGAATATACTCATGACAGCAACACTGATATGTTTCAGGTATTAAAATATGTGAATTCTTTTTCCATAAAAAAAGTTAAAGCCTATTGTCATTGACTTTTGCTCTGTTCAGATTAAAGATGATCATATTTTCATGTATTTTATTTAAATATATATTGTTTTCTGAACCCCATATATAGAAGTTAGTGTAGCATAGTTAAGAGATGGTCTCTGAAATTATAATTCCTGGTAAGCATTACTTAGCCACTGTATGCCTCAGTTTCCTCCTAAAGTACGGTTAATAGAACTTCCCTTGTATCACTATTAGGAGGCTTACTAGTAAATAGTTTAGTACATGTAAAGTGGTCGAAGGTATATCAGGTAGATGGTAAGTAAACACTTAGCTATAATATAGAGGTAGTAGTTCTATTAGCTATTATTATCCCAAAAAAAGGAACCAAGAAATATTCTGCACATGTTTATGACCGTTTTTCCCCCCCACTACTTTTTAAATAAATTATGGTCTTTTTTGTTTTGTTTTGTCTTTTTCATAAAGGAATAGAGTTTCCCCCCAATAATAGTAAACTGATGATATCCTTTCTATAGGCATTGTACTTATGGATGATATGAACATTTCTACATAAAAAAACCTGAAATATATCAGAAACTACCCCGATAAATTAGCCAATCTTTGAGGAACTAGTTTTGTAAGCATTCAAGGATCCACTTACCTTCTAAACTGAACGAGAACTTTATTGTTCAAAACATCAGATATTCAAACTTCAACTCTGTGCATTGCTTAACACTCTGAAGTAAATACAGGGGACATTACAAGTTGATTACATACAGGTGCTACATTGGCAGTCTAAGAAGTACAGTCTTTTAGTTGGGTTGAAGAAGGGTGAGGAAAGGCTTTATGGCAGTGCCTTTTTTTTTTTTTTTTAAATCAAGTTGAGTAGGATTTTGCCAGTCCAACCAGTAGAAGCATTCTGACAAAAGAAATGACAAAGAAATACACAGTATGGTAGAAGATTGATGAATAAGCAACTGGTAGCTAGAATACACTTTCGTGTCAACAGAAATAACAGGAAATTAGGCTGGATTGGTAGGTGGGAGGTAAATTGTGAAGTCAGTTTTTAATTATTATCAGAAATAAACTGATAAGTTCAGATAGGTTGTAAGGAACTACTGAAGTTTTTAATTGGAGTGGGAGAGACATAAGATCTATACTTTTGAAGTTAATAGTAGCAATTAGAAAGAGGAGGAATTACTAAAGTTTATCTTAACACAATTCTATGTTGGTATCTGAGGACAATCATGTTGGTTTTCTCTTTATAGATATTTCTGATTTCTTCCTTCTTACCTGTCATTACCAATATTGCTTTGATGTCTCAAATCTTCTCTAAGACTAGATCAAATACCAGCTCCTCTGGAACAATCTCTCTTCCCAAATAAATGCTGCTTCTGAATATCAATTCTCAATCCAATCCTTGGTCTACATCTTTTGGCTCTAAAACAGCCTTTTTATTTTTGGAACTATTTCAAAGGTCTGAGACCATTTTCTTTGGATATCATTATCTTTAAAATAAGGAAAAGGGACATTCAGTCTTACATTTGTTAACCAACTAATTTCCCCTTAAAATTCTCCAAACTAAATAAAGACTTTATACTTGATGATAGGAACAAAACACTAAAGAGTTTTATCCGAAAGTATGCTGATATGAGGAATTCCTGAGACTCAACTATGCAAAGAATGACTTTTTTTTTTTTTAAATATATTTTATTGATTTTTTACAGAAAGGAAGGTAGAGGGATAGAGAGTTAGAAACATCGATGAGAGAGAAACATCGATCAGCTGCCTCCTGCACATCTCCCACTGGGGACGTGCCCGCAACCCAGGTACATGCCCTTGACCGGAATTGAACCTGGGACCCTTCAGTCCGCAGGCCAACGCTCTATCCACTGAGCCAAACCGGTTTCGGCCAAAGAATGACTTTTAAAAGTCATCATCTTTGTAGAGGGTCAGGTTTTGTTTTTTTTCAGTACCCACATTCTTCAATTTTATGATATTACTTTATAATAAATACATTAATGAACTGATCATTTTAAATGTTTACTTTGAAACTCTGTGACACTTGTTAGTTCTATCATCCATCCCACAGATTTCCTTTTTTCTTTTCAACTTTTATCTTTCGAAATGAAATTAATTTATTTACTAGCTAGTACTCTGAAGTTTTCAATTCTCTAACACTTTACCCACCAGAACTCTTTATCTGGGAATCTTGTCTCTGAAGTATGGCCAAGAACAAGGAAAAAAAATTAAAAGGACATCTAGGCATATAAAATAAATGTCAGATAGGCCAAGCACTGACATTCCTTTCTCTGCTCCCTGGAGAATCCCTTAAGCTCTTAACAGTAACCTTTTGAAATACTATTCTTTGAAGTTTAGTTATTTGATTTCTCAACCCATATAAGAGTAGCTGGATAGAGGAGGGGTGTATAGTGCTGGAGACAAATTTGCCCAACAGCAAGAAATGATAACTGACAACCTGGCAGAAAGGCCAAAAAAAAAGTATATATAAGACCGCAAAGCAAGACTATGTAAGGCCTTAACATAAGGATCAGCGTTCTTGTACACCTTAATAGCACCTAAAGATATCACTAGTTCAGCTGAATATAAATGGTATTCTTAGTGTAATATCATAAACTGGAGTCATCATAAATGATTTACTTATATGTCAACTATATTCTGTTAAAGAAGGTAGAGTAGTATATGGTAGACATTTTCATCCAAGTGGGTTAAAATTAAAATCTGCAGCCATCTAGAAATCTCAGCCATCCTAAACTCCTTATTCCCTGAGGATTTCATATATTCTGGGTCATAACTTCTCACTTAATTCTACGCTCTAAGCGACTATTATATCAGAGCAAGTCAGATTAGTTTTCAAGAGTATAGATGCCCCCAGAGTTAAGTATAAGTTTGAGCTTTAGAAGTTTCAGAGGCGTAATGATTTCACCTTATCGTGTCTTTTTTTGAATGGGTTTTCCACTGTGTTCCTTTGACTAGGTTTATAGACATTTCTTTTTCCCTTAGATTGGCCGGTCAACTGAAAGTCCCATTGATTTTGTAGTAACAGACACAGTTCCTGGAAGTCAAAGTAATTCTGATACACAGTCAGTGCAAAGCACTATATCAAGATTTGCCTGTAGAATCATATGTGAACGGAATCCCCCATTTACAGCACGGATTTATGCTGCAGGATTTGACTCATCAAAAAACATCTTTCTTGGGGTAAAAAGCTTTTTTCCTATATGATGCATTATTTTATAATCACTTGTATTTCCAAATTACAAATAAGCGGAAGCTCTCACTCTTCTTACTCCTACTAGGAGAAGGCTGCCAAATGGAAGACATCAGATGGGCAGATGGATGGCTTAACCACCAATGGCGTTCTTGTTATGCATCCACGTAACGGGTTCATGGAAGACTCCAAGCCTGGAATATGGAGAGAAATATCAGTGTGTGGAAATGTATTCAGCCTGCGTGAAACCAGATCAGCTCAGCAGAGAGGAAAAATGGTAAGTACTGAGATGTAGCTCCTTATTTAGCTACAGTAAATACATAGGGTGAGTTGGACTGAACGCATTACATATTCCCAAAAATTCTTAAATCTCTTGTTGATACATAATACTAAGTCTGATTATCATACACTGACTACTAAATACTATACTATAGGATAATATTTTAATATTTCAATTAGAAACTTTAAAAGTGGGTGCAAGCGCCAGGCAGGACTGTGGCACGTGGGAGCAAAGAATTTTCAGTAATCACCAGAGGCTCGCCCCAATGACAGCAACTGGCGCCCCACCTTGGTCTGGCGCCCCCGCTCACCTGCTCCACCATTCTGCCTGCTGCTGACACCTGCCATGTTCCGCACACATCCCCTGGTGGTCAGTGCACGTCATGGCGACCGGTTGTTCGGCCGTCAGTCTATTTGCATATTAGCCTTTTATTATATAGGATATTTTAAAACGTAAGCTTTCCTAAGTTAAACAGCACTTTGTATTTTCTACTTACATCTGTATTATCTTTGGCCATGATATTTATTGGTTATATTTGACCAACTGATTAGCCTTGGAAAATAAGCCTGTGTGGACACATATGTTCAGAAAAGACAATTGCCTATTGATCCCTGCTTTTTCATGGTACTTAAACTGTACATGCAGCCTGTCCCTTTTGTTTTAATCATAAATTATCTTTACTGTAAGGCTGAAAAGAAATACATGTAAGACCAACACTCTTATGCAGATATCTAAAGCACAATGGTGAATTTTTTTTTTTAATTCTTGTTTCCTCTAGGTGGAAATTGAAACCAATCAGTTACAAGATGGCTCATTAATTGACCTTTGTGGTGCAACATTGCTGTGGCGTACTGCAGAAGGCCTTTCCCACACTCCAACAGTGAAGCATTTAGAAGCTTTAAGACAGGAAATCAATGCAGCACGACCTCAATGCCCTGTAGGGTTCAACACACTAGCATTTCCTAGTATGAAGAGGAAAGATGTTGTTGATGAGAAACAACCATGGGTCTATCTAAACTGCGGCCATGTGCATGGCTATCATAACTGGGGAAACAAAGAAGAACGTGATGGAAAAGATCGGGAATGTCCTATGTGTAGGTCTGTTGGTCCCTATGTCCCTCTGTGGCTTGGATGTGAAGCTGGATTTTATGTGGACGCCGGCCCTCCAACCCACGCGTTTAGCCCATGTGGGCATGTGTGTTCAGAAAAGACAACTGCCTATTGGTCCCAGATCCCACTTCCTCATGGTACTCATACCTTTCACGCAGCCTGTCCCTTTTGTGCACATCAGTTGGCTGGTGAACAAGGCTACATCAGACTTATTTTCCAAGGACCTCTAGACTAACAGACAGTTGTCCTCCAGGACTGCATTATACATTGATAAGCTAAGTGAGTTGGGTTTTTCAACTTGTTGTCCAAGTCACGGTTTCTCTGATCTGGTCATTTGCATTAAGATGAAGAATTTTTTTAAACATTTATAATAAATTGTAGCAATTTTTGAGCAAAAATATGGGAAACTCAAGCAAAGGAATTTTCAAAAGTACCTGACTTCTGAATTCTGAGTTTTTAAAATCTATTTTGAGGAGAAAAAGACGGTCTAATATGATGCCTTCATTTTAGTGTTTTTGAATCACCCATCCTCAGTGTTGAAAAATTGTTTTGTATAACTGAGGGTACTGTTGGTTCAAACTATGTTAGTTTACAGTTTATTGCAAACATTGTAAATTACAGCATCATGTATATTAACTTTTTTTCTATTTATCTTTATTATAGAAAATATCTTAGAATGTTCTTGATAGAGTAGCATGGTAAATGATGGTGTCACACTCTTGGTGTGAATGGTAGGTTAGTGAGCATAGCTCAAGGATTTGCAAAGTTAGGAAGATGGGCAAAAGAGCCTCTCCCCACCCCCTGTCTAAATATGGACTTTGGTAAATTAGAATACTTTGTAAAATGAAATTTATATTAATTACCATTGTGTAAAAGGTGTTTGTTTTTAACCACATTGAAGATGATCAGGAAAAGAGCTTTTTTCCTTAAAGTTTCTCTCAAGTGTAGTACTATAACAAAACTTAATGCTAAGAAACATTTTATATGCTCCTTTTGAATATGCAATTTATCTAGATTATCTATTTTTCTCCCGTGATAACTAATCTGTTTTTAGTATCAGCAACATTTGGCAAGTTTATTTTTTAGATATAAACTGTGGTTCATCTGTTCACTGTTTCTAGAAAAAAAAAATCATTCTCATGAGAAAAAGCATAAATTAACAAGAAAGGAGAGTGACTTGATTTGCTTTTAGAAAAAGAAATGCTTAAGTAATTAATTATTCTATTTTGGGCCTTATCCAGACATTAAGAAATCTAGAGAGATATAAAGGGTTGAATAATAATAGTGCGCCCCCCCCTTTTTAACCTCACAGATCAGCCTTAGCTTCTGGCTTGAATCCTAAGGAAAGTTGCCAGTGTTAAGGAAATGTTTGGTTGGCAGAGGAGCACCATTGACAGCAGAGTGGAGGGACATATTTGCATGGTCTGTTTAGTCTCTAATTCCAATAAATTCATTTGCTTTCAGAAACAGGAAAAAGTTTCTTCTCCTCCAATCCCTCCTCCCCTCCTCCCTTTTTTTTAATGCACCACAAGGAAAGTACAGACAGTTGCACTACATCAAACCCTCTGTGGCACTTGTAGAAATCAATACACTTTTAGATTAGACGGAATCATTATTTTAATCTTTTGATTTGTTTTCCTTTAGTTTGAGAAGTTGTATAATACTTAATTGACTCTAGCAAAATTTTGTATTTGGTAGCATAGCTTTAATTTATCCTATTACAATGCTGTTCTGAATTTTCTTTTGGTTTTAAAAAAAACAACACAAAACCTGTTGCTTAGAAGCCATGAACTATCTTATTTTACTTCAACTTGTCAAAATTTACTTGTTTTTAAAAACTATCATGTGGGCTCACTCAGGAAATGCATGTCAGGAAATTTGTATTATAAGTTTATTGGTTGTGATGTATCAGTAACTGCTGTTACCCCCTTTTCAAAGAAATATAACTAATTTTGAAGTTTTCTAGATTGTCACATGCTTTGTGACTAATGCAAGGAAATCAAGTCCTGTGTTGTATTTGTTCTAGTCATTTCTATTCAGTCTATATATTGTAGCTAATTTTTATTTGCAATTAATTTATTCAAACTAAGTAAATACTTTTCAAAATAGATATTTGAATTTGTCTCTGTGCATTTGTTTTTGCATAACTTAGAATGGGAAATCAGAGGTGGTAATTTGCGGACAAGACTACTGCACACTTCAAAACTACTCACTTGAAATAGATGAGTTTGCATTTGAGGTATAATGTTAAATCTCTGGTTCTCTCTCATCTCTTACTTATTAATGATTGAATTGAGATCCTTCTCTAAGTTAAGTCCTACAAGAGAGTTGGCTCCTTGCAAGTAGCATACTAGGCTGTTTAAATAGTGCCTCAATGATCAGAAAAGATTCATGTTCATTACAAAGTGCCTAAATTCCTCTACCAACTGGAAAAAATCTGGTTCATGCCACATCAAATTCATGTTTTGAAAACTCAGGTAATTTAAATCATTAGTCAAGTATTTTTCTGTTTAAGCATTTTGAAAATTTTGTTCTGTCACTTTGCCAATTCCAAATGAAACACTTTCACTTACATGCTTGTATTAGGGCAATGCCAGTATTCTGGCCAAGGGGAAAGAGTTGTATTCCGGTCTCCTAAGTGCACTCTCAAGAAAGACATTCTTTATGGCTTAACTATTTTATAAATATCTAATACCTAAACGTCTTAATATCTAAATGTTCCTTAATTTGTACAGAAGATTAAACTTCCCTTCATCTAAAATGTTAGGGTCATGAAGCAAGACACAGTAGCCAGAAGGAGAAGTCTTTACCAGTTTATCTTCTTGAAGCTGAAATTGCTCATTTTCAACATATAAAAGTCTAATACATATAAAACCGAATAGGAATAAGTAATGATGTAAACATATAATTACATCTAACATGAGTATTTCCACTCCACTCTTCCCTCAGGATACTTCAAGAACCATATGTGATGCATGGCCTTCTAAAACATAGAATTAGTAAGGGCTCCATGGAAATTCATCTTTAAATTTATAAATAAAATTCTAACACTTTGGCCTCCTCATTTCAGTGGATCAGGATCATCTTGTGCTACCCTACTATAGAGACCACTGGCTAAAAGATCTGTGACCCACACTTTTGTGTTTATGTTCTAAGTATTAATCACCAAGATAATATATAATTGAACAGTATTATTCTATCTCCCACTCCCACTTTCGGAATTACTCTTATATAAGTATACTTTAAGGCCATATGCCCTCAAATTTTATCCATTCTTACAACAGATATTTGAATATCCACTATGCACCAAGCCCTATTCTAGTGGGGAAAATAGAAATGAATAAGAAAAATAAAAGATAAAGCATGATAGCAGTTTTGAAGGGACAAATAAAGCAGGAAGGGAGGTACAATGTGTGTGTAAAGTGTTTGCAATATTAAATAGGGGAATGAAAAGCCCCACTGGGAAGGTGATACTTGAATACTAGTAGAGATCTGACGGAGCTGAAGGATGTGGCTACTTAGGAACAAAACATTGAGCCAGAGGAACAATAATTGTAAGGGTCCTAAAGTAGAAGCATGCTTGGGACATTTCTATAATAGCAAAGAGGCCAGTGTGGTTCTGTTGTATGAAAAGAAGAATAGTAGGTACAGCAACAGAGGGTAAGTGGGGCTTGGGGATGAAACTAAATCTTGGAGGACCTTCTGAGCCTTTTGGCTTTTATTTTGAGTGAGATGGGGGCCATAGGATTTTGAACAGGGAAGAGATGTGATCTGACATATTTTTAAAAGATTTAAATAGACTGAAGTGGGATCAGGGAGACCAGTTTAGAGGCCAATGGAGTAATCCTGGAGAGACGTGACGTGATGTGGATCAAAGTGGGGTAGTGGAGCTAGTTTGAAGAGTGGCCAGAAGCTGGGTATGTTCTGAAGGCGATAGGAGCTGACAGTATTTGCTGGCAGATCAGATATGGGGGTGAAAGGAGTGTCAAGGCTTTTCTCAGCTTTGCCTAAGCAACTAAAAGGATAAAATTGTCATTTATTGCAGTGGAGAGGAAGATTATGAGCGGTTTGGGGGAAGGGGGAGCGTTACACTGCTTGTGGAATTGGGAACTTAGCTTGGACGTTAGATTGAAACTGCTTTTAGACAAGATGTTTGCCAAAGGTAAACCTCTGCTTTTTTTTTTTTTAACTTAACTATTATGATCAGTTTCTCCATATAGTCTATGCTTGCTTAGAAACAAACAAAAAAATATTTCTCCTGATTAGTGGTGAACTTCCTTTCATTGAAATAGAGAGTTGGGCCGCCTCTCCAGTTTCTGTCTTTGTTTTGGCAGCCTTCTCAGGAAATGAAATTCTGTTTTCAACTGCAGTAGTAACTTCCTTGAGCCAACATGTTCTGATAGAGTTTTCCTCTCTTCTCACTCATGTACACCTTCTTCTTTAGCTCTTGCATTTATGTTCTTAAAAGTCCTCAGTTTTATTGAATCAGTATTTTGCTACTTCAAATCTTTTTTGGCAGTGGCCGAGTACATGTTGTGTTTTATATTTTTATTTTTTATTTTATTATTTAAATATTTACAGAGTTCTTAAGCCTATTACTAGTATATAAGCCCAGATCTTAATATCCAGTTTCTCTTAAGGAAATATGCCTGTGTTTGATAATGTTGTCAGCAGTAAAGGGAGTAAATAAGATAAAAATGAATTTTCCTAGTAATAGTAAAGTATCATGTTCAAACATTGTTAGATGATATGTTAGGAATGCTGATTTGACTGTAAACCCAGCTATGTATGCTAAAGGATAAACTACAGCATAAAATAATTCCTCACGGCTAATGTTTGAGTGTTTGCTATGTGTCAGGCACTGTTCTAAAAGCACCATTCTAAGTACAAGGTGGAGCAAAAGTAGGTTTACAGATGTGAGTATGGGAATATTTATTCTTGTATTATTATTTATTTATTATTGTATTATTTTCCATATGAACAACTGTAAACCTACCTTTGTTCCACCCTGTATTTTACTGATATTATTTAAAACTCAAAACAGCACTATGAGCTAGGAACTATTGTCTCCATTTTATAATAGAATCCAGACACAGCAACGTCTAGTAACTTGCCCTAGGTTCACATGGTTTGTAACTAGAGGAGTCCGTTTGAACCTTTGAAGTCTTGCTCCACATCTGTGTAGGCAGCCACCACATTTTGCTGCTTCCCTCAACCCCCCGCCCCCGCCCCTCCTTTTTTTTTATTTGTTTGAAATTTGAACTCTAGTTCTTTATCCCAAATTTTGAAAAATGATTTTAGGTGGCTTACAAACAAAAATTATAATTAAGATGAAACATCAACAGCAAAAATCTTTGAAAGAAAGAAGAAAAATAGTTTGGTATTATAACAAAATAAGATAGAACCAGAGTGGTATGAGTACATGAATGGATTTAATGAGAGCCTATAAAGTTGCTATAGGTTAAGTCACAAATCAATTTAGTGTAAAGGTGTTTAATAGGTTATTTAATAAGGGAACATGATCAGTTACAAAATCTGTGCAACTGCCTGAGAAAGTAGCAATGGATGCACTGCTGCAGAAACTCAGAATCAATTCTGGCCCTGCAACCAGAGAAATTCACATCCAGGAAGTAGTGCCATTCCTTTATAAGTGGATTCATGCAGTACTTGTCTTCCTGTGACTGGCTTATTTTGCTTAGCAAATGTCCTCAAGTTTCATCCATGTTGTCACATGTTGCAGAACTTCCTTCTTTAAGGTTAAATAGTATTCCAATATACGTATATATTCTATTTCTGCACTCATCTCTTGGACATTTAGGTGGTTTTCACATCTTTGCTCTTGTGAATAGTGCTACAATGAAGGTGGGAGTCCAAATATCTCTTGAAGATTCTGATTTCAATTAGTTTGGATAAATAACCAGAAATGGGATTGCTTGGTCATATGGCACTTCTATTTTTAATTTCTTGAGGAACCTCCATACTGTTTTCTATAGTGGCTACCCCATTTTGCATTCCCACCAACAGTGTACAAGGGTTCCAATTTCTCTACATCCTCACTAATACTTTGTTGTCTTTTTATAATAGTCAACTTGACAGGTGTGGAGTGATATCTCATTGTGGTTTTGATTTGTATTTCCCTGATGATTAGTGACTTTGAGTATTATTTTCATATATTTATTGGCCATCTGTAGATCTTCTTTAGAGAAATGGCTGTTCAAATCCTTAGCCAATTTTTTCATCAGGTTATTAGGGTTTTTTAAACTGTTGAATTATAAAGTTTCTTGTGTATTTTGGAAGTTAATCCCTTATCAGATATATGGTTGGCAAATATTTTCTCCCATTACATTAAGTTGCCTTTGCAGTGTTTCCTTTGCTGTACAGAAGTCTTTTAATGTGATGTAGTCCCACGTGTTCATTTTTGGTTTTGTTGCTTGTGCTTTTGGTGTCGTATTTGCTGTTTCCCCACTTTAATGATGGAACACATTGAAGGAATTGTTTCCCAAGTTGATAAAGGACTATCATGGCGCCTGGCCCCTGGTAGATACTCAAGAGCTATTTCTTAGATAATTATAGAAAACTGTTATAACTGTGAACCATTTAGATACCAAAACAGTCTCTGAGTAGTAGCATTAACCAAAATAGTCAAAAGAATGGAGGTTACTAAAGCTATTTATGTGATCAGAAAATGTGTTTTCATTGGCTGAAAAGACAAAAATGGGAAAAAGGTGGGGATACTGCAAAAAGTGACAATACTAGAAGGTTGACAGAGCTACAAGAGAAAACCCATGGGTGGTGCCAGAAAAGAACAAAAGAATTATCCTAAAGAAAGAGAAAAAATATCAATTATAGCCCAAAACATGCCATCCATACAGTCAAGCGTGTTTTTGTTTGTTTGTTTGTTTTTGTTAATCCTCACCCAAGTGTAAGAGAGAGGGAAAGACAGAAATATCAATGTGAGAGAAACACATCGATGGGTTGCCTCCTCCACACTCCCTGATCAGGGCCAGGGCCAGGGAGGAGCCTGCAAGCAAGGTACGTGCCCTTGACCTGAATTGAACCCAGGACCCTTCGGTCCACAGGCTCTATCCACTGAGCCAAACTGGCTAGGGCCATACAGTCAAGTTTTTGAGCCTGTTAATGGTTAGGAAAGGCACAGAAGGCAGCCATGATTGAAAGGGAAACTAAGATCTACCCACCTTATAACTTCCTAAAGTTGTACCATATCACTAGTGTATAACTATTAATAAAAATATAGGATCTTAACATAAGTTACAGATGAGAAACCAAGGCTTAAGATGAAGTGGCTACTAATTGATAAATCTGGTACTAGAAGCTCGGTCTCCTGTGTCTATCCTAATACTCTTGATTATCATGAACCTGAGTCACCAAGATTCCGTTCAATGCCCATGTTTTGTTTGTTGAAACGGAAGTAAGTACATTGCACTTTGATAGTTTTTATTTTTAAATTAGAAGTGTCAGCAGAGTCAAAACATCAGCTCTTGTCATATAAACAATGGCTTCCAAATGTAGGGGATGCTTGCTTCAGAAGTCTTTTCACTAAGAGGCTGCCTAGTTTGGAAATGAAAGACAAGAGTAGGAAGAGAGAATCAAGAGTTGTCCAGCAGCCCTGGCCAGTGTTGCTCACTTGGTTGAACATTGTCCCATGCACCAAGAGGTCGCTGGTTCAATTCCCAATTGGAGCACATGCCTTGGTTTCAGACTCGATGCCCAATGTGGGAGTCAACAGATCGAGGTTTCTCTCTCCATGTTTCTCTCCCTCTCCCTTCTCTCTCTCTCTCTCTCTCTCTCTCTCTCAAAACAAAACAAAACAATAAAAACATATGTTAAAAAATAAAGTTGTCCAGCAGTTTTGCTTAGAGCTCTTCGGTACTCTACATGAGTCATTCAGCCAAGGTGAGTGCTCACTCAATGACAAAGCTCTTATTTTACTTTTCTATTTACTGTGAAGTTAGCACAGTTGGGCTGCATACCACTCTCTACAGGAATGCAACACATTCAGATACTCTACCTTCAATTGGTTTCCTTGTCAAATGATCTTCAGAAAATGAGTTATTTGAAATATGGTGATTGTAATGCTTTGCTAAAATTATTTGTCAAGCACCTCAGAATCTTTATTAATCCACAATATAATTGAATAATAATAGTAACCTAAACCCCAAGTGCCCAGAAAGTTGTCTAAATCTTGAATTATGGTGGGCAGATCCCTAGGTGGAGAGACAGGAGTTGAATTGGCTAGGCATACAGCTGGGGGCAAGAAGAGGAATTTCCTACAGAATGGATCCAAGAGCTCCCAAAGCAGGGATGGGCCAGGTGGCATTTGAAGAGTAATGGTAGGAATTCCTCACTGAAGGTCTTAGTAACATGATAGGTGCCCTAAAGTAAGTAATTACTTCCAAAGTTGAGGTTGCACAGGGATTGGGGTTGGGGTGCAGGGTTAGAGAACTTATTGTAGCCCCATAGTAATTATCCAAATGTCCAGGTGTGGAAATTACAGGAAGGAATCATATCAAGAGACAAGACAGTTTCTTGGAGATTCTCTCTCTCTCTCTCTTTCTCTTTCTCTCACACACACACACCAAACAGCTGCTCCTAATTTTAGAATAAGCATAGCTTTTCAAGATGACTTTTTAAAAAGAAAGTGTTCACCTGAGTATGTAAATTCTAATAAGTTTATTAGTGTAATTTCTATATCAGTTACACTGCATGAATGCAAATGTTAATTATATTTTTGATTAATGTTATTCCAATAACTCAACCATGGCAAGAATCCTTGAATTGGGTGTACCATGCAAAGTTGATATCTAGTTGCAGAGGTAACACAGTTGTGACGTGATACGTGTGATGTGATGAAATGAAAGCCAGAGGCATTACTCTTGGGATGTGGCCTTTTGCAGAGAAGCAGTAAAAGAATGTTTAAGCTTTGGTATAGGCTATAGGATTCTGAAAGTTTGAGAGTTAATCAAGAGTTTGTCTGAAGGTGCTTTTATGGTTTCATTATTGCTACTGACTTCAAATATGGCCATATTTATTTACCAAAGTGTTTTTAATTCCTCTTTAAATACAAAAGGACCATTGAAAATGTCTGGGTGGAATCTTACAAACAGAAGGAATTCTTCAGACAAGGCTCAAGTCCAAGCCTTAATCCGGTCTGGCCTCAGATACCAGTCCTTAGATGTTCCTTTATCAAAGTAGGTTACAATAGGCACTTATTCACTGTAAATAAACTAGAGGCTAAGTGAGTGAGGGGAGTTAGAAAATAGCAAGATAAGCAATCCTCCTTCAGAAAGGATCCAGTTATACTGAAGCCAGCGTCTCCTGTAATTTTGTAGCAGACTTTTTTATGTGTCATTCCTTGGCTTTATCTG
Source organism: Myotis brandtii (assembly GCF_000412655.1). Taxonomy (NCBI): domain Eukaryota; kingdom Metazoa; phylum Chordata; class Mammalia; order Chiroptera; family Vespertilionidae; genus Myotis; species Myotis brandtii. The sequence goes on from NW_005371410.1 coordinate 3,751,680, forward strand.
TGGTCATGAATCTCATTACCTGCTACCCTATGGGACCAAGATAATGCAACTCTTTGGCCCCAGTGAATTAATACTTACTTGTTCTACCTCGTTTTAGTTTCTTAGGACTTTGGTGCTGGTCCTATGTAAAAGCAGATGGTCTCAGACTAATAAATTTATGGCCTCTTCAGTTGGGGAGCTCAGTAGCCTCTTTGCAATACAACAAAGTCAAAGAATCTTAATTATAAAATTATCTAAAAATGTCTAAAGATGTTTTTAATCATTCAATGACTAATGGAAAAGATACGCCATATTATTTATAGCTGAAACACTTCTGAAAAGACAGAGTTTGGGAGACAAAGCTTTTAGAGCAGTGACCCAACATGTCAAATTCCCTAATAACAAATTCAAAGGAGCAGTTCCTGTTTACCCATATTGGAACTTAATTATATGTTGACACGTGGCACTGGTTTGAACATCTTTTTGACCTGCAAATATGTTTGATTTAATGGGAATTCAAATAGAAAGTTGATCTTAACCTTTTCATGCATGTCTTCATTATGATGTATTAAGCCTGCTTACCAATGAAATATACTGCAAGATGGGAGAGACATGAATGAAAGGTTTGATGTAACATGTAGTCGGTTAAATTTTTACTCTGAGAATATTACATTAATTTTATTTTGGTCATTATTATTGCTCGTGATGGCTGACACTTTGAACTACCAATTAACCTGGATTCCCAAATACCCTTGGTCTGATTTGTAGGTACGCCTGTAACCACAGAGCCCAGCATTTGCTAGAAAAGATTTACACACAAACACGAGGCTCACATCTCATTAAGTATAAACATTTTCAGAAAAAAAAATGGCTTGTGACTTTGTTTCTTTCAAGTTTCTTTTTATGTAGAAAGGTGATAGGAGTCTTTATTTGGGGAACTAGCTATAATTAAACAAAATGGAATCTTCTGCGGTGACACCACCATCTTCCTGGCTGGTAAGAACACTGACTTTTCATTTACTTCTGTTTGCATGGTTCATTTACAATTAACATAGCGTCTTTGAAATGCTAGCATTTGCTTTTTGTTTTCTGGTGTTTTGTCTAAGCAAACTAAACTTATATGGGTGCCAACAAGGTAATGCTATATTTTTGTGGAATTTTAGGATATCAGTTCTCTAAGTGAAATTGGAGATAGTGGAGTAAGTTTATTAATCTAAAATTTGATCCCCTTTCTGGACCAATTATTTTCTCATGGAGAAAAACTATTCCATGAGCAGCAAACATGTACCAGGGACTAATATATACTAGAATGAATGGATATGAGAGTATAGTGCAATAGTGCAATGCATCATGATCAATATGACTAGAAAAACAGCTCAGAGCAAAATTATTTTGGGGGTCTTAAATCAGTAATGTGGTTTGAACCTGTATGATTGGGACTGAAACTACTTATCTGATTTCATTCTGCTTCTTAAAGACCAGGGAGTCTTTGGCAATAGAATAAGGAACCCTCGTTAAAGGGGGGAGGTCTATGTGAGAAAATAAAATAATTGCAGAGCCCTAGCTGGTTTGGCTCAGTGGATACAGCGTCGGACTGTGGACTGAAGGGTCTCGGGTTCTATTCCAGTCAAGGGCACATGCCTGGGTTAATGTCTCAATTCCCAGTAGGGGGCATGCAGGAGGCAGCTAATCAGTGACTCTCATCATTGATGTTCCTATTTCTCCCCTCTCCCTTCCTCTCTGAAATCAATAAAAATATATTTAAAATAAAATACTTGCAGATCCTTTATAAGACCTGAGAAGACATCAGAGGATGTCTTGCATATAGTCAGCCTTCAGTTAAATATTCATTGAATATTTGAGCAGAACTGGACTCCTCATCCTTCATGAAGGATGAAGAGCTATTTTAATTTTCTAGCCACCTTGAGATCACAAGATAGGAGAGAGGAACTCTTGAGTGGGGTAGGACAGTAATGAGTGTCTTGGTGACAGTTATGATACACCGTTTTCGCTCTCTTTGTCCTTGGATATCCTGGGGAAACCTCAAAGAAGAAAGCCTGTTGACGACTTAAATTGGAAAGTGAGAGCTGATTTTAATTTGATTTTTTTCCCTACATGAGCACCACAGTTTATAGTGCTCTGGTAAACTTAGTGATTTTTTAAAAATTAAAGAAGTCTGGAGAACAGAATTCTTTTTTTCATTCACCACGAGAGTGGTTGTTCCACTGACTATCTCTTTATTATTATCACTAGAGGCCCGATGCACAAAAATTTGTGCACTTGGGGGGGGGGTCCCTCAGCTCGGCCTATGCCCTCTCGCAGTCTGGGACCCCTCAGGGGATGACCACCTGCTGGCTTAGGCCTGCTCCCTGGGGGATTGGGCCTAAGCTGGCAATCAGACATCCCTCTGGCAGCCCAGGAGCCCTCGGGGGATGTCTACTTGCCAGCGGGGAGCAGGCCTAAGCTGCAGTCAGACATCCTTAGCGCTGCTGAGGAGGCAAGAGAGGCTTCCACCACCACCGCTGTGCTGGCAGCCGTCAGCCTGGCTTGTGGCTGAGCAGAGCTCCCCCTGTGGGAGCTCACAGACCACCAGGGGACAGCTCCTGCATTGAGCGTCTGCCCCCTGGTGGTCAGTGTGTGTCATAGTGACCAGTCATTCCCAGTCATTCTGCTGTTAGGATCAATTTGCATATTACCCTTTTATTATATGGGATAGAGGCCTGGTGCACGGGTGGGGGCCGGCTGGTTTGCCCTGAAGGGTGTCCCGGATAGGGTGGGGGTTCCGCTGGGGTGCCTGGCGAGCCTGGGTGAGGGGCTGATGGGTGTTTGCAGACTGGTCACACCCCCTTCAGGCTGGGGGTCCCCGCTGGAGTGCCTGGCCAGCCTGGGTGAGGGGCTGATGGCT
>NW_005371410.1:3754831-3767860 GCF_000412655.1 Myotis brandtii
GGTTCGATTCCGGTCAAGGGCATGTACCTGGGTTACGGGCACATCCCCAGTGGGAGATGTGCAGGAGGCAGCTGATCGATGTTTCTCTCTCATCAATGTTTCTAGCTCTCTATCTCTCTCCCTTCCTCTCTGTAAAAAGTCAATAAAATATACTTTAAAAAAAAAAAAGAAACTTTGTAGCCTTGAGAGGAGCTCAGAGCAGGCCAGGGCGGGCAGGAGGGAAAGCCTCCTGCTCGCTCCAGCTCTGTGGCCACGGCCAGCTGAAAGCAGGTATCTGGGGTTTATTTACCTTCTATAATTGAAACTTTATTGCTTTGAGTGGAGCTCAGAGCCAGCTGTGGCAGGTGGGAAGTTGTCTTCCTCCATCATTGGGGCAACCAAGCCTCCTGCTTGCTCCAGCTCCATGGCTGTCGGCCGCCATCTTGGTTGGGTTAATTTGCATATAGTTGCTCTGATTGGCTGGTGGGCGTGGCTTAAGGTGTAGCAAAGGTATGTTCAATTTGCATGTTTGTCTTTTATTAGTATAGATAATTATTATTACCTTCATTTTTTTATATGTAATCAGCTGCCTTCTGCAGGGGAAGGGGAGAGGGAGGTGGTGAGCCTGCAACCCAGGCATGTGCCCTGACCGGGAATCGAACCATGACCTCTTAGTTCATAGGTCTATACTCAACCACAAGCCACGCCAGCCAGGCAAAGACAGAGAATCTTTTTTAAAAAATCCTCACCCGAGGATATTTTTCCATTGATTTTTAGAGAAAGTGGAAGAAAGAGAGACACATCAATATGAGAGAAACACATCAATTGGTTGCCTCCTGCACACACCCTGACCAGGGCCTGGGCCAGGGAGGAGCCTGCAACCCAACCGAGGTACGTGCTCTTGACAGGAATCGAAGCCAGGCCCCTTCAGTCCACAGGCCAATGCTCTATCATCCACTAAGTCAAACCGGCTAGGGCCATTTTAAAAAAATATATTTTTATTGATTTCAGAGAGAAAGGGAGAGGGGGAGAGAGAGATAGAAACATCAATGATGAGAGAGAATCATTGAACAGCTGCCTCCTGGATGCTCTCTTCTAGAAATCGAGCCCACAACCTGGGCATGTGCCTTGACCTCCTGGTTCATAGGTTGAGGCTCAACTGCTGAGCCAAGCCAATCGGACCCAATGACTAGCTCTTAATTGCCTGACTAGTCAGATGTGTTTATCCATTTGGAAAGGGAAGCATGTATTGAATACTGAATACCTACTTTGGGTTCATTTATTTAATAAAAGTATATGAAGCATCTACTAAATGAGGCACTGGAGATATAAAGATGAATAAAATGGACATGGTGCCTACCCGCACAATGCTGAAAACCTAGTAGAAGAAAGTGGGTAATAAGCAATTAAAGTATGGTGTGTAAGTGCCATGTCAGAAATAAAGATCCTTTGAGAGCACATAGGACAGGCACTGAACCAGACTTGAGAAGCTCTCTAGATGAAGAAATGCCAGGGACCTGACCGAACAGGGACGTAGCCAGGATGGGGAGACAGTGGGAAGAGGAGTCCCAGCAGAGGAAACAGCTGATTTTGTGGAGAGGCTCAGCACAAGAGAGAGGAGCACATGCTTGAGGAACTGAAATTAAATGTAGTTGAGTGGAGAGTAAAAGGAGGGGATAGCAAGCGAAGAGGCCAAGACATGGGCAGGGGACACAGACAGGAGCTCTGTTGGAAACACCAGGAGCTTTTAATGGAATAGTCATAGGGAATTGGGGAATGATGGGATCAGATCAGCACTTCTGAAAGATCCCTCTGCTGTACCATGGAGAATGGGTGTGCAAGACTGGAGTCAGAGAATAAATGTAGCTTGAGATCACTATGAGATAGCCACGATGCTGTAATGTTGGTAGTTGAATGTGTGCGTCCGAAAGCACAAAATGAGATCCACCTTGCAAATAATGGATTTGGGATCATCAGCCTAAGGTACTACAAGTGAGTGTGATCTCCTAGGAAACTGAAACTTTTAATTTTTTAATTGATTTTTTGAATAGTTAATGCTGACACATGGTACAAATGCAAAAGGTACAAAAGGTGTACAGTAAAAAATGTGTTACTCTCTCCTCTGCCCCCCAGTTACTCTCCCTGGAGGCAACCAGTGTTGACAGAATCAATCCCTCCCCTTCCCTTTCCTCCCACACCCCTTCATTATTGGCTGAGGTAAATCAAGCCAAGTTCTCTTCATACAATAACAATACCAACCTTCCTAATATAGATCTTGAAATATACACACTAAAAGATCAGATATATATATATAAATATATATAAACTAGAGGCCCGGTGCACAAAATTCGTGCAGGGGACGGGGGGGAGGTCCCCTCAGCCCAGCCTGCACCCTCTCCAATCCAGGACCCCTCAGGGGATGTCCGACTGCCGGACATCCCTCTCACAATCCTGGACCGCTGGCTCCTAACCACTCACCTGCCTGCTTGCCTGATTGCCCCTCACTGTCCTCCCTGCCCTGCTGGCCTGATCACCCCTAACTGCCTCTCCCTGCCAGCCTGGTTGCCCCCAACTAACACCTCTGCCGGCCCGGTCACCCCATGCAGCCTGTTCGGTCGTCCATTCAGTTGCGATGGTCGCTTAGGCTTTTATATATATTATTGTCTATAATGACTTCTTGTTAAAAAGTCTCCATTCCTGAAAACATTTGACCTTGCAGATTAAAGATCTCTCAGTCACTTTAGGTTTCAAACAGTCTCCCTTGAGAAATCATTCTGTCTTTCGGGGGTTTTCCATTATCCCAGAACTCTCCTCTCCCTCTTCCCTTTCCCAAAATGTGGCCCAGGTGGAGGGGAAGCTACAGGGGACTTACAAGGAAAGTCAGTCAACCTCCTAGCCTTCCCAGCCTTCCTGGCCTTTGGGCTACATTGATTGATTCCAGCTCCTGACAGCCACAGTCCCTGCCACCATGCTCAGTGGTCAAGCACTTGCACTTTCTTGATGCAAGGCCTGGCCTCTTCCAGCCCGTTCATCCTGTCAGCCTTCATCATTTTCCACTGGATCTTCTACAGACCATGCACAGACCTCCAGCGACTGGGGGCACTGTCTCCAGGCCTCTGGCTGCCTAACCATAGCACTTCCCCTTCTCTGTATTTGGCCTAGTTCCAAATGGAAAGCCATACACACTTCTGCTTTAAAACATGCCCCCGCCCCGCACCACCACTACCACTACCACCACCACTCAAAAGGGGCAACCCTGTGCTTATACCTTTTGAATCGCCCCACTTCCTGCCTGCTGCTTAAATTTTTATCTTCCTTTGCAGTCATGGGAAAACGGCTCTGCCATCATATCCTGTGTTCTTCCTGGCACTATCTAAGATCTGTTCAGGGGCAGTCCTCCAACCTCTGTCTCACTGGTGTATACAAAAACATTTTTTTCTTTCTTTCAATAAAGTCTGGCTTTTTCTAATCAAAAGCGCTTGATTTCAAACACTTGCTATGAATTTTTTAAAATCGCATTTTGAAATTCAAAGCCAAGTGATGACTAATGCGTTCTTGGCTGGTTCTTTTCTCTCCCCATGACTCAATGCATGCCATTGACTCAATGGTTGAGGAGCCAAGGACAAGGGTTTACTGAGAAGGTAAATTGTAGGTTGAATATCTCACAACCGTTGTTTCCATTACATCGGCATAAGGTTTCCAGGGCAGGCTGAAGGGAAGCCAATATCAGCACGGTAAGTGTTACTAAGTTTTTATGTTGTGACACAGGTACACCCACTTCATGAGAACATTTCATGGTCCAAAGTGAACATGATGAAGACTGAACTATTGATTCCACCATTATCCACGCAATTATTCAGGTGCAAACTTGAGTCATCCTGGATTCCTCTCTTTTCTTCATACCCCGAATTTAATCCAGCTGCTCCTAGGGACCACTAAAGGAAAGGGGAGACATCATCTAATTTTTACAAAAGCATTGTATGGGCCAGCAGCGGCCTCATTGCTAAACCCCTAAGCCAAGCCACCAGTGTCTGTCACTGGACTTCTGCCCTTCTTTCTGGTCTCCCCATTTCTATGTTTGATCTCCTACAACCCATTCTCCACAAAGTAGCCAGACTTGACCTTTTTTGTTTGTTTTTTTGTTAATCCTCACTGGAGGATACTTTTTCCATTGATTTTTAGAGAAAGTAGAAGAGAGGGAGAGGGGAGAGGAAGAAGGAGAGGGAGAGGGAGAAGGAGAGGGAAAGGGAGAGGGAGAGGGAGAGAGAAGAGGGAGAGGGAGAGGGAGAGGCACAGGGACAGGGAGAAACATCGATGTGAGAAAGGCACATCGATTGGTTGCCTCTTACACGGACCCTGACCAGGGTCAGGGATCGAATCTGCAACCCAGGTACGTGCCCTTGATCTGGAATCGAACCAGTGATTTTTTGGTATGTGGGCTGACTCTCTAACCACCTAGCCACATTGGCCAGGGATGGACTTGTCTTTTTAAAATATAAAATAGATCATATACTGCCTAGCTTTCCTGCTTTAAACTCTTCAGTAGCTTCCCATTATTCTTTGAGTTGGCTCTGCCTCCTTCTTCAACCTCATCTTCTTTCTAAGCCTTCCCTCTTATTCTGTTCCAGCCACACTGCCCATTTTTTGCCAGGCTCATTTCTACCCCAGGTCCTTTGCACTTACTGTTTCTTTGCTAGTAGAGTCCTTCCCTAGATTGTCATACTCCTGCCTCTTAGCCTTCAGGTCTCAATTCTGATGTCACCAAGGAGCCACATCACACCCCCAAATACCATCTACCAATTACCTTATTTTATCTTCTTCCTATCACTTTGTTCCTGAAATTGTATTATTTATTTGTTTACATATTTATTACCAATCTCCCCTCACCTGGAATGGAGTCGCCTTGGACAGGGACTCAGTTTGCCTTCTTCAGCACTTTATTTTTTGCATTAAACAGTGCCTGGCACATAGTAAACACTCAGTAAATATTTGTTGGACTGAACCCAGCTAATTTCCGTCAGAGGGGAAAAGGAAGACTTTTTTAACTCCACAAGCTCTAGTGGGTACCTTTTTATTAGTTTGCCGTTTAAAGGGACCCATTCAATTCTACTAGCTTCTTTGTAAGAGAATGATAAGATTAATGGGACTTTCTAGTGAGGCACTTGGCTGTAGGATAGAACTACCATCTACATTTAGGCCACAGAAAAGCAGCTTTTCCGAATAATCAAGTCAGATCAAAGTACAAATTGTTAGTCTTATTTGCCAGGTACAAAATTTGAATGATTGCATGTGTGTTGGTGTGTGCTTACCCGGCTGCAGATCATCTGCTATTTTAGGGCCCCTGATTGCTGCAAGTTGTTTACTTGATTTCTTCCGTTTTAAGGGTGGCTGAAGAGGCAGAGCTGATCAGAGGCAAGATGTAAAAAGAGAGGCAATGGGAATGGTTTTTCAGGCGCCTTTAGGTGTGTCTTGTGCTTTCAAAACCGGAAACTTAGCGCTCCTTGCTAGGTGCTAAACATTTGAATAACTGATTCACTGGAGAGTCCTGAATGGCTGCACAAACACTGAAGCAGGGACTTCAAAACTCTGCTGCTGTAGGTGACACGTTTTAGAGCAAAGATGTAGGAAAATGAGGCCTCATCTTGGTCAGACTGGATGAGGTCAAGCACTCTTTTCATTTCCTGCTGTCACAGAGTCTGAAATTTCTACCATTAGCGCTTCATTTTTTTATCCTGGAGTTCTCTTTTTAAATGCATGCATTCCTGGACATATATTAGACTAATTCATGAAGATGTTGAAAGTAATTAGGTCCATGCTCCTTCCAGTGGGAGAGATGACTAGTGGGAGAGATGACTAGTGAGAGAGCCCTGAAAGAGAGCTGATCGGGGAAGACTAGAAACACCAACTGTAGTTTCTCTGAACCTAGAATGGACCAGTACGCTACAGTAGTTGTTGAATGACTTGGACAATAATATTGTGGAGCAAATTATTTAAGAGTAAGTTTTATAATGTGAGTTACTTAATTTGAGAAAATTGATTTTTTTTTAACTTCAAGTGTTGCTATGCAATATGAATTTTAATGGATTTTTTTTCTACTAGTAGTTAGGGTCCCAACAGGAAACAGATGGCATACTTAAATTAGGATAATTTAAGGAGGGTTTTTTCCAAGAGATTATTTACAAGGGAGTTGGTGGGGTGTAATGGGAACCAAAGGGATAGTCTAGGGACTAGGGGTTGGAAGCAGCAGCATGGGCTCTGGGGGAGTGATTATCAGAACCTGGAGAGGGAGAATTATTTGGAGCAGACCACCGTGAGAGGAGCAATGACTGACGCAGCCAACCAGAGGCAACCTCACTGGGAAAAGGCCAAGGAGATGAATACCTTGACCTCTTCTCTCTTCCTCTGGTCTTCGGCAAGGGCTCCCCATTGGCCAAACCCAACGGGAATCGAAAGGGAAAAGGAGTAAATCCATAAAAGTTCAGCCGCCCTGGCAGAGAGGAATGTGGAAAAGGGTCAGAGTGGATCTCAGGAGCAAATGGAAGACATCCAGGATTCACCTGATGAGAAGTGCTGAGGAAGAACTATCCAACATGCCTTCCCCTCCCACCTCAACTTTTCAGAGAAAAGCCATTTGGGGCTGGAAGAGTAAAGGATGTGTTTTAAAAATCAAATTTGGGTTTTTGGGGTTTTTTTTAGGGCTTCTTTTTTTATTGTTTAAAGTATTACAAAGAGTATTACATATGTCTCCTCTTCTTTTTTCCCCCCTGACATTCCCCTGGCCTCCCCTACCCCCCAGTGTCTTGTGTCCATTGGTTATGCTTATATGCATGCATACAAGTCCTTCGGTTGATCTCTTACCCCGCCTCCCGCCCCCTAACCCTCCCTGGCCTTCCCGCTGTAGTTTGACAGTCTGTTCGATGCTGCTCTGCCTCTGTATCTATTTTTGTTCATCAGTTTATAATGCAGATTTGGGGTTTTGATTAATATATTGGACTTACCTAATTTCTGCATCAAGACTGTGTTTATAACTGAAATTGGTGTCAGAGTGGCTGGAAAATTTAAGGGCCTGTTCGAATTTTCATCCCAGAGCAGAGAAAGATGAACTTGCCCCCCGCCCCCCCACAACTCACACACGCCCTACTTTATATATATGCAAAGGAACAGTGGGGACAAAAATAAATGAATAAGGTTACATTTGGGGTTTTTAAAATATTTTTTATTGATTTCAGAGAGGAAGGAAGAGGGAGAGGGAGATAGAAACATCAATGATGAGAGAGAATCATTGATCGGCTACCTCCTGCACACCCCCCACGGAAGATCCAGCCCGAAACCCGGGCATTTGCCATGACCAGGAATCGAACATGACCTCCTGGTTAATAGGTTGACACTCAACCACTGAGCCACCTCGGCCAGGCAGTAAAGTTGCGTTTTGACTAGATCAGAGAATTGTGCTTCTTCAACATACCAATTACATAATCTTTACCAACTTCCTCACTTTACAAGTAATGAAACTGAATTCTAGAGAACTTGATTCACATGCCCCATTTCAGCAAGCCATTTCACACCCAAATCCAAACTAGAAGTGTGAATTGAGAAATCTGTAGGTTATGCAGCTATAGGCTCACACAAGCAGTTTGCACTGGGGCAAATTTCAAACAAGGTGACAGACATTGATTAGCAGCCACTATCCTTAAGTGGCACAGTAAATGGTGAGTGAAGTCTCACTGGCCAAGCCAGGCTTCCTCGGTATAGTGACTTGTACCCCTGCTCTGAGGTGTAGACCTGAGCTTTGTGATTCAAAAACTCAATTTCATTTATCCATCCAAAGAATAACCAGGTCCTGCTGAGTTCATGTATTTGTCAACATCACAACAGATTTACTTATAAATAAAACTGTCTGTTGAATTACCCTAAAAAAAACGAACAAACACCATTGTTGTCAAAGAGACAAGCCTGGTGTCAACATTCTATAACTGAATTATTTGGAGAAAGAATATAGATAAAGAGAGAAAATAAAGTAAGAAAGATATCATGTGGGTGATCATGTGATGCAGGTGATTAACTCAAGTCTTTGCATTTAAAGTGCAAAATAAAAAAAAAAAGAAAGAAAGATCTAGATTTTATCTTTCTTGAAGTTTTTCGATCCATAAGTGAGATGCAATGCCTGCTTCTTAAGATCATGTAAATATCTGTGTGAGTAGCTCATCCATGTAGCCAGTCCTTCCAGGTCTCTGGGGACATGAGCATAAAACACTCCCATGAAAAACCAGAGGGTGGGAATAAAAGAGAGTGGAGGATACACGTGTAAACAGAACTCTAAAAACCAAGGCCTCAATACAGCTCTCTTTATAAAACTAGAAGTGCAGTGTGAGGTATCAGATCAGGGACCTTGGCTTGGTTATTTCCATCAAGCAAAAAGGAAAGTTATTTGAAATATTATCTAATTATGAAAAACAGAATAGAGACAAACAAGTAGCTCCAAGACATCTGCAAAAACAATTTAGTTGGCAAAGGGGGATTATTTGGCTTCATCAGGCAATAAAATGCATTTACACATATGTGTGTGTGTGTGTGTGTACACATATGTACATTTTTTAAAAAGCAAATTGACCTCAGGATTCTGTTTGCTTCAAAATGCCTTCAATCAAACAGAAAGCAAAGCCTGGTTTGATTCCAGGACTCTTCCTTTATAAGGCTGCCTGGTCTGTCCTCTCGCAGGGGCTGAGAGCGAACAAGGCTGAATATTTCTCTGTGTTTCTGAGAAGGGCTTGTCTCATCCGTCCTTGCAGCTGCAAAAACCACCTGTGGAATGAATCTGGTGCCTTTTTTCAGTTCATTCTTTCTTATCTCCAACTGCCTGCCTAGACAGATGATTGCTGGGAATTCGCCTGTCTTTTGTTTTTCATGAGCTTTAAAACTATAGCCACCTAATTTAAATTACTTTCCAAAGTTAGCAGAAACTGCTTTGAAATGGAAGCCTGAGACACAGGGGCATGAGGGAGTGAGGGCTGAATTCTTCATTCTTTGGTGTCACATTATCACTTGATCCTTCTGAGTTGTTATCTTTTGTAATTAAAAATCCCTTTATATGACCATTAAAGTGAATGATTCTATAAACTGTATTCAATCAGGACATTAAGATATTTGAAAACATTTTGGGCTACCATTTTATTTGGTTATTATTTCATAATGGACTCACCTGGAGGTTTAACTAAAAATATATTAAGCCCTGGCTGGTGTGGCTCAGCATCATCTAGTTACTAGATTCTAGTACACCAAAAGGTGGTGGGTTCAATCCCTGGGCAGGAGGCATGCAGGAGGCAACTGATCAATGTTTCGCTCTCACATTGATGTTTGTTTTTCTCTCTCTCTCTCCCTTCCTCTCCCTAGAATAAAAAAATAAAAGTTTATCAAGATATCCTTTAGTTATTTAGTAGCACACCAAATATTATTTATTTTTAATTAAATAAAATTAACTTTAAAATGTACATACACTGAAAAGAACATAACTTTCTAAAAGTATATAAAGGCATACTACTAAAGTAAAACTATCACAGTCTTAGAATTTTATAGGGGAAAAGAACCTTACTTAGTACAGTGGGGCCTTGACTTACGAGTTTAATTCGTTCCGAGACCGAGCTCATTAAGGAGCTCGTTAACTCAAATTACTCTATCAACTCAATGCAAAAAAATCTGCCAAGAGACAGCTGGTATCTCAAAAGTCAAGGCCCCACTGTACTCACTGACCAGCTCTCAACCTTTTTATTTTTTCCTACCTCCATTCCACCACACACAGTAACATCACTCCTACATAATGAGTCTCACCTGGGAAAGACAAACAGTATAGCTTGAAAAGATACCTCTTTTCTTTCCCCAAACTAAGTTTATTGGTTTTTAGAGACCATTTTGTGCTTATTGCTGATAAAAGTAATACATGCTTACCTCGTTTTATTGTGCTTCACAAATGTTGCATTTTTCCACAAATGGAAGGCAAGACCCTCCACCAGCAAAAAGATGATGACTGGCTGTATCGCGATCCTCACTTTATGACGGTGGTCTGGGAGCGAACCCACAGTATCTCTGATTTTGCCTGTAGAGTTTCCGTTTTGTCGACCAGACTGGGCCTCACTTTGAACTGGGTGACTTAAGACAGCCGTCTACAGGGCCCTGGACACAAAACAACTGAGGCCCCATCTGTAGAGAACTGGTGAGTACCTGGACATTGCTTAGTGCCCTTTTAACCTTATCATTAAATTCCACATTTTCTCTGCTACTGACTGAAGTAATTAACATTCCACTTAAAAGGGTTTTTTTTAAATTGGCTATTAGTATTACAGCATTTGCAATATTATCAAAAGCCTAAAATATGGTATATAATTAACAGTTTTTACAATGAAGTATCTGGCTTTGCTTTTTAAAATTGTATTACACATATTCCTGTAGAAAAGTTACAAAATACAGCTGAACAGAAATAGAAAACAATTTTGTTTTGTAACCTTACCACCAAAGGAAGACAGCATTTTTCCATATGTACTTCTAGTCTTCATTTTCATCTCAAACAGTAATATTTTACTTCAAGATTTTCACCCAAATAAACTTGTTTCTAGAAAGGTGAGCTTCTGGGAAACCAACGTCCTCTGTGTAGACAGCAGATTTTGCTTGGGGGGGCAGGAAGTGGCTCACATCCTGGCTAACAGGGGCTCATTGTTACTCTATCGGAATTAGCAGAAAGCCTTCTTCAGCGAGAAAGACAATTATGTGACAGAGAATCCAAGATTTGGGCCTGTCTTAGGAGAAAATGGCTTAAAAGCAGATTTTACTCACACAGAGTAAATTTTACTCCTGGTGTGCTAGGCATTTTCCATGTCTTCTCTCTAGTAATTACAACCCAGAAGAACATGTGTTTGAATCTCAGCTGAACCTTACAAGCCAGGTAGCCATGGGTAAATGGCCACAGTGTCCTCGTATGTTAAATTGTGACAATAATAGAACCCACCTCACCGGGTCCTTGCAAAGAGTTGTTACAACAGTCTTAGTGCCCAGCCTGCAGTGAGGTTCCAGCAAATGTGGGAAGCAGTGTTGTTAGAGACATAAATTGTCGTGAGGGTTGTATGAAATGCTCCGTTGGAAACTGCTGCCGCACTTAGAATTATTATTACAGTACTTAGTATTGCAGGAAGGGTTTGTTCTCACCCACCCACCTTTTCACTTGGCAGTGCTCCCGGCTTCAAAGCTATTCAGTAGAACTTTCGGTGATCATAGAAATGGGCAATAATCTGTACTCTTCAGTATGGTAAACATTAGCCATATTGGGCTTAAACTGAGGAATTTAACTCTTAGTTTTAATTCTGTTTAATTTTAATTAACTCAAATAGTCACAGCTAATCCCTTGATTTCTGTCTGTTCTGGCCACCATCTCATCACCCCAACTGTCTTTAGGTGAAAAGCAAATCCATCTGTAGGGACTTCAGTAAGTGTCTCCTCATTCACACTAAGTTTTGAATAACGTCATTTTCCACATAGTACCTTCTTGATAAATGATAACATAGAATTCTACCGCTGAGAAAGTAGAAACAAACTGGATATATTTCCAGGGTCAAGCTTCTCCGCCAAGACTGGCTTCCACTTAGCACTTTGCAAACTTGAATGAGAAGAACTTATAACCTTTCAAAACACATTTGGCAGATTAGTTTAAAAGGCTGCTTTACACAGATCGGCAATGAGGAGGGGGTACATCTGCTATCAAACACCCTCCCTCACAATACACAGCAGGGTATTCTTGCTCTGTTCTGATTCTGTGCTTTGGGGTAAATTCTGCCCCTCCCTGCAGCTTCTTGCTCAGAGCCCTTTCTGAGCCTCAAACGGGTGCACCTTCACCCACCACACTTGGTGTTGGGTCTGAGCATACCAGGCTCCCTTAGGGCAGCTCCTGAGGAACTCAGAGCCAGTGGCTATGGTGTTGGGTCCAGGAAATGAGCCCAGACCCCCTTTTCCAAGGCTCCAGATCTCTGCTCCTCTTCCCTCTGTTATTAAGCCACATCAAAGAAAAGCTATAAAACCAAAACCAATTTTGCATTAGGTAAGCCTAGTTCTTTCTTCTCTCCTGAGGAAAGGCTGCCACCTGCTGTAATACGTTAACATTGGGCTTTTCCGAGGTCACTGAACAACCACTTCCTCTATACAAAATTAATATATGCACAACCCCACTTACCTTCACCTGTGTGTAAAGAGGAGGGCAAACCAGGAGGCATTCCCTTTAATTCCTTAATGTAGGGCAAAGAAACAGACTCGTCTGTATAAATGGTGCTCAGAAGAAACTGGCATCACTCTAACTCTGAATATAAGAGCATCCTTTCTTCACCACTCAGGGCACTGTTCATAAAAATCTCTGCTAAAAGGCTTATTATACCCTCAATCCTTCTAATTCTGTAAATCTTTATTTTTCGCAGCTCTGGCAAGTCTTTGGTAGGTAAAAGGATGAGAGAAGAATAAAAATTGTTAGTCTTCAGGGCAGCATTTCTGCACGTTGCACTCTGATTTTCTGCAAAAATCCCAAAACTCTCTTCCCTTTTCTTCACTCTTCACCCCCACCCTGCTGCCATTTATCACCCACCAGCTGCTGTGGTCTACTCGCGCACATGTGCGCACACACACAACTTTCAGTGGGTTTTGCTCACCATTATCTTCTTGGCAAAATGTGCTCACCACTCCTATTCCCTTTCCCTAAGTTATGCCTTTTTTGTCTGGGAACTTAGCAAATTTAAAGAATTGCTTAGGGATTCCAATGCTGAGTAAACTCTAATATAAACAAGCTCACATTTACAACTAAAAATCCAATATCCAAAACATTGGCAATATGAGGAAAATAGAGAGGGGAACCTATAACTTTTAAGAAAAATAACTGAAAGAATACCTGGTTTTAGCTTTGTAGAGTTCATGGCATTGACACGACTAATGCAGATATAAAATGTATAACAGTTGCCAACCTCTTCAGGAAACTGTTATTTTCCTCACTGTAAATCACTGGCAAGCTTTAGATTATACCCCTAC
>NW_005371410.1:3767910-3790809 GCF_000412655.1 Myotis brandtii
ACACACACACCATCTCCTGCCTGCATTTACTAGAAGGAAGAAAGAAGCAGACTTCGGAGCCAGGAAAGGACAGAAGTGTTTTTGTTGGTGTAAGAGAAGGCCTAAAAAAAGTTGCATCAATAGCCAAGGAATGAATCCTTATAGTATCTGATATTTCTACATATTTGTGTGGGTGTGTATGGCTTTTTTTTTTAATAACTTTTTTAAGGCAACATTTTATTTATTATAATACTAGAGGCCCAGTGCACGACGATTGTGCACTGGAGGTGGGGTCCCTCAGTCCGGCCTGCACCCTCTTGCAGTCCGGGACCCCTCGAAGGACATCTGCCTGCTGGCTTAGGCCTGCTCCCCACTCTCCTAAGCCGGTAGTTGGACATCCCCCTGAGGGGTCCTTAGCGCTACCGCAGAGGCGAGAGAGGCTCCTGCCACTGCTGCTGCACTCGCCAACCGTGAGCCCAGCTTCTGGCTGAGCGGCGCTCCCCCTGTGGGAGTACACTGACCACCAGGGGGCAGCTCCTGCATTGAGTGTCTGGCCCCTGGTGGTCAGTGCATGTCATAATGACCGGTCATTCCACTGTTTGGTCAATTTGCATATTAGCCTTTTATCATATAGGATTATAACTATACTAAATGTTTAAAATTCTACCTCCCTAGCTTTATTTTATTTTATTTTTGCTTCTACAGGTTTTTTAGCTTCATTCCTTTTATATACAATTTTGTAATGTATATAAAATTTGTAATGTCGTGAACTATTTCTTTGAATTGCTATATCAAAATTTACATAGTTATTCCCCACTTATTAAAGATTTAGTTTCCAAATTTTTCATTTTAGTTAATTCTGAAATATTTTTGTAGAAAATGCTTTTTTCCTTCTTTTAAATTAATTCACCACCCATTATAGTGAGGGGGCATGTAGTACATGCTCAGCAAATGTTTGTTGTATAACTAAATTATTGATTATAAATTACCAAGAATGAGAACATAGGGTCAAACATTAAAACAATTCTGGTATATACAAACTTCATGTTTCTTTCTTTTCTTTTCTTTTTTTGCAAAGTAGTTTCATGTACTTGAAACACAAATTTAATATCTCTTGATATAGATTGCTACACAGCTTTCAAAAAATTTACTTATTTGAAAAGTCATCAATCATCAGATAAGTGTTCAGCATATCATTCTATCAATACATCTTTGTTTTTTTAATTGATTTCAGAGAGGAAGGGAGAGGGAGAGAGAGATAGAAACATCAATGATGAGAGAGAATCATTGATTGGCTGCCTCCTACACACCTTCCCTACTGGGAATCGAGCATGAAACCCAGGCATGTTGGGGATCAAACTGTGACCTCTTGGTTCATAGGTCAATGCTCAACCACTGAGCCACGCCGGCTGGGCTATCAATACATCTTTTTAAATATTGCTAATTAATAAGAGGTCAAAGTGTGAGTAATACTGCTGAAATAAAAGGACATAAAGAGTCTGAATCAATAGGGAGAGTGTGGGCCACATTTTTAATTGTTGTTTCTTGTTAATCCTCACTGGAGGATATTTTACCCATTGGTTTTTAGAGAGAGTGGGAGGGAGGGGTGGAAGAGAGACAGAGAGAAACATTGATGTGACAGAGACACATGGATTGGTTGCCTCCCACACATGCCCCAACCGGGACTGGGGATTGAATCTGCAACCCAGGTTAAGTGCCCTTGACTAGGATCCAACCCACAACCCTTAGGTCTGCAGGCAGACGCTCTAACCACTGACCCAAACTGGCCAGGGCTTAATTGTTTTTTTAAAGTCTATACTTGACTATAGTTTAATTTTTCATTTCTTTAAGTCCCCATTCTACCTTGCAAGGCAGAACATGAAATGGGATCAGTTAACCCCCGAGATTTAAAGATCTTAGGCAGATTGGAGTTATTGACTTTAACACAAAACTCTAAAGTGTGATGGAATTTTGTTATGGGGTGAAGTATGGGCAAGAAGAACAAGAGGCCCTAGAACTTGGCTACCCAGACTGGAGTCCCCAGACCAGCTGCACCGGGTAGTTAGAAATGCAGATGCTAGAAATGCAGAAGCCCAGATCTACTGAATCTAAATCTGTATGTTTAACAAGAGCTCCAGGTGATTCTTATGTACATTAAGTTGGAGAAGCAGTGCTCTTGACAATGAAAATCACTGCTGCCAGTTGTCTATGGGCTTTCACAGAGCAGAGACCCACCATGAATATTAAGAGCATACATCTAAAGACAGCAAAGAGCCCTCTGTAATTTTAATTTGGGTGGTTCTTTTGAAAACACCCTTGATAGTGTAACCTGGCTTTTAAAGAAATCAAATATTTTATGGAGAGCTTTAAATATAAGCTTATTTAGTGTCTCACAGCACTTCAGACTTTTTCAAGTACAGTTTTTATTTAAACCATCCTAACGGATAGTGGATTATCTGATTTCTAAAATCCTCTAGAGGTAATATTTCAACACTCTTTGCTAAAATTCCTGCTGCCACCAATTAAAATAACTTGCATCTCTATGAGATTTAAGTTCCATGAAAGCAATGAACTTGTTTCACTTGTATCAGAGATTGTCATACTTAGCTCTTTGATACACTTGCATCAGAATAATCTATCCTGAGTGGCTATTTTTAAAAGTGCAAAGATTTGGATCTTAATTGAGTCCTCTAAACTAGAATCTCTGGGTTTGAGGCTTTAAAAATCTTCATTTTAAATAAGCTGACCAGTTGATTCTAACGTACAACAGTTTGAGGATCATCGTCTTTCAGGTTTTAGCAGAAAGTGGAACACCTGAGCAATAGTTCTTAAACTTGGGTGGACAATAGAATCAACTGGAATACTTTAAAGAAATATTGATGGCTGGGTCCCACTCCCAAAGATTTTTATTTAGTTGGCCTGGGGTAAATAACCTGGGCATTGAGAACCACTGACTAGGTGCTTTAGTAACTATTTTATCTAATTGTACTTGTCCACTTTGTGTGGAAAGAGAGGTGGCCAGAGGTTAGAATATACATAGTGTCATAAGCAGTGGCAAAGGGCTGGTCCAACTGGTCAGGCTTGGAAGAAGAAAGATTGTGAGATAAGGTATGAGGACATCTGGGATGGAATGGTCACATGGCAGTGGGTTATAAAGTAGGTATGAAGATTGCTTGTTAGCATCCACTAGAAAGCATCTACCACAGAAGAGACCTTAAACAATCAACAGACAAAATGGTTGTTTTCAGTCATCTCCACCATCAGATTCTAGAGCTAATACAATGGACATTAAATAGAGCAGCCATGGTGGCAGGGTGGAGGCCATGCAATGGCCCGAAGGCGTGGGCTCTCTGTGGGGGCAGCTGAAGCTGCTGAAACTGCACCACATTCCACTGCTCCCTTTGTCCAGTCCTGCCCACTCTCTTTCCCGTCTGCACATATTGATCCCAAGAGCACCTCCTGTGTTGATCCCAAGAGCATCTACACTAATAAAAGAGAAACATGGTAATTAGCGTACGACCGCTACCCTTTTCATTGGCTAATCAGTGAGTATATGCAAATTAACTGTCAGCCAAGATGGCGGCAGGCAGCCAGGCAGCTGAGCGAGCACGAGGCTTGCTTGCTGCAGACTCCAACGTTCCCCGCCTAACTTGCCAGCCTCTCAGTTGCAACTCTAAGCAACTATATACTATGTTGCAAATAAGAAGCTAAACAAAACCCCAGAAAAGGGCTTCCATTCAGCCGGGCTCGGACCGCAACATTGTATCGATGTTTTCAGCAGCGAGGCCTCAGAGCTAAAGCTGGCCCAGAAAAAAAAAAAAAAAAAGAGAAGAAAACAAGGAGCGGTTGGAAGCTTTAGTCACTCGCCAGCCGGAAAACAGCCCTCAGCCCCTCACCCAGACTGGCCAGGCACCCCAGTGGGGACCCCCACCCTGATCCAGGACACCCTTCAGGGCAAACCAGCCAGCCCCTACCCATGCACCAGGCCTCTATCCTATATAGTAAAAGGGTAATAGGCCTCCCAGCACCGGGATCAGCGGAGCAGCGAGGCTCCCGGCACCGGGATCAGCATGACAGGGGGCAGCGCCCAAACCCCCTGATCGCCCTGCGGCTCTGTGTGTGACAGGGGGCGGGGCCACAACCTCCCTACTCTATTTGTGACAGGGGAAGGCACCCCAACCCCCTGATCTGCCCTGCTCTGTGCCTGATAGGGGGGAGCTCCCCAATCCCCTGATTGCCCTGCGGCTCTGTGTTTGACAGGGTGCAGCACAACAACCCCCTGATCGGCCCTGCTCTGTGGGTGATAGAGGGTGGCGCCCCAACCCCCCTCCACGGGCCTTGCTCTGTGTGTGACAGGGTAGAGCCATAACCTCTCCATCAGCCCTGCCCTGAGTGTGACAGTGGCAGCGCCCCAACCCCCTGATCCATCCTGCTCTGTGTGTGACAGGGGGCGGCACCCCACCCCCCCCCCCCACGGGCCCTGCTCTGTGCCTGATAGGGGGGAGCTCCCCAATCCCCTGATTGCCCTGCGGCTCTGTGTTTGACAGGGTGCAGCACACCAACCCCCTGATCGGCCCTGCTCTGTGGGTGATAGAGGGTGGCGCCCCAACCCCCCTCCACGGGCCTTGCTCTGTGTGTGACAGGGTAGAGCCATAACCTCTCCATCAGCCCTGCCCTGAGTGTGACAGTGGGACTGCAAGAGGGCACATGCTGGGCTAAGGGACCCCCCACCCATCCCCAGTGCATGAATTTCGTGCACCGGGCCTCTAGTCTCCTAATAAAATTCCTGCATGATAATCTTCTCAGAGTCTACTGCTCAGGGAACTCAACTTGCAACAACTGAGGATGCCAAGTGTTGATGATGTGGAACAATTGTAATCCTCTTACATTGCTTGTGGGAGTGTAACTTAGTACAGACATTTTAGAAAACTGAGAGACTCTACTAAAACAGAACATAATCATACCCTCCCACCCAGTGGTGCTACTCTTAGGTGTACACACAAGAGAAATATAGACATATGTGCAGCAAAAGACTTGTACAAAAATGATCATAGCAGCACAATTTGCAGTAGCTAAAAGTTGGAAACACCTCAAATATCCATCAATAGAATGGTTTAAAACCTAAGGAATTTTCATACAATGAACGTCTCTATAGTGAAGAGACCAAACAAACTACTGCTTTATATAACACGGATAAATCTTACAAGCATAACGTTAAGTGAAGTAAGCCAGACAACAAATAATTTGCTGCCATTTATATATGTAAAATTTGTCATGTAATTCTACGTATATAAAGTTCAAAAACAGGCAAAACTGATTGAAGTTGATAGTGGTTAACTTTGGGGGTAGGGAAGTGAAGGGGTTCAGGACACATTGGCACCTTGGCATATTGGATATTTTAAGCTGAAGGTGTTTGAGAAAACGCAGAGCCGGAAGGTCACTCTGACCTTCTCCCCCTCTCCCACCCACCTTTCTCCCCTGAGACAGGTCATTGACACTCCTGTGAGAGGTGCCCTCCCTATACCCAGGGAAAGGGCCTTTCTTATCTTGGAAGATAAAGGGATTCCGAGAAGAATCCTAACACACAGGCCTTGCTAAGTTTCTTCCTGTTCACTACAGTTACCTCCTGCTCCTCAACCTCTGCTATTCCTCCATGACTGGCCGTTCTTCATCACACGTAGGATAAAATACTCAGGGTTGTTTGGGTCGTCACTTCCTTATGAAGGCCTCTATGCAACGTAAAACTTATATTAAATAAATTTGTATTCTTTTTACCTTATAATCTGTCTTTATCAGTTTAATTTCAGACCCAGCCAGGGATCCAAGAGGGTTGAGGAAAACATTTTCCTCCCCTACGGTAGTCCTGAAGAGGACAAAAAAGGGGGCTTTTGGAGTATTGGTAATGTTCAATTTTTTAATATGAGCTGTAGTTATAGGAGTGTTTTCATTTTGTGAAAATCAATTGAGCTATTAATTTTACTGTGTATATGTTATGCCTCAATAAATAGTCCTGCCCTAGCTGATTTGGCTCAGCGGATAGAGCGTCAGCCTGTGGACCAAAGGGTCTGGGTTCGATTCTGGTCAAGGGCACATGGCCGGGTTGTGGGCTTGATCCCTAGTAGGGGGCATGAAGGAGGCAGCCAATCATTCTCTCTCATCATTGATGTTTCTATCTCTCTCCCTTTCCCTCTCAGAAATCAATAAACATATATTTTAAATTTCTTAAAAAAAAAGAAATAATACATTAGTTACATATGTAAGCAATATAAATCAAAATACCAATGAGATGTCATCTATTTTTCACCTAGCAGATTGATAAAGATCAAAAAGTTGGTTAATACCAAGCGTTACTGGCTTTTTGAGGACCCAGTTGTTCCCCTACACTATTGGTGGAAATATAAATTCATATAAAAATTTTGGAAGGGTAATTTGGAAATATCTATCAAAATTCTCCTGAAAGCAAAAACAACATTTGAGTGGTAAGAGTAGGGATAGAAAGGAGGAGAAGGTATAAAAGACTAGAGTCAAATATAGTCATGCCCAGCAAAAGTATGGGGATAAGTTCTGAGAAATGTGTCATCTTTAGACTTATATCACAAAGTGCACTTACACAAACCTAGATGGTTTGCCTCCTATGCACTTGGCTATATGATGTAGCCTATTGCTCCTAAGCTACAAACCTGTACAGCACATTACTGTATAAAAACAACATGAGATTAAATCAAGCACAAGAGAAAATGATGCAATTAAGAGACAGTAAACAAAAGCTATATGAGGCTGCTGATGGTGTAACAAGGCATACTGCTTTACAGTCAACTTTATTTTTGATAAGTAGAAAGAGCACATTCTAAAAAACAATAAAAAAATATAGTATAGTAAATACATAATCCAGTAACGGTTGTTTATTATCATTATCAAATGTTATGTACTGTCCATAATAGTATGTGCTATACTTCTATATGACTGGCACTGCAGTAGGTTTGTTTATACCGGCGTCACCACAAAACACATGAGCAATGTGTTGTGCCATGACATTAAGACAGCTACGATGTCACTGAGTGACAGGAAATTTTCAGCTCTATTATAATCCTACTAGAGGCCCCATGCACAAAATCTGTGCAAGGGGCTCGCCCTTGAAGCCCCAGCTTGCCTCAGCCCTCGCAGCCCAGGCTTCGTCTGGAAGGTCGTTCGGCTGTCCGGTTAATTAGCATATTATGCTTTTATTATTATAGATGGGACCACTGTAACACATGCAGTTCCTTGTCGATTGAAATGTTATGTAGTGCATGACTGTAATTACATGGCTGACTAAATGTGGAGAAAAGGAGCCAAAATTATTAGAGAACCGAAATATTGTTATGTAGCATGTGACTGTAATTATATGACTGAATAAATATGGAGGAAAAAGATCAAAATTATTAGGACATTAATAGAAATAGGAAGTGAGTGTTGTGTGTGTGTGTGTTTACACATAATGGGGAGGTAGCTGTGAACAAACCAGCTATCATCATCATCAGAACAGATTTGACATATTGACCACTTTGCTCACCATGCGAATTTGCTTCCACCCTTACTTATTATAATAGCTACTGGAAAACTGACATTTTCCAGTTTTTCAAGATAGAATATTGAATTGTTATATAAAGACTATTATGTTCTTCCAGCAGAATCTTCAGTATGCGCTCATGAGTTCTTGAGTCTTAATCACCTGAAATTTGATTTTGTTGAGTTTGTCATTAAATGCTAATATATGTGATTACTCAGTTTAAATATATCTTATTTTAGCCTTTTTCTCCATGCCCTCCTTTGCCTTTGTGAACAGTACCCCTTTAAAAATGCTGTGTGATATCATACTTACTTCTCTGGTATTACCCATTAATATTAAACTTTATTTTAAATTCTCTTGTTGTGGTATTGTTTAACCAGATTACAAGGAGAAACAGATCAGTTTTCATGTGCCCTCTGTAATTGCAGTGTTCAGTACCTCAATCATGTCCCTTTTTAGTCTTTTCTCTTTTGCAGACTCAATAATCACTTTGAGTCAGTGGCTGTAGTGAAACTTGAGACCTGATCATTGGAGAACCCTGCAATTTAACAGACTACAGGGCACACACCAGGATCTGCTCCAGCTGTACATTGAGGATTCTGGCCTTTTTATTATTATTTTTTTAATGCCTTACAGTTCTAGTTAGTTTAGTTATCTAATTCTTTCCTTGAACAAGTGTGCAAAGTTGGTTTTTTAAGGACTATTATAGTTACCGCCAACTCCTAGGGAGCTCACCATAGCACAGTTTATGGGAAATGACATGTGCTGATTACATGAAATTTCTGGTTAAGCCATTTTATCTTTCAATCTCTTTGCATGATTCAAATTTTGAGTTGCTTCATTTCTGGAAATGATGCTGTTATTGAGAGGAGAACACACGTGTTAGTTGCTGTTTTGGACACACCCCTGATAATATTTTGTTGTTGTTGTCACTTGTCTCTTTCTACTAAAAGCAAATCCTCTCACTCTCCTTTACAAGAGTGTGTAATTGGGGTGGGGGTGGGAGGTGCCAATTAATATCAGTTAACTGGGTTCTGGTTAATTTGAGGTTTTACTGTTAGCAGACCAAATTACCTTAGCTCTAGAAACACCCAGATGGGGCAAGATGGAGGGCCTAGCCCTCGCCCTTTCAGTTGTCACTTGTCTCTTTCTACTAAAAGCAAATCCTCTCACTCTCCTTTACAAGAGTGTGTAATTGGGGTGGGGGTGGGAGGTGCCAATTAATATCAGTTAACTGGGTTCTGGTTAATTTGAGGTTTTACTGTTAGCAGACCAAATTACCTTAGCTCTAGAAACACCCAGAATAAATTTCCTTACTTTTTTTTCTTGTCCCTTTAAACTAAAACATATTATTCACAAAACCATATTCTCAAACTATTTGTGAAACCACCTTGTTAAAAGCTACCAAAAGCCCCCTTCTATCCTTCAATTTGCCAATTTGATAGCTGGTGGCTCTGAATACTCCTTTTGAGTATCAAGAGAGAACATAGACTATGGAATCTGAGGAGGGTATGGGATATGAGGTAGATTTAATAATGATTTGCACAGCCCTAAGCCTTAGACAGTGAGGGAAATGGGTGGCATACCCAAAAGGCACCACTACCATCATTAATTCATCCAGCAATTTTTTTTAAGTCTACCATGTGCAAGTCACTGTACTAGGAGCTTTGGAGAGGACAAGCCATGATGAAGTAGTCTAATATAGAAACAGAAAGTACACTAATATCTTGAACAGGAGCTAGTATGTCAAAAATGTCATGTCCATGTTTCAGGAAATAAATGATAGGAAAATTTAGAGGCTGTGGAAACTGTCACTTCTGGCTAAACGATAAGGGGAAATTTTGTAAAAGAGATGACAACTGAGCTTATCCTTGAAGAAGTGATAAGATTTTAGAAGGCAGAGTTGGCAGAACCTAGCATAACCCAGAGGCAGGAAAACCCACGTCTGTTCAGGGACTGTGAGGAAAGGTGCCTGAATGTGAATAATGACAGAAAGGCTTAGAAAGGCAGGTAGGATCCATTTAGGGAAAACTTTTGCAAGCTAGAGTTTGAACCATATTCCAAATAAATAAACACTTTTGACTAACGCAGTGGCCAAGAGCTCAGACTTTGTCATTAGACAGATTCAAAGTCAAATCCTGATTCCACTTACTGTGTGTGATCTTGAGCAGGTCACTTCTAAGTGGCAGATTAATCATCTTTATCTCACAGGGCTGTTATCAGGATTACATGCAATTGAGATATGAAGCACTCAGTCATTCAGAAAACATTTTTTGTTCCTCCACCCTGTATGTCCCAGACAATGAGCTTTGTACTGGTGATGCAGAGATAAAGGCTGAAGGAAAGCATGGAGCAATGGGAAAGACAGATAAGTAAACAGAACATTACAATACAGTGTGAGCCCAGAGAAAGAGGCGCTGAGTAACTCAGATCAGGAAAGGGGTGGTAAGGAAAGCTTGCCAGAGGAGGCAGCCCCTGAGCCACCTAAGAGGAGCCTCTAAAGGTGGGTAGAAATAGCACTTATTTTCCCAGGTTTGCTTATTTTTATTGATCTTCTTGTTACATTGTAGTTTTCAAATCCAGAGAAACAGAGATGGTGTCGGGGAGAGTGCCTTGCTTCCCAGCTGATTCCATTTGCAATCACATTAGCAGTGGAAGAAGTAAGCAAGTCAAATCACTAAAACACATGTGGTAAAATGAAAGCCATTAAAGGGAAGTTGACCTAATACGAAGTAGCAAATCTGGGTTTTTCATTTGCAGGAGACCCGTTGTGGACATTTCAGCCCACATTTATTTCCTCTTCTGAAATGGAGCCCCACTTTTTTTTTTTTCTTTTCTGAGAATCACATCTTTCTTGGCTCTTATTTATGTGTCTGATGACGTTGACTCCATTGCATTCTGGTTTCAGGGTTGGTTGTGATTTAGTCCTCGTTAATTAGACCCTCACACTGGCCTCAGTGACTGGTACATCGCCCAATCAGAACCAGAGAGAGACAGCCTGGGACTTCTGCTGAGCCTGTAAGTATGCTTTGGTTACTGATTTGAACGTGGGAAGTTGTAGACTAAGAGCTGCTGGGACTAGGAGCCTAAGACTAAAGGCAGCCAGCATGGAGGAGAGCAGGGATCCTCACAGTAGAATATGAAGTCCATGAGGGCAAGAAGTTTGGCTTTATTTTTTAAAAATCTTTTTTATTGATATATCACTCACATACATAAAAAATGCACAAATGTTTGAGTAAAAAAATTTTACAAAGTTAATGCATGTACTTAACGACCATAATTTTGAGTTTTTGAATTTTATAGAACTGGAAGTATATAGTATACATTTTTGTGTGCCTGGCTTCTGTCCCTCAAATTTATTGTAAAGATGTTTGATGAACATACACATGCATTTCTAATGGATATATTCCTAAGAGTAGAATTGCTAGGTCATAGAGTGTAAACATGTTTAAATTATGTTCCAAAGTGATCATACCAATTACTCTTCCACCCTGGATGTATCTGTTGCTCCACATTCTAAGCAACATTTAGTATTTTCTGTCTTTTAAGTGTGGATATGTAGTATGTCATGTTATACACGAGGCTGAATACCTTTTCATATGGCCATTTGGAGATCCTTTTCTATCAAGTGCCTATTCAAGTGTCTGGCCCATTTTTCTATTGAATCACCTGTTTTTTTCTGTTTTGATTTAAATTTTTTTTATCTCTAGCTACTACACTAATACCATACTATATTACATTAGTAGTTTTATAATGAACTTTGGTAACTGGTAGACTATATCCTCCTATCTTTCCTTCTTTCTGTGAGTGTTTTAGCTATTCTTGGCCCTTTGCATTTCCATATACAGTTGACCCTTGAACAATGTGGGGGTTAGAGGAGTTGACCCCTGCGCAGTAAAAAAAAATCCATCTATAATCTTGGACTCCCCCAAAACTTAACTATCCGCAGTTGTCCCTCAGTATCTGTATGGGGTTGGTTCCAGGACCCCCAGAGATACCCAAATCTGAGGATGCTCAAGTCCCCTATAGAAAATGATGTAGGTTGATGCATATAGTCAGTTCTCTGCATCCATAGACTCACAATCATGGGTCAAAAACAGATATTTAGTGAAAAAAATTTGCATATAAGTGGACCCACACACAGTTCAAACCTGTGGTGTCCAAGGGTCAACGTACATTTTAGAGTCCAGTTGCTATTTTCCACATATAAATCTGTTGGGATTTTCATTGGGATTGCACTGAATCTATAATTAAATTGAAGAGATTGACATTTAAACTTCTAATCCATATGAAATAATGCATAATCCTAGTGGAATAATGCACATATTTCCTTTAGGTTATCTTTAATTCTTTCAATAAAATACTATAGTTTTCTGTATTTTCTGTCTTTTAAGTGTCTTTTAAGAGCAGTATTGCATTTTTTATTAGATTTATTTCTCTGCATTTGATATTTTTGTGCAATTGTAAATAGTAACAATTAAAAAAAGTTTGTTGCTGATATGTAGAAAAGCAACTTAATTTTTATATATTGACCTTATATATTAGTTTGTTATTGCTGTATAACACATTCTCATAAACTTAAAAAACAAAATTATTGTCTCAGAGTCCCATGAGTCAGTAGTCTGGATACAAGTTAGCTGGGTCATCTGCTCAGAGTCTCAGGAGGCTGAAATCAAGGTGTCAGTCAGGCCTATGATCTCATCTCAGGCAGTGGGTCTTTTTCCAAGCTCACCGATTATTGGTGCAATTCAGTTCCTTGCAATTATAAGGCTGAGGTTTCCTTTTCATTCTGGCTGTCATCCAACAGCCACTCTCAGCTACTAAAGGCCACTACAATTTCCTGTCATGGAGCCCTTTCTGAAACATGGCATTTTGTTTCTATAAGACCAGCAGGAAACCTTCCTTTTGCTTCCAATATTCTGAGATCTAATATCTCTGACCTCTAGACTCTCTTTTGAAAGGGCTTGCTTTTAAACTAAAAACCTAGGCCCGGCGGGAGTGGCTCAGTGGTTGCACGTAGACCTACGAACCAGGAGGTCACAGTTCAATTCCCAGTCAGAGCACATGACTGGGTCACAGGCTTGATCCCCAGTGTGGGGCGGGCAGGAGGCAGCTGATCAGTGACTCTCTCACATCATGGATGTTTCTATCTCCCTCTCCCTCATCCTTCCTTTCTGAAATCAATAAAAATATTTAAAAAGTAAAATAATAAAATAAAAGAGCTTACTTGATTAGGTAGGGTCACTAGGATGATCTTCCTTTGGATTAACTCGGGTTCAACTGGTCTTATTTACATCGGCAAATTTCCTTCACCTTTGCCGTATACCATAACCTAATCACGTGAGTGAAATCTCATATTCACAAGTCCTCTTAAGGGGGAGAGAGGACGACATAGGGCATGTGCACCAGGGGACTGGAATTTTGGGAGGCAACTTAAAATTCAGAATTCTACCCACCACACCTTGTATCCAGCAATCTTACTGGTTGATTTCAGTCCATTAACTCATTCTCCACAGAATAGTCAAACTGATCTTTTAAAAACATCTTGTGTTATCTGCTTGCCCACAGCTCTATCATAGCTTGTACTAAAGTTCAAACTCCAACGTGACCTATAACTCCCTGTATGGTCTGACTTTGGCCTTTTCTCTCTTTCCTCTGCTCAGCTACAAACTTCATGCCTCATTACTTCTTTCTGCTGGCTGTTTCCACTACCTGGGACTCTTCACTACCCCTGTTTCCCTTCTGTGGCTAGCTCCTATTCATTTTTTGGTGTAAATGCTGCTTTCCTGGGGAAGAATTCTTTGTTCACCTTCATTAAATTACACTCATCTTTTTCTTCTTTTTT
This sequence comes from Myotis brandtii, assembly GCF_000412655.1. Classification (NCBI taxonomy): domain Eukaryota; kingdom Metazoa; phylum Chordata; class Mammalia; order Chiroptera; family Vespertilionidae; genus Myotis; species Myotis brandtii. Next base: position 3,781,281 of record NW_005371410.1, read on the forward strand.
TTCCCTCAATTCCTCCAAACGGCCCCTGCCCCCCCACAACAGCTGTCAGCCTGCTCTCTGTCTATGGGTCTGCCTCTAAACCTGTATAATTTTGTTAACCAGTGTCAGCCCAATAAATTCAATAAAAAAGGAAAAAATAAAATTAAATTACACTCATCTTAACAAGTTCTCATAGCTTTTTTTTTTTAACCTTTCCATGACATGTATCCACTATGTTGTTGAACAATTCCTATAATTTGTTTAATATCTCTCTTCTGTATTCCTCTACCCCACCCCAGACTGTGAGTGCCATGAGAGCATGAACTAAATCAGTCTTGCTGGTTGCTAGCATCCTGGACCCAGAAACAACTTTGATAAATATTCATTGATGTCTAGATGTTGACTTGAGAATAAGTGCAGGGGGTTAGGGACTATTGGTGTAGGAACATTTTTCCTACCTCTTCATTATAATAAGAGATTTAGAATCAGAATATATATTCCACCATTGTGAGGAATCATGAGTTTGACAAAAATTAACCTCATTTTAGGGGCAAATAGCAAATAACTGAGGGAGCCTCTAAAATACTAGAGCAAAATGCAAGTAGCTAGGCCAGGCAGTAAAGAATCAGAGAAGAGAGCAATTTCCCTCTAGCTACCATTAACCAGAGAGATATGCTGACCACCTGCAATCGGAGCAGCACTCACGGGCATGCATCAGTGAGCCAGTTCAATCATCAAGACAAAGCCATTTATACAAGCTTTTTGTTTGCACACTTATTTGATATATACTTGTTGTAGCCATCTGTAGGGGTAGGGGCGGGGGGGGACTGCCAGGAGTCTGACTTTCAATTTGTAATAGACAAAAAAATATTTATATTTTGTAAATGTGTCCTGTATGCTCACTTTTTCATTTCTTTTGATGTGCATACTGAACTGCAAAGTAAAGATAAACTTAGAAGAATGGAAATAGGCTTTTGCATATTTATAAAGAAGGAATACATTAAACTAAACCATACATTTTTTGTGAAGAGTAGCATTGTTTTATATTTTTTACAAATTCCTTTAATAACTCTTCCCTCCCTCCCTTCCTCCCTCCCTCCCTCCCTTCCTTCCTCCTCATCCAAGAATATTTTTCAATTGATTTTTACAGAGAGTGGAAGAGAGAGGGAAAGACAGAGAGAAATATCAATGTGAGAGAAACACATTGATTGGTTGTCTCCTGCATGCCCCCCAACCAGGGCTTGGCCCAGCCCGGCCCCCCTGGAGGAGCCTGCAACTGAGGTACATGCCCTTGATCTGGGACCCTTTAGTCGACAGGCGGACACTCTATCCACTGAACCAAACTGGCTAAGGCTAAACCATACATTTTCTTTAAAAGACTGTCTTGCAATCAAATATGGGAATTGTTTCTTGGGTTTGTAAATGACTAAAGTGTACTTAAAATAATAAATTAATCTACATAGATTATTTCCAAAATTATTAAATACTTATTACCAAGCAAAATCTTCCCTACAATATTTTTTTCTTATAAGTAAAATAAAATTAAATTACACCTTCATATTCCATACTTTAGAGAAAGCCTTATCTTTTCTTTGGAGGAGAGGGGGAATCTGATATATTTTTTAAATTCAACTAACAAGTAATTCCACTTAACATAATTCTTTACTTTTTTGTTGCTGTAGCATTCCCACAGGCTAGTGTGGGGACAAAGAGCATGGGACTGGAAGAACTTAAACATGGTGTCTGTCTGGAAATAGGTTGTCACCACTAAAAGATTGTCTGTCTCAGCCTTTTGATCTCCATTTCCTTGAGGCCTGTTCCATTTTAAAAGTCTTTGATTTCTACAGTGTTTTTGTTCTTTTGAGTTTATTTTTATTTGATGTAGATACTTAAAAGCTAGTAAATAAAATGATGGAAGGGAAAAATGCTGTCCTAAATTTAAGTTAGATTTTTGGAAATAGGACTACTAGATTGAAATCAGATTCTGATTAAAAACTTATTTTCATTGATGCTCAGGAATTCATAGATGTAAAGAAAATAAGGGGAGAAAACACATAAATTTTACATCCTGGTGAAATGGGAACCAAAATGACCAGACAGTGGCGTGAGAATTACTAGTAAATGGTCGTTTTAATGCATTTTGGTATTCAAGGAAAGTCCATTCTATAATTGCAATCCATTGTTATATTAATCTTTTACTTTGGATTATGTTTTAAAATTGTCCTGGTTTCATGATACTTAGTGTTTTGTTTTTGGCCTCTGTTTATTTTGCTTGTAAAATATTTCCTCACTGTTTGATTTTTTTTCTATTTAAAAATATTACATAGTAGTAGAAGAATTTGTTTTCCTGCTGCTTAGGGGGTTCTTTCTGAGTGATGGCTGATTTTGAGTCATGTACCCAGTTGGTGTAGGAGTGGTTCTGAGGAAATCCCTTGAGAGGCCAGCTATGATTTCTGTTTCTCTGGAAATGTATGGTTTCTAAATTGCCCATAATTTTAAATAAGATTTCTCCTTTTCCTAGAAAAACTTTAAATGAAAAATTTCCTTAATAAATGTGTAACATTTTGTCCACATAGTTTTGTCCATATTTCATTATAGAATTGCATATTTAAAAAATAATTTCATATAGTTATTACTTAAAATACTTCAATTGTAAAATAAGCCAACTATATTATCTTTATCATAAATCTAATACATTAGTAGTAGCTTACAAAAATCTTGAGCCCTATAACATATCAATGACAAGTTCTTTTCAAGATATTAGACGACCTGGATACTCATGGTGCTTAGTGTGTAGAAGAAAGTGGTTTGTGTTTATAAGCAGCAGTTTGTCTTTATCTTTCAGTCAATATTTTAACAAGTATTTATTGAGCTCTCAACATGCACCAGGCATTGTTCCAGGGGTTGGTGAGGGGGTAAAGTGATAAACAAAAGATACAATTTTCTGCTCTCATGGACTTACATTCCTGTGGGAGAAAGACAGACAATAACTGAGTAAAACATATGGGGGTTAGATGATAATAAAGGCTAAGGAGAAAAGTGGAAAAGCAGATAGGACATGTTACAATGAGAAACATGGATGTCATGAAATATCTCAATGAGAAGGTAAAATCTGAGTATGACCTGAAGGAGGTGAGGGAGTTAGTCATTTGGATATTTGGGGGGAAGGCATTCCAGGCAGAAGGAAGAGTAAGTACAAATGCTCTGATGCAGGGGCGTGACTGGTATGTCCCAGGAACAGTGAGGAGCCCAATATAATTAGAGCTGAGTGAGAAATAGGGGGAATAGAAGAAGATAAAGTTAGAGAGTTAAGACTGGAATGAGATCATATAGGGCAGTGGTTCTCAACCTTCCTCATGCCGAAACCCTTTAATACAGTTCCTCATGTTGTGGTGACCCCCACTTTTATTGTTACAAATTGAACATAATTATAGCAGAGTGATTAATCACAAAAACAATATGTAATTATATATGTGTTTTCCAATGGTCTTAGGCGACCCCTGTGAAAGGGTCGTTCGACCCCCAAAGGGGTCGCGACCCACAGGTTGAGAACTGCTGATATAGGGCCTCGCAAGGATTTTATCTTTTACAATGAATGAGACAAAGCCACTGGAGAGTTTTAAGTAGAGAAATTACATGATCTGACTTAAATTTTAGCAGGATCAAGCTGACTATTGTGTTGAGAATAGACTGGTGGGGAACAAAGGCGAGGAGACTTTTGCAATAATTCCGGCAAGTACTACACAACTCCAAGAGTCATCATTCACCTTGTAGTTTCTGTGAATGGTGCTTTCTGTAATGAGCAGTGGATAGCCCAATAGATGTATTTAGGGGCCCTTCCTGCAAGAAGGGTTGGACCAGGGTAGATACAATGTGAATGGTGAGAAGTGTTTAGTCTAGACATATCTGAAGGTAGAACTACTAGGATTTGCTGACACAATAGTTTTGGGATATGAAAGAGTCGTTATGATTTCAAGGTCATCTATTAAGTTTATGAATTATTAATATTCATTGTCCCAGATACCATTTATTAAGGGGAATAATTCACATTTATTTTTTAATCCAACAAGCATTTATTCAAAACCTACTATGTAGTATATTGTTCCATATTCTGTAGGGATATTTTAAAAAGTACAATAGCAGCAACAACAGAGAACCCTTTCCTGGATATACTTATAACTTAGTTTGTTAGACAAAGCCTCCATAGATAAGAACTAAATGAAACAGTAAAAGAACCAAATGCTGTGTAAAGCAATATAAGAAAAAATATGATAATGGGACTAATAAAATAGCATATATATGTATCAATGAAATTAATTTCACATTAGTCAGGATATGCCCATATATCTGATTGTTGTACTCCTCTAATCTATTCAACAACTTATTCACTATTTTCTAATACTAACATGCCTCATATATTTCCTATTTAAAATCCTGGACTAGTTATGCTGTATGGTTGACTTCTGCTCCAGGTGGAAGTATATAAAGGCTTCATGTTTGAGGTAGAAATTACCTGTTCCATGTGCTCTTTCTTGCTGATGTCTTAGGTGCATTCCTCACAGTTTAGTTGAAAATACACAATATTACCTTGTACCCTAGTTCCTGTTTGTCTAGTTTCTGACTTGTGACTTTTCATACCTTCTCACCACTTATAATACTGCGGCCCTTTGGCTTATGAAGACTTTTGAGATCTTGTGGCTTCTCGTGCCTCATTTCACCCACCTCATTCATAGTCATGCCTTGCCACTTCCTGTTCTGTGGTTTTCATTAACACCGCCTTCCTAATAGTGAAGATTATAATAATGAGTTTGATATCTAACACTTTTTTGAGTACTAACTATGAGCTAGGCACTAAGTTATGCTATTTAAGTACGCTTTAAATGTTATCTTCACAATACCTCTATGAAGTGGGTACTATCTTTATCCCCATAGAGAACTGAACTGTAGAGATCTCAACATGCCTAAGATTTCCCAGCTAAAAAGTGGCAGAGCTAGAATGCAAACCCAGAACCCATAAATAGTATGTCCTTTTGTATCACATGCATAAGCATGATTCGGGGGTCGGGGGGAGGACCTCAATCCAACAAAGTTCTCTAAACTCTGAAAGCCTCTATGTGTAATAATTATGTTTCTAATGTTATGGATTTGTTATTTGTTAATTTTGCCTAGTTTCAATTGGAATTAACATTTGCAATACCGTCCTATTTTTAAAGGTATTGATACTAGAGTTGGTTTTGCATGGCCCTAGACACAGGTACACACAAACAATATTTTCTCTCTCTCTCTCTCTCCCCCCTCCCCCTCCAAACTAGAGAAGTACTAGTTGAAGGTAGAAATGCCAATGGGGACTTCTTTCAGACCAAGATAAAAATTAAAAAGAGAGGAGAGAGAAGGAAAAAACTAACAAGTGTTTCTTAAGCTTTTCTTGTTATCAGTTACTGTATTTACTAGTAAATGTTCATTTAATCCCAACAACTCTATTATTATCCTCATTTTACATGTGAGAAAAATAAAGTGTGAAGAGATTATTACTCTTATTTGGCAGATGAAGAAACAAAGGATTAGAAAATGAGATCAAAATCACATTGCTAAAGTGTCATAGCTGAATTAAAATAAAACCAGGGTTGCCCTGACCAATGTGGCTCAGTTGATTGAGTGTCGACCTGTGCACTGAAGGGTCCCTGGTTTGATTCCCTGCTTCAATGTTTCTCTCTCTCTCTCTCAAATCAATTAAAAATATGTTTAAAAAACAACAACCTAGGGTTAAATTCCAAAGCCTGTGGAATTAATTACTGTAGGTGATAGAGAGACTCTAGAGTAGCCCCCAAGATTCTCATCTTCTGATGTTCACAACTTTGTGCAATCCCCCTCTCCTTGAGTGTGAGCAAACCTTGTGACTTGCTTCTAAACCAGAGAACATGGCAAAAAATGATAGAATATCACTCTAATTTGCTAGCTGACTCACTGTAGAGAGTTTAGAAACACTCCTTATTAGTTTGATGAAGTAAGCAGCCATTTTGAGAAAACCTACATAGTAAGCAGCTGCAGGTGTCCCCTAGGAGCTGGGAGCAGCCTCCAGCCAACAAGAAGCCAGGCCTGTCTGTCCTACAACCAGAAGGAAAGGATTTCTGCTAACAACCTGAGTTGTCCTGGAGACAGATTCTTCCTTAGTCTCCAGAAAGAACACAGCCTGATGGATGCTTTGCTTGCAGCCTTATAAGACTCTGAGTCGAAGACCAAGCTAAAGTATGCCTGGACTCTTGACTCACAGAAACTAACACAATACAAATGTGTTATTTTAAACTGCTAAGTTTGTGGTGATTTGTACATAGCAATAGAAAACTAATGCACTATACTACCTGGTTTTCCATATGTTTAGGGCACAGTAAATTCTTAGCAAATGGTTGTTATTATTATGATAAATCAAAATGGAAATTTAGAATAACAGAGTCAAAGAGAAATGGAACGGATAAATTTAAGAGTTAAATGATTGTTTCCAAAGTAATCAAGCAACTAATTTAGAAGACACAAAGAGATGATGATATATGAAAACCTTGTATATTACCTATTCCCAACAACTACTGAGTATATTATTATCGCATGAAATATTATGCTAAATATGTGTTAATAATGTGGTAACTAATTATTTTCTTTTTAGGGTAATGATGATTTCTATCAGTTTTTCTTAATCTTCTGTTATCTGTGCTTTCTGGAAATGAATACTAATAATATATCTACACATATTTGTGATTTGACTTTTCTTTCTAATACTGAAATAATACAAGGGATAACAAATGAACATATTAATTAATTTGAAATTGATCTGTTTAAATTAAATTACTTGTCCATTAACAGTTTTTTATTTTGTTTTTGATACACCTAATCATCAGCATTTACTTCTCTGTTTAGATTCATGATTATGATTTGTTCTTTGGAAAAGTAAAGTAAATATCATGCTGGATTCCTGAGAGAACTAAGCACAATACCGAAAGTGCATTTTCTTCCTGTGGTATGTTATCTACAGTTGGATAATGAGTAAAGCAAACCAGTCTGTCTTGTTCTAGTGTTTACGAGATACCTCAAGGCTATTGTTTAAAGCAAGTGCCCACTAGAGCAATTTGGATTCTTTTTTGGAATAAGGTGGTGTATAAATCCAAATAGTTTTTGAAGGAGACGTGACTTGGGGTGGTGAATACACAATATAATACACAAATGATGTATTATAGAATTGTACACCTGGACCCTATATAATTTTTAAAATATTCTTTTTTATTGATTTCAGAGAGGAAGGGAGAGGGAGAGACAGAGACAGAGAAACAAAATATCAATGATGAGAGAGAATCATTGATCAGCTGCCTCCTGCACTCCCTCTACTGGGCATCATGTGCCCTGACTGGGAATCAAACCATGACCTCCTGGTTCATGGGTCAACGCTCAACCACCAAGCCATACCAGTTGGGCAGAAATCTATATAATTTTATTAACCAATGTCACCCCAATAAATTCAATAAAAAGGAAAACAAACAAATAAAAAACAGTTTTTGAAAGGCCAAGCCACCAGGTGTGTGTTTTTTTTGAAATTTTCAACTGAGGATATGTGGATGTTTTTATTTATTTCACAGAGAGAGGAAGGGAGAGAGAGAGAGAGAGAGAGAGAAGACAACCCAGCTAGGGATTGAACCAGAAATGTAGGTATGTGCCCTGACCAGAAATGGAACCCATGACCTTTTGATGCATTGGATAATGCTCCAACCAACTGAGCCACCTGGCCGGTATCAAACTATCAGGTTTTAAGGCAGCATTTGAATAGTTGTTGATTTTGTGATGCAGGTTCAAAATATAGGAACTTGCTAAATCCATTTCTTAGTATAATCTGTGAACTAATTCTAGACTTAAAGTGAAATTATTTTCCTCTCTGGCCTTAGATGTAATTTGATGAATCTTTCCTTAATATTTTCATAATATAAACTCATCCGTTTTTTTTTTAATGAGATGAGGGACTTAGATTTATTTATTATTTTATAGTTAAATTTATTTCATATTGGGAATTGATATTCTCACTCTCCTTATTACAAAATTGTGGAGAGGCCCTGACCAGGTAGCTTGGTTGGTTCGAGCAGTCTCCCTAGAGCCAATGTTTCGGGTTTGATACTGGTTAGGGCACCTATAAGAACCAACCAATGAGTGCATAGGTAAGTGGAACAACCAATGGATGTTTCTTTCTTTCTCTCCTTCTTCCTCTCCCTTCCTCCCTTCCTCTCTCTCTAAAATCAATACATAAAAATTGAATTTAGAAAAAAATAATGTAAGGATTACCTTTCAATGAATTTTGTTTCTTCCTTCTCTTATGTCCTTCCCTTCCCCCCAACTTTAGCTCTTTACTGGGTAAAATATTTCAGTTATGTTTGCAGTTTTCAAAGTGACTTCCTAGAAATGAAACTTGCATGAACTTTTTTTTTTCAATTACCAACTATAAGAGTTACATTTTCACTTTTGATTTGTTAAAACGTACTGTCTTATAAAGGCAGGAAACTTTAATATTTTTAGACAAAGAAATAGTTTCAAAATTGAGAGAAATCTTCCTAAAATTAAGTACTCAAATGAATGAGGGCCCTTTTTTCTCTTTTTAAAAATATTCGAAGACATTCCCTTTCTTGCAGATTGGCTTTTATTAGATGAAGATTGTGTCTAGCCGGCGTGGCTCAGTGGTTGAGTGTGGACCTTTGAACCAGGAGATCATGGTTCAATTCCAGGGCACACACCCGGGTTGCAGGCTCCATGTCGTGTGTGTGTGTGTGTGTGTGTGTGTGTGTGTTTCGGTGGGGGAGGGGGGGCAGGAGGCAGCCAATCAGCGATTTTCTCTCATCCTTGCTGTTTCTCTCTCTCTCCCTTCCTTTCTGAAATCAATAAAAATATATTAAAAAAAAATAAAAGATTGAGCCCTGGCTGGTTTGGCCTGTGGACCTCATGAAGAGTCCGGGTTCGATGCCGGTCAAGGGCACGTGCCCAGGCTGTGGGCTGATCCCCAGTGTGGGGCATGCGGGAGGCAGCCGAGCAATGACTCTCTCTCATCATTGATGTTTCTCTCTCTCTATCCCTCTGCCTTTCTCTCTGAAATCAATAAAAATACATTAAAAAAAAAAAGATGGAAAGCCCTCTGAAACCAGGCTGAATCGGATTACTGTTAAAAATCACCATGAGGAGGTAATGCACACACACTTCGAGCGTCTCCGTCAAACAGCAGGAATAAGTGATTTCAGCGCCAGGGAGTGTGACAGGCGCCTGGGCGGGAGGCCTGCACTGGAGGAAAAGGAGGACTCGGTGGGGGAGGTCCCCCCCCCCCCCCCCCCCCCCCCCCCGACCCAGACCAGGCGGTTTTCAGGGTCCAGGGGGTGGTTGGGGAGGGCGTGACCTTTAACCTTTTCAAGGATATTTATTAGGGAAACAGCGTTCACGTTGAGGGGGTGGGAGGTGGGATGTTGTGGGATGGTCTGCTTTCCGGGTCCCGGGCGATTTCGGGACTCTGGGAGCCGGTGGGTGTGGGGAGGTG
>NW_005371410.1:3791704-3811588 GCF_000412655.1 Myotis brandtii
CGTTCTCGCCGCCCCGGGGTCCGGGCTCTGGAGCTCCCACCCCCTCCTTCGACGCGGCCCCCAAACTTTCTTTGTACAGCCGGGCCCATAGCCCCCTTTTGATGCTACTGGAATAATTTAAATTAAAAAAAAATCATTTTTCTTCCTGGAGAAGGCTCACCCACAGGATAACTCAGTGTTGTGCAGTTTGACAATTTAGCTCGCAGTATTTTGTTCAATAATTAATGCCCTTCAGTTCTGCTGCTTTGATGCAAGGGCAGGCCCTCCCCGCCGCCGACGAGGAAGCTCGTGTCCATTGTAATTGACCATTTGGTCTGTAATTGACCATTCGGTCTGTCCGTGTGCCGAGTTCAGGATGGTATATTTAGAGTTTTGGCCCAGCCGGGTTGCATTTTTTAAAAAAATTCCCCTTTAACCAGCTTTATTTATTATTATTTTTTAATTGAGGCTTTCCTTACTTTCGAAGAGTTAAAATGTTTGGAGTGTTGTTGTTTTTTAATTGGCTCTATTTCTGATTGGTCAAACCCCAGGGCAATCTTCATAGTACATGTTTACAAGGCCAGTGATGATGGGATGGTGACTGGGAAGTGTGTGACTGTGAAAACTGAAGCTTTTGATGGACATTCAGGTTGACTTTATGGGGAGTTCTAATTGGAAGAGTACTTGAGAGCCTTGGTCATTTCTAAGCATTTATGATAGAACAGGAAGGATAATGGGATTTGTGTGTTTGACTGTATTCATATTGTAGTCAGAGTCCCGCTTTCCTACCAGGAGGTATTACTTGATGGTTCATTGTGATCATCATTGTTCATAATAGGTTCGGGTAAAAAAATATCAATATGTGCAAATTTGGGGTCGTTGATAGTTGTGGTTTTGGAGATTACATGTTTGCAATTTAATGTGATTTGGCTATTTTTAAATTGTGCTCTGGAAACTTCAGAATTATTACATCACCAGGACAGACATTGTAGTCTGAGGATCACTTTTAAAAGAAATGAAATGTATTTGAATGGTTTTCTTTATAAAGAATGTATCACAACGGAACTATAAAGACTGTCCATGTTCTCTTGTTGTTGACCATGTTAATATATTTTATATTGTTACTTTAGCCTTTAGCTTTCTGAAGTGTTTTTTATTGCTTTCAAATCATCCAAAGTTTACTAGGAAAAGATTAATTTGCATATATTGACTTTCTAGAAAAGTTAAAATTTATTTCTGAATAGGTATTATGTTTTTAATAATTTCAGAATTAAAATAAAATCTTATAACTCATGAAATGGCCAAATGTGCAGAATTTGTCCTTAATCACATTTTTCTATCAATAAAAATTGATAAACTAATTTTTCCTGCTTTTATAAAGTTGTACAACTACCACCATAATCAATCCTAGAACATTTCATCACTCCAAAAAGAAAACTGCTCATCATTAGCAGTTACTCCCCATTCTCCCCACTCCACCCCAGACCTTAGCAACTACTGATCTACTTTTCATCTCAATATTTGCCTCTGTGGTTCATTCATATAAATGGTATCAGCTCATAGCTTGAGAAGTTTTTGTTTTAAAATTCACATGTTAAAAATATTTGAGTCAGAATAAGCAACTGGTCACTGGTATTAAGAGATGCTTTAAACAACTGACATATTTTTTGGTTATATTCAGCATAGATTAATATACGTGTGGAGAAAGAAAAAAGCATGAATGGCTTCAGTGATCGTAAGAGGCTGTCTGTCAGCTGGGAGTCAATAAGTAAAAGCTGAAAGAATATTTTTGTCAATAAGTAAAACCTGAGAGTATTAGGATATTAAGGTAGGAAAAATACCTTAAAGGTCATCAGCTTATTTCCTGCTTGCTTCACAAATAGATGGCAAGAAATCTGAAGAGTGGAAGCTTGAATCTCTGGGATGCATGGCTCAAGAACCACAATGTGGTCATGAAGGGCAAGAAATAGGGATTTGTAAGTTAGAATTGTTTAGGTTCTCTTGTATATGTATGCATTCATGCATGCGTGTATGTACTGTATTTGACATTTTTCTAGCAGAGGAGGGAGAGAACTGGACGTTTTACTAGCAGAGGGAGGACTAATGTATACACATATGTGAAATCCATGTTACAAAATCCTCTAAAAATGCTTTAATCTAAAGAGGCTGGCATATATATTATTTAAGTATCTTCTTGAACCATTACCATCTTATTTTTAAAAATCCAAATTTTAAAAATGAAATTGTAATTAACAGGGCTGGTTGGAGACCTCCTTTTTTAAAGACCCAGGGCCCTAACATCTAAACCAGTGGTTCTCAAGCAGGAGTGATTTTGCCTCCAAGGGACATCTGGCAGTGTCTGGAAACATTTTTTATTATCACAATTGAAGGTGGGGTGCTGTTGGCATCCAGCCAAGAAATGTTGATAAGCATCCTACATTGAACAGGACATATCTTACCGTAGCCACGCAACAAAGAATTATCTGACCCAAAATGGCAGTAGTATTGTTCTAAACCAGCCGTGGGCAAACTACGGCCCGCGGGCAGGATTCGGCCGTTTGAAATGAATAAAACTAAAAAAAAAAAAAAAAGACCGTACCCTTTTATGTAATGATGTTTACTTTGAATTTATATTAGTTCACACAAACACTCCATCCATGCTTTTGTTCCGGCCCTCCGGTCCAGTTTAAGAACCCATTGTGGCTCTCGAGTCAAAAAGTTTGCCCACCCCTGTATCTAAACCATGGTTTGCATGATTTTGGTAAGGGCCTGAGCAGGTGGTAAAATACTCTGTGGACACTGATTGGTGGATCAGATTAACCCTTTAGGTTCTCTAGCAACTTTCTTTGTAGGGGGAGGCAGTTGAGAGAAAAGTAAAAGGAAATCTATGACTCAACACAGATATTCTTTTTTATTTTTTATTTATTTTTTTACAGAGAGGAAGGGAGAGAGATAGAGAGTTAGAAACATCGATGAGAGAGAAACATCGATCAGCTGCCTCCTGCAACCAAGGTATATGCCCTTGACTGGAATCGAACCTGGGACCCTTGAGTCCGCAGGCCAATGCTCTATCCACTGAGCCAAACCGGTCAGGGCCAGATATTCTTTTTTAAAAAAATTAAATCTTTATTGTTGAAAGTATTACATATGTCCCCCATTTTCCTCCATTGACCCCTTTTAGCACACCCCATCCCCTGCCCCATATTGTCTGTTATGCATATATGCATACAAGTTCTTTGGTTGAGCTCTTTCCACCCACCTGATCTCACCCATGCACCTCCGCCTTCCCTCTGAGATTCCACAGTCTATCTCATGCTTCTACTAGTATGTCTCTGGATTTATTTTGTTCATTAGATTCCACATATAAGTGAGATCATGTGATATTTGTCTTTCTCTGAATGAAGGTATTCTTTAGTTTGTTTTGTCTTCAAACCTGAAGAAAAATTTATTTATTTATTTATTTATTGAATGTATTGGGGTGACATTGGTTAATAAAATTATATAGCTTTCAGGTGTACAATTCTATAATACATCACCTATATATTATACTGTGTATTCACCACCCCAAGTCAAGTCTCCTTCCATCACCATTTATCCCCGCTATACCCTCTTCTACCTCCTCTGTGAAGAAAAAAAATGTTTCCCTGGAAATGGCAGCTTTATTTTACTATAAATTTGAACTACTATTATGTTTTGAATTGTTGGTTACTGGAGCATAGGTTTTTTTGAAATTGGAAATAAACACAGTATAGTAGTAGTTTATCTAGAAGTTCTTTTTTTTTCATGGTAGCATCAACTGCCAAAGAAAAGAGAAGTAGGCTGTTTTAAAATTAATGTCCAAAATGTTTCAAAGCTTATAGATGAATGTCATCTTTTTTTCTTATAGGCCCCAGTTTTGGCTCTTTAATTTGTTTTTAACAGCTCAATTTGGTGGTGAAAGAAGAAAAGATTGACAGTGGGATCACTTTTGCTCTGTACCTGCTTTATGACCTTAGGTGAATTATTCAATCTTTCTGAGCCTCAATTTTCTCATCTATAAAATAGGAATAATGATAATTACTCCATTATAAGGTTCTTGTGAGAATTAAGTGAGGTAATAAGTGTTAAGGTGCTATGTCAACTATAAAACACCTGTGTGTAACAGTTAGTTACTATACCTGAAACTATTGTTATATCAATTACTAGAGGCCTGGTGCATGAAAATTCATGCACTGAGGAGGGGTCCCTCAGCCCGGCCTGCCCCCTCTCACAGTCCGGGAGCCCTCAGAGGCGGGAGGCAACCGGGTGATCAGGGGAAGGCGACGCCCCATCACACCTCTGCTGCTGCCACTGCCAGCAGCACAAGCCTTGGCCGGCCCTACTTACCTGTGCCTCGGGTGGCCCTGGGCAGCTGGGGGGCTGAAGGGACTGGGGGACTCCGGAGGCAGGCGTGCAGAGCGGCCGGGCCTGTCTGGGGGTGGGCCCGGCCTTGCTGCGGGCCTGCCATCCCAGCAGGGCTGAGGGGACTGGGCGGCGCCATCTTGTGGCTGTGGGCACTGCCATCTCTGAGAGCGTGGCAGTCAATTAGCATATTCCCTCCTTATTGGCTGTGAGTACTGCCATCTTTGAGGGTTTGGCAATCAATTAGCATATTCCCTTCTTATTGGCTGTGGGCACCACCATCTTTGAGGGCGTGGCAGTCAATTAGCATATTCCCTCCTTATTGGCTTTGGGTGCTGCCATCTTTGCAGCCTGCTGCTCAGTCGTTTGGCCGTCCCTCACTAACCCCCCTGCCTGCCTGGTTGCCCCACACAGCCTGTTTGGTCATCTGTTCAGTTGTGATGGTCGCTTAGGCTTTTATATATATAGATAGATACCTCAATTTAAAAAAGTTAGTTACTTGTTTCAGAAGAATCAAAATAGAAGGGGATAGAGAAGGTGCCAAAGGCAGGAATAATATAGATAGCAAGGCAGAGAACAGTGACTGCTAACAGCCTCTCTAGAGAGAAGAGAGAAATTCTAAAAATATATTGATAATAAACTAGCAAAAGAACTAGTATTATTACCATAATTAGAAGCTCTTTAATATAAGGACAAACTGATTTCCTTTAGTAGCACCTGAGAGTATCACTGTTATAAAAGAGTATAAAACTGATTGTTATAATGGTGAAATTAAGTTATCAAGAAAAGATTACCTTGTTTTCAAAATATGCTATTTGAAAACATAATTTCAGAATTAAATTTTGCAGAAGTTACTTATTTGTACAAAAATATTTTAGCCTTTTTTTGAGAGTAAGCTACAGTTATCTGGATTAATTCCCTTGTTGGGAATAATTCTTTCTGTCTTCATTTGCTATTCATGCCTTCCTTTAGGTCTGAAGGTTTTTTTTTTCTACCACTGATAAGTGCTCTTCACATGTGAAGATTTGCCTGAACAAAGGTTTTAAACCTACCCACTATTTGTAAAATCTATCTTTTTAGATTTGTTTCCTTTTCTGTTATTTTCCAACATCTTTTTACACACAAAAAAAATGCCTTTATTTTTCAACATGTCCAGTGGTCCATAGTTTGTTCTGTAGCATTTAAAATTGAATTAACTAAAATACATGAAATGAATGGGGGGAAATCTAATCTCTTACAATTTTGTTAACCGGGTAACTCTCCTTCACAGTCATACAAAAAGTAAGACTGCAGGTAAGCAGAGCTGGAGCTTTTCAGTGATATTTTTCTGAGGTAGCATGAGGGTAGAATAGTTTGAGACAGTATTCAGAATAAGTCAAGTGGTGAACTTAATATATGGTGTACTTGCCTTGGCCAATGTGGCTCAGTTGGTTGGAGTGTCTTCTATCTTGTGTACTGGAAGGTCTTGGGTTTGATTCCTGGTCAGCTCACATACCTAGATTGCCTGTTTGATCCCCGTTGGGGCACCTGCCGCAGACAAGCAAACCATGGTTTTTTTTCTCTATCTCTATCTCTATGTCTACCTCTATCTCTATCTCTTTCTCTCCCCCCCCCCCCCCCCCCCCCCCCCCCTCTCCCCTCCCTTTCCCTCTCCCCCTCTCTCTCCTTCTCTTTCTCCCTCTCTAAAATAAATAAAAATAAATTTAAAAAAATATGGCGGACTTAAAAAATTGGATTATAGAAAGTGGGAATTTTTCAGGGGGAAAAAAATGCCACCAATTTGGAGAATTTTATGTTCAAATAGTTGGCTTTTTGACTGAAAGGAAGTTCAGAGAGTGGGTGTTTGTATATGAATATTGTAATGATGCATCATATTTTATGAGTTTTTTCCTGTGGAGTATATAAAGTAAAATTTAGAAATCAAAATAATTATGTCAAGAAAGTTGATGCCCTGGTTTGTTTGTGTGTTTTTTCTTTCAAGTTGGCTAACCTGAAGGGTAGATTGGGCTCAGTTTGTGAAGATTTTAGACTTGATAGACTTGATATATACCACTGTCAAAGAATACTTAGAGAGAGTGATCTAATCAGATCTGAATTTTAGAAAGATGATTCTGAAGTTGAGATTAGGAACAGAGAAAGACTTTTGGTAGGAGACTCTCACAGTAGTCTAATCCGCAAATAAAACTGTGAACTAGAGCAGTGGCAGTTGGAATGGAGAGCAAGTCATGAATTTGTAATGAATTTTGGAAGTAGAATCCAAAGGACAGTCCAAGTTGGTATAGAAATTAAAGAATGTAAAGAGGTTAGAGAGAGTCAAGAGGCTCTACAGCAGTGGTTCTCAACCTTCCTAATGCCACGACCCTTTAATTCAGTTCCTCATGTTGTGGTGACCCCCAACCATAAAATTATTTTCGTTGCTACTTCATAACTGTAATTTTGCTACTGTTATGAATCGTAATGTAAATATCTGATATGCAGGATGTATTTTCATTGTTACAAATTGAACATAATTAAAGCATAGTGATTAATCACAAAAACAATATGTAATTATATATGTGTTTTCCGATGGTCTTAGGCGACCCCCGTGAAAGGGTCATTTGACCTCCAAAGGGGTCGCGACCCACAGGTTGAGAACCGCTGCTCTACAGTTTCCAGCTTGGTAAACTGCATAATTGGTGTTGCCATTAACTAGCTAGAGAAGGAATAAATTATTGGCAGGTGGAAGAGAGGAGTAAAGATGGTAGATGAGTTTAAGTTTTGGATGTATTGAATTTTGGGTATCTGTGAGACTTGTAAGGGAAGATGCCCAGTAGGCAGTTATAAATTTGGGTGTGAGATACTGAAAAGAAGTTAGAACTGCAGAATGATCTGGAATCTATCTAGTTTTCTCCATCTTTTCTACCATTATCTGAGATTAGGCTACACTCATCTCTCAACTAGATTATTGCATGTTTACTATCTGGTCTCTTTTAGTCTTAGATTTCTCTAATACTAGTACATACATTCTCTGTGCTATAATCAGGGATCTTTCTAAAGGGCAACTAAATTATTTCTGTGACTTTTATTCTTAAGATGAAATCCATATTCCTTATTATTTCTAACAAATTTATAAATTCATTTATTTTCTCAACTTATCTCTCCAGTTTAATGACTCTCCATAACTACCTCCTTCCCCCAAGTATATAACTTTCTCAGAAATACTGACTTACTTGTAGTTTCTGGCAATAGGCTCTCTCTTCCCTCCAAGCCTTTGCACATAGTTTCCTGTTCCTGGAATGTTTTCCTTGTCATGCTCTTCCTCCCTTTCATTGTCTGTCACATTTCTACTTATCTTCAGTTCTTGGTAAACTTTCATTGGTTTATTATTATTCAAAAATTTTAAACCCACAGAAAGGTCAAAAGGATAGTAGAAGACCTCCACACACACATTTTCCTTTTGTCAAATCTGAAAACAGAATGTAGATATCATGATGCTTCACCCCTAAATATGTAAGTATGCATCTCCCTATTACTGGGACATTGTCTTACACAACCACAATACCATATGACATCTAAAAATAACAGTTGCTCAACAACATTATTTAACATTGCGTCCATACTTAGAATTTTCTCATTTGTCTCAAAATTCTTTATAGCACCCCCCTACCCCCAATACAAGATTCAGTCAAGGTTCACACATTTGGTTGTTATGTCTCTTTAGTCTCCCTCAATCTGGATTAGTCCCACTGCCTCCCTCTTTTCCTTGTGTTCTCTTTTGAAAAGTAAAGGCATTTGTCCTCAAGTATATTCCATATTCTGAATTAATCTTTTTCTTCATGATTAGATATTTCTGGCGGGAATAGCACAAAGGCCTGGCCGGCATGGCTCAGTGGTTGAGTGTCAACCTATGAACCAGGAGGTCACGGGTTCGATTCCCAGTCAGGGCACATGCCCTGGTTGCAAGCTCCATCCCCAGTGTGCGGCATGCAGGAGGCAGACGATCAATGATTCTCTCTCATCATTGATGTTTCCATCTCTCTCTCCCTCTCCCTTCCTCTCTGAAATAAAAAAAAGAAAAAAAATTGGGGAAAAAAAGAATACCACAAAGATCATATGTATACTTACCATTTTATCACTTCAAGAAGCACATAACATAAGCCTATCCCCCTGTTGGTGATTCAAGCTTGATCACTTGGTAAAGGTGGGAACTGGTAGATCTCTTGACTGTTTATTTAAATAATTCATAGGATGATATTTTTAGACATGTAAATATCCTGTTCCTAATAACCCTTTAAACCAGTGGATTTAGCGTCCATTAATGATCCTTGCTTGAATCACTCATTGTATTGGATGATTAAACATGGTAACTTTCTAATTCTTTCATTCCATCTACATTTATTATTTTCATTGACTTTTGAAGGCAGTGAGATCAGGTTAAGTGAAGACTGAATATAAGCAATTGAATTTAAAAATCAGGCCATTCTTTACGTTTTCCAGAGCCAAGTGAGTGCTGGAAATGGAAGACATTGCTAAGGAGGTAGACTAAAGAGACTAGAAGTTTACCAATGAAGAGGAGGTAAGAAGTAGCTTGAGGAGATAGAGTTGAGAGAAAGAACTTAAATTTAGTGCTTGAACTTTTTTTGATGGGCCAATGAGATTAAATTAGTGTGAGGGAATAATAGAATAAATTGTATGAATTGGGAAGAAGTGAGATTAAGAACAGCTGGTTGGGGAATTAACACTGGAAAAGAGTAGACATCTGTGCTATACCTCAGAAAGTTAGGAGTTGTGTAAAAGTGAGAATTAGACATGTTTGGATATGAAGGGGAGAAGTCAGATGTAAGGACTTTTTTAGGGGGGAGGGTAGGAAGTAAAAAGCTTACTTTTTAAGCATGGAATTGATGAAGGAAAGCTAGGGGACATGAGAGTGCTGAAAGTTTATTATAAATACTCTGGGAACTGGGAACAAGAAGGGTTTCACAGTAAGTGAAAAGATGCTGAGCAGGGCTTCATCTGAGATTGGAACTTACAAATTTATAATTTGCATGTTTTACATAGTTTTTCTCTGGCAGTGTTCTGCAGCCAGGAGCAAAGAAAAAAGGTTATATTGAAGATGGATGAGGGGAGGAGATAACTGAAGATATAAGGGAGACTGTTGGGATATAATTGACCATGGGATCTAAGCTAAGTAGGGAAGCTAGTAAGGCTGAACTGGGCTAAGAGACCCAAATAATGCAGAGGAGTGTAGAGGTGATGTCATGAGTAATATAGTCATCAATGACACAAAGGAATAAAATAAAGCATCCAAGTTTATATTTGGTTTTCATTGAATTTTTTTCATGCTAGTGACTGATTTTTATCGTAGTACAGTTTTGTCAGTCCTAGGCCTGTGGACTCTTAATTTCAGTGGCTGCTCTATCATGTTACTTTAGTACAGTGGTTCTCAACCTTGGCTGCACATTAGAATCACCTGGGAAGATTCTAATGTGCAGCCAAGGTTGAGAACCACTGCTTTAGTATATTAAGTCTGATAAGTGCCTGGGAAAAAAGACATTGCTTTTATTTTGAATAGTATCTAGATTCCAAATGTGTACGTATTTATTGTTTTTGAGGATATTTTTGAAAATTTATTCCTGATAAAGATATCACACATGAAATACCACTTATTTATTTATTTATTTTTATTTTTATTTAAAAATATGTTTTATTGGTTTTTTATGGAGAGGATGGGAGAGGGTTAGAGAGTTGGAAACATCGATCAGCTGCCTCCTGCACGCCCCCTACTGGGGATGTGCCTGCAACCAAGGTACATGCCCTTGACTGGAATCGAACCTGGGACCCTTCAATCCACAGGCCGACGCTCTATCCACTGAGCCAAACCAGTCAGGGCAAAATGCCACTTATTTATAGCCATTTAAAATGTTTAAATTTAATATTACAAAGTTATATTTTTTATCCTTCTAGCCAAGATTATCTCTTATTATTTAATCTTGTCACTAAATTAAACATAAATACAGAACTTCAGGAAATATGTAGTCAGAATTAACTGCAAAGCACAGGGTATCATAAATGTCAAGTGAGAGTATAAAGAAAAACCAAGTAGATTAGTACAACTTTGTTCTTATTTTCTGGGTTTCTTTAGTTTCTTCCATACTCTTTAATGTCTAAGATGAGTAGACAGGTACTTATTTATGACAGCCTTAATTTGTTAGTATTTTTGAAAGCCCAGATATTTATGCTTAAATGCCCCCTACTGGGGATGTGCCTGCAACCAAGGTACATGCCCTTGACTGGAATCGAACCTGGGACCCTTCAATCCACAGGCCGACGCTCTATCCACTGAGCCAAACCAGTCAGGGCAAAATGCCACTTATTTATAGCCATTTAAAATGTTTAAATTTAATATTACAAAGTTATATTTTTTATCCTTCTAGCCAAGATTATCTCTTATTATTTAATCTTGTCACTAAATTAAACATAAATACAGAACTTCAGGAAATATGTAGTCAGAATTAACTGCAAAGCACAGGGTATCATAAATGTCAAGTGAGAGTATAAAGAAAAACCAAGTAGATTAGTACAACTTTGTTCTTATTTTCTGGGTTTCTTTAGTTTCTTCCATACTCTTTAATGTCTAAGATGAGTAGACAGGTACTTATTTATGACAGCCTTAATTTGTTAGTATTTTTGAAAGCCCAGATATTTATGCTTAAATTTTAGCTTCATTATTTGAGATTGTCAGCAATAATGTATATGACACATAATTTTTAAAAATTTAAGTACTTTTAAAAATAGTGATTAAACTAGATTTTGTCAGGTGACAAATCTTATAACTAATAGTATATGAGTTTATTGTTGTGTGTATGCTGTAAAAGAAGCTTAATTATACCACTTTTTGGAAATTGACTCTTAAAATTCCAAAAGTATTGTGGGAAGGACTTTTTAAAATATGAGACATTTGAGATATTTTAAATTTCTGTGATTAAAAATAACAACCTCTACTGATTTCTGTTAAGTCAGTCTTTGGTAGGACATTACAGTATGGTTCTTTTTTTTTCTTGACTATATCAGTACTTCTAAATTTTGGGAAATCAAGTTTGCCATTTTTTTGTTTGCTTTTAAGAAAAATAGCATTGAGTATTGAATTTTTCTTTTTTACTAAATTTAAATTCATTGTATAAAAAATTGCTACCTCCATCCAGCTCCAGTGTAAAAATATTTCCCACTTTATGCATATTTTCTC
The DNA here is from genome assembly GCF_000412655.1 of Myotis brandtii. Taxonomy (NCBI): domain Eukaryota; kingdom Metazoa; phylum Chordata; class Mammalia; order Chiroptera; family Vespertilionidae; genus Myotis; species Myotis brandtii. Next base: position 3,803,286 of record NW_005371410.1, read on the forward strand.
AAATTACAAATAGATGTTATAAAAGTTCATTAGTAAGTTATTTATTTATAATTTGGAACACATTTCCTGTTGAAAGTGTTAAAATGATGGCCCCTGGCAGCATATTTATTCCACATTGCAGCTCAAGATTTATCCCTTTGCTAAGAAAATATATTAAATGATACTGATGAAAATGTATAGTGTCTCTTTACTTGAAGAATGTTTTTCTAGCAGTCCCAGTTTTATAAAATTCTTTGTAACTAAAAAAATAAAGTATTAAAAAATTGGTATCACAATCAGATGCTAATTATCGCTACCTTTATTTTTAACATAAGATGGACATAAATGATAATTATTTATTACTGTAATTGATCTGATAAGGAGAAAAAGAAGAAAGAATTGAAATGTATGGGAGGCAGTAGTGAAATAACTGTTTGTTTGGGGTTTTTTTTGAGAGGCAGTGTAATGTAGAGACAGAGGCATGAAAATAAAATCGGAAGATCTGGTCCTTGCTGGTTTGGCTTAGTGCAGCGTTTCTCAACCTGTGGGTCGCGACCCCTTTGGGGGTCGAACGACCCTTTCACAGGGGTCGCCTAAATACATCCTGCATATCAGATATTTACATTACGATTCATAACAGTAGCAAAATTACAGTTATGAAGTAGCAACGAAAATAATTTTATGGTTGGGGGTCACCACAACATGAGGAACTGTATTAAAGGGTCGCGGCATTAGGAAGGTTGAGAACCACTGGCTTAGTGGATGGAGCGACTGAAGGGTCCTAGGTTTGATTCTGGTCAAGGGCATGTACTTCGGTTGCAGGTATGTTCCCTGGCCCTGGTCGGGGTGTGTGTAGGAGGCAACCAATCCATGTGTCTCTCTCACATTGATGTTTCTCTCTGTCTCCCTCTCTCCCTCCACTCTCTAAAAATCAATGAAAAAATATCCTCAGGTGAGGATTAACCAAAAAAAAAAAATATATATATATATATCAAAAGATCTGAATGCAACTACCATCTTCACAGTTAACTAGTTAAATGATCTTTTTAAAAATATATTTTTTGCCAGAACCGGTTTGGCTCAGTGGATAGAGCGTCGGCCTGCGGACTCAAGGGTCCCAGGTTCAATTCCGGTCAAGGGCATGTACCTTGGTTGCGGGCACATCCCCAGTGGGGGGCGTGCAGGAGGCAGCTGATCAATGTTTCTCATCAATGTTTCTGGCTCTCTATTCCTCTCTGTAGAAAAATCAATAAAATATATAAAAAAAAATATGTATATATTTTTATTGATTTCAGAGAGGAAGGGAGAGGAAGAGATAGAAAAATCAATAATGAGAGGGAATCATTGATCGGCTCTCTCCTACATACCACCTACTGGGGATCGAGCCTGAAACCCAGTTATGTGCCCTGACAGGGAATTGAATTGTGATCTCCGGATTCATAGGTCGATGCTCAACCACTGAGCCACACCAGCTGGGCTTAAATGGTCTTGAAACCGATTACTCTTGAACCTGTATATTTATCCACACAATGAGGATCATAGATTCATTCATTCACTATTCATTTAGAAATATGTTTCTTGCTATGTTGTTAGAAGACCAACAAAATAATTTGAATAAAAGCAAGCAATTATGAACTGTATAGTATTTAGTCAAATTAGTGATGATGTATTAGTAATTTTTCTTACTATCTTAACATTGGTTCCCTTTCTCCTGCCGCCTTTACTTCTTTAATTGATAACATATTTTCAATGCATTCTTTGATCTTAGGACAGCACAGAAACTTTAGAACTAGTAGTGGGAGTGAGGCAATCCAGGTTTGTTCAAATTCCAGCTGATTCCCCCCACTCCCTTAAGGGCAATTAGGCGGGGGGGGGGGGGGAAGGGGGGGAGGGAACTTTTCTGGATTAGCTTGTTCATTTTCTCTCTGTTGCCTTGACAAAGTCCTGTCTTTCTTGAGGTGGGGCATAGCCTAAAGTGCCTCATAGTTGCTGGGTGTGTGATTAGTCTCTTTCTCTCTGCCTCCATCCCTCCCCCCAATCCCACCCCTTCCCATGTGTATCTAACTTTTCCACTTCCTCATCTCCTTTCTCCACCTCTTTTCTTTGTTCCTTTTTAATCTCATACTTTGGTTGGTTTCTTGCTGTTTGCCTACAAATATGCTCAGGTTTCCCATGGCCTAAAATATTCTTGCTCAACTGTTAGTCTCTTTTCTTTCACCATCAAAGAGATGTTGATCTTGTTGCCTTTATTACTTCATCTCTTACTTAACCTCTTGTGGAATGGCTTCTGTCCCAACCACTGTCCTAAATTTGTTCTAATCCAGTATCCTTTTTTGAAGTTAGTAATTTCCTTGATCTTGCTCTCTCTGCAGCATGTTGACACTACTGTTTACCCTTTTCTCCTGGACACTTTTTCTTTGGCTCTTGTAAGGATTGTATTTCTGATAGCTTTCTTCCTTTCCTCTTAAGTGTATTTTTGACCACCCCCTGCTCTGAGCTCTCATTAGCCCTCTTTCCCCAAACTTTCTCCCTTTGTAATATTACTTGCCTGTGACTAGCATTATTTACTCTATGTCATTGAATAGAAGCAGGATTCTGTTCACGACAAGAAATAATTTTTTTCCTAAAGCAATATAGTTGTTTTATAGCAATAATCTGCTTTTGAAATAGTTCTCCATTATTGAAGGCTTTCAGGTGGAGGCAGAGAGACCTCTTGTAAAAAGGATTCATGTATTAAGTAGAAAGTTGAGCCATCCAACTCAGAGATTGTAATTTTTATTTCATCCACTCCACTCCCAAGGATTCAACTTTGGCCTTTATTTAAATGTCTTCCAAAGCATTATTTCCAGCATCTCTGCCTCCTCATCCCTCTTTTCTCCCACAAGCACAGTTTGTGATATCAAAATAGCTTCTGTTCTAGGCCACCATGCTTTCTAGTTTTATCATCATTGTCCAGGACAATGCTAGTTAAAGGAAAGAAAAAATATGAACAATAAAATGGCAATAAACACATATCTAGCAACAATTGAATCTAATTTTTTCTTTCCTTTAACTAGCATGGATTTGAGGACCACTATTCTAAGCTTGGTTACTTTTCTGATATTAGATTATATCTGCCCATATTGGTTTGCTCTCTCTTTTCCCTCTCTACCCCCAAACTAGGGTCACTCAAGCAAAGGACATCAAAGGGAAGGCTCAGGATCCTAAAGTTGAAATTGTTTTAAAACTTTTTTAAAAAGTCTTTGTTGTTGAGAGTATTACAGATGTCCCTTTTCCCCCCTCCTCCCATTGTCCCCCTCCGCCTGGTTCCTGCCCCTGCGCCAGGGCTTCACCACCCTATTGTCTGTGTCCATAGGTGATGCATATCTATACTAATAAAAGGGTAATATGCTAATTAGACCGGGAGACCTTCTGGACAAAGCCATGGTGGCGGGGCTGAGGCAGAGGCGGTTAGGGGTGATTGGGCTGGCAGGGGAGGGCAGTTGGGGGTGAGCAGGCCAGCGGGACCACTTGAAGTTGTCCCAGAGGCTCCTTACATTATCTTCATATTTTTGGATTCTTTTTTCTTTTTGCTCTCTTCTGATTGGGTGTTTTTTGTTTCCTAATATTCCAAATCATTGATTTGATTCTTAGAATCCTCTACTCTCCTGTTGAATCCTTGTATATTCTTCATTTCAGTTAGTGTATGCTTAATTTCTGACTGGTTCTTTTTCATGTCTTTGACATTCTCACTAAGATCTTTGAAAGTCTCATTAAGTCCCTTGAAGCTCTTATGAAGATCCTTTAGTAACCTTATAACTGTGGTTTTGAACTTTGTATCCAATAGTTTGTTTGCCTCCATTTCTTTCATTTGTGACATGTTTCTTTTTCTCCACATTTTGGCTGCTTCCCTGTGTTTGTTTCTATGTATTAGGTAGAGCTGCTATGTCTCCTGGAATTAGTAGAGTGGCTTTGTGTAATAGGTGTCCTGCAGGGCCCAGTGGCTCAGCCTCCCTAGTCATCTGAGCTGGGCACTCTTTGTGGACTGTGTGCACAGTCTTGTAGTTGAGCCTTGATTGCTGTTGGCTCACTGGGATGAATTGACCTCTAGGCCAATTGGCTCTGAGGACCAGCTGCAACTACAGTGGGAGAGCTGCTGTGCAGGAGACACCCTATGGAGCAGGACTTGCTTCAGTGCTCACTGAGTCCGCCCCTTGAGTGTGTTGCTTGTGGATGTGAAGAGTTGTAATCTGGTATGGTCTGAAGCTGTCTACCGGGTGCACTGGCTCTAGGGCCTCCAGGGAGGTGCAAAGCCTGCCATTGCCTGGAGCCACCCAGTAGGAGCTACAGAAAGATCTGCAGATGGCTGCTATTTGTATTGGGTGTGGAAGTGCCCAGGCAAGGGCTATGAAGCAAGGCAGGCTGGTACTAGTGCCAGGTCTTGAGCCTTTTATTGATAGGTTTGGGGCACACTAATACCAGCTGCAGCTTGTGTGAGAGATTTTAGCAAAGTCTGAAGCCTGAGCAAGGACAGGCCATTGATGTGGAAAAGCTGCTGTAAAGAACTTGGGTGGGACTGCAAATTGGATGGGATGGGGTCACAGGGAATCACCAGGGTGGAGCAAACAGTGTGAGCCCTGCTGATGGAGACTCAGATATGGCTGCCAGTTAGCCCTGCAACAGGGGAGGTCCCAGCACCGGAACAGTACCCCTGTGAGCACCCCCGTCTGGGACTAAGCTGCCCCCGAGTTCGTGCCCTGATGCCAGAAAATCCAGTTTCTCCCTGTATGTGTCTGGGTCCCCCAAAGCTGCCTGGCACTGGAACTCAGAGGGATCAAGGCCAAGTAATTTCATGTGCTATCTATTAAGGGGAACACCTGGGTGTACAGCAGCCTGTATGTCACTCAGCCACAATTCCTGCTGGTTTTTACAGCCTAAAGTTATGGGGACTTCTCTTCCCCATAACTGGGGGTCTGGTGTGGGGCTGGACCCCCTGCTTCTTATAGGAGGCCTTGGAGATATCCCTCCTGATTAAAAAAATGCCACATGTGGGTGTCGGACCAGCCCACTCTGAGCCACCTCCCCTGCTATCAGTTTCAGTGTGCTTTCTTCTTTAGTTCTAAGACTTCCATTCAGCCAGCTTTCAGGTGGTTCTGAATGATGGTTGTTCTGTATTTTAGTTGTAATTTTGATGTGGTTGTGGGATGCGGCCAGTACCGGTGTTTACCTATACCACCATCTTTGTTCTCCTGTTTTAAAACTTTGTATGGTATAGTCCTAATGTTTAATAAGATATTTAATAATAAGAAATTGTAGTAATTGCAATGATTATTGAATGTCTACTGTGTGTCAAGTATTGTGTCATGAACTTACATAGGTTATGTAAGTTATATTTAATTTAAATCTTACAACATTCTTATGAGGAAGATACTATTGCTGTCCCATTTTACAAATGAGGAAACTGAGATTTAGGAGGGTAAGAAAGTTGTCAAAGGTCACACAACTAGGTCACAGAGATCTAATTCATTTTATGGCCAGTTTACTTAAGTGGTATATTATACTGGGTTATGTGAAAGGTAATGATCTAAAATCAAATTTTAGAAAGGCAGGTAATATTATACAAACAAGATAATGTTGTTGTTTTTAAATCTTTCTAGGTGACTCTGTCTGCAGCCACAATTGAGAAGGTTAAGCCACTGTCTTTAGAAGGTTAAGGTCATCTTTATTTATCCTTCTCTGATTTTTTAAAAAGTGTTTTTTTTATTGATTTTAGAGAAAGGAAGGGAGAGGATGAGAGAGATAGAAACATCAATGAGAGAGAAACATTAATTGGCTATCCCTTGCACACTCCCCACTGGGAACCTACCCTGCAACCTGAGCATGTACCTCAATCTGAATCAAACCAGCGACCTTCCAGTGCACAGGTTCACGCCTAACTACCACCAAGCCACACTGGCCTGGCAAGATAATGTATTTTTGACTTGAGTTTTTAGACTGTTTTGAATGTACATGAACCTATATAAGACATTGTTAGTGGCTTGTGTGTTTTTACCTCTTTTTCCACATCAGTTATTCATTTGTTCATTCATTTATTGAACATTCATGCAGTTTATTGATTGTGAATTCTGTGCTGGGTGTGCTATATAGGAAGGTGAATGAAACAAATATAAGTTTACTTTATGATGGGGAGACAGGAAATAAGTAGATAGTTCTAATTTGAGAACGTACTGTAAAGATCACAAACTATAATGCTAGTGGTAAAGAATAACAGGGTATGTGTATTGCACGGGGGAAAGAAAAAGAGGACATGTACTTAAATATGGTGGTCAGGAAAGGCCAGTAAGCAAATATAAACACTGTTAAAATTTTGTTGTGTACCTTTTCATACATTATATATAACTATATAAAGTTCTTATATAAAAATGAGATTGTACTGTATATTCTGTTTTATATCTCATAATTGAATCTCTTGAAATAGTAGGTTTTTTGTTTCTTTTTAATCCTCATCTGAGGATATTTTTTCCATTGGTTTTAAGAGAGAGTGGAAGGGAAGGGCGAGGAGAGAGAGAGAGAGAAAGAGAGAGAGAGTAACATCGATTGGTTTATTCCTGCATGCACCCTGACTGGGGCAGGGGATTGAACCTGCAACCTGGATACTTGCCCTTGACCTGGAATCGAACCTGCAGCCATGCTGGCCAGGGCAGTAGGTTTTTTTTTTTTATTTAATCATCTTTTGTTTCACTCCAACTTCTGCAGTTTGGCTTTCACTTCCACTATTGGATGTGACATTGCTTTATGATGTAACTGGTCACTTTTTAATTGCCAAGTCTAAAGGAGTTTTTTTTTCTTATTATTTTATTTGAAAACGCTGAGCTGATATTTCTCTCCTGGTTTTTCTCCCACTTTCTAGGATGTTCCTTCTTGTGTTTATCACAGTCTTTCATTATATCTTTCTTTTCTGTCTTCAGAAATGGAATTGTCTTAGTTTCTGTACTTGGCCTCCTTACTAATATTCTTCTAGAGTGATGCATTTAACACCAGTGTTTTATTTTTTAATATATTTTATTGATTTTTTTACAGAGAGGAAGGGAGAGGGAGGGAGATAGACAGTTAGAAACATCGATGAGAGAGAAACATCAATCAGCTGCCTCCTGCACACTCCCTACTGGGGATGTACCCGCAACCAAGGTACATTCCCTTGACTGGAATTGAACCTGGGACCCTTCAGTCCACAGGCCAACACTCTATCCACTGAGCCAAACCAGTTAGGGTAAAGTTCTATAATGACTCACCACAGCCTAGTGGATTGAGTCCAAACTCCTTTGGAAGGTTCCACCCAGCCTAAGAAATATTCATTTTTTTTTATCTACAGAAAAAAGAAATGAATGTTTACTGATATTTATTATAAGGATTGATACCAGCACCTTCAGTCAGTACGTATGTTCATTTATCAGATGATCACATCTATATATATACTAGTAGCCCGGTGCACGAAATTCGTGCACATTAAAAGGGAATTAATTGCCCTAACCGGTTTGGCTCAGTGGATAGAGCATCGGCCTTCAGACTCAAGGGTCCCAGGTTCGATTCCAGTCAAGGGCATGTACCTTGGTTGCGGGCACATCCCCAGTGGGGAGTGTGCAGGAGGCAGCTGATCAATGTTTCTCTCTCATCGATGTTTCGAACTCTCTATCCCTCTTTCTTCCTCTCTGTAAAAAATCAATAAAATATATTTTTTTAAAAAGGGAATTAATTAGCAGAGATATTATTTTAATATTATTTGCCCTTTCTCTATAATAAAAATGTGAGAGATGAAAGGAAATTAGTAAAATGTATATGAAAATAATATATAAATTTTTTAATAAACAATCACAACATGATATAACAACAACAAAGACATGATATAAAAACAACATGATGTAAAAACAACACTGATACAAACAATGAGTGATAAATTGATTAAACTTATTCTAATATCTCCCAGTATACCTTTTCGGCATCATCCATGGAATCGATGGAATCATCACGCAAATACATGTGAAAATCTCCATCAAGTATATCCAAAATTTCTTCATTTAATTTTTGAACGTGCTCATTTTTTGGACAAAGAATCGCAGGTATAGATATATTTTTAATATTATCTATAGATATACTATTTCCAAAGGTAGCTTCAGTAATAGATCTGTTCACAAATCATTTCATTGGGGATTTCAATAATATCCATTCCTAAATGAAAACTGCTATCCAGTTTGCCATCTCCAAGTTTTACTAACCATTCACTATAAGCAGAATCCTCTGATCTCATATTTGTTTTAAGAGACAACTTTCTGAAACATCCCCAAACA
>NW_005371410.1:3812131-3821584 GCF_000412655.1 Myotis brandtii
ATTAAAACTTTATTGTGGGGAGCCGCTACAGTGTTTTGGACAGGTTCAAGCCTTGGACTGATGAGAGGGCACAGTCCTCTCATTGCCACGTGCAAGTCCCAGCTTGGAGGGCAGGGCCCTCCCAGCACAATTATAGCCAACAGCTGTAGTTGTAAGCTTGAACCTATGGTCTGAACATGTGACCCCACGTGCCTGAGTGATGTAGGCTTGATAGAGTTCAGGTGCATGTAGTTGAGTAGGATTGAAACCCAGGAGAATGTTGTAAACATCTTGGTCACGCCCTTACTTTGCCTTGTAGCATCTGCTATAAAATAAAGGCATGGCTGTGGGCGTGGTTGCTGTCTCTCAGAGAAGCAGCGTCCCACTGAGACCCGGCTTTCATTCTCTTGTCTGTCTTTTCTAAGCCTTTGAGCCGCCCCCACTCAAGTTCACCCTTGGCCGTGCTGGCGCGGCACACTTTATAAAGATACTAGAGGCCTGGTGCATGAAATTCGTACACTCCGGGGGGGGGGAGGGAAGTCCCTCAGCCCTGCCTGCTCCCTCTTGCAATCTGGGAGCCCAGCTGACAGCTTAGGCTCACTCCCTTTGGGGCAGTCAGACATCCTTAGCACTGCCATGGAGGTGGGAGAGGCTCCCGCTACCGCTGCTGCACTCACCAGCCATGAGCCTGGCTCAGGGCTTCTAGCTGAGCTGCACTCCCCCTGTGGGAGCACACTGACCACCAGGGGGCAGCTCCTGCATTGAGCATCTGCTCCCTGGTGGTCAGTGCACATCATAACGACCGGTTGTTCCACTGTTTGGTCAATTTGCATATTAGCCTTTTATTATATAGGATGCCTCCACGCTCCCAGGGCGGGTTCCTGCCTCAAACCCCGCCCTTACAGGAAACAGCTCCGGGAAACAGCTCTGGGGAGGGTGCAGCCATTGCCAAGACAACCCCTGCAGGACTGACTTCCTTCCGCTTGGTCGCGGTGGTTCTGGTCGTGATGAACACCACCCAGGATTTTTATATAAGTAGATAAAAGCCTAAGCAACTGTCCAACCATCTGACCGGTAGCTATGATGCACAATGACCACCAGGGGGCAGACGCTCCGACCAGTAGCTATGATGTGCACTGACCACCAGGGGGCAGATGCTCAACGCAGGAACTGCTGAGCTGCAGTGACTTGCCAGCTGCGGTTCTCGGGTGACGCACCTGGAACTAGAGAGGAGGGAGCCTGATTTCGGAGTGTGTCACCCGAGAACCACCTTCTCGCAGTCCGGGACTCCTCAGGGGATGTTGGAGAACCGGTTTTGGCCCGATCCCCGCAGGCCAGGTTGAGGGACCCCACCGATGCACGAACCCCTGCACCAGGCCTCTATTTTAAATAGGTGATCAATTATAAGGGAATAATAGTGGTATCTTTCAGTTAGGTCATCCTTGTGATGTAATATAGTTTTCATGAGTGGTTAATTGGGTTTACAGATTATGTTATCTAGTTTTAACTAAACCAACTTTCACAAAATGTCCAATTAACTTAAAATGACTCTTGTAGGGAAATCACATTTTGGATGAAAGGTAATACTAATAATGGATCCACAAGTGAACAATAAAGTACAGAGCTGGGTTCTCCTCTTACTAGTGCAAGCTCTCCCATAGCCATACATAAAAGCGTTCAAAAGAGTTTTCAAATTTAAGAATTCTTGTGGGTTTTTTAACATCCCCCCCCCCAAAAAGCATTTCAAATTTACTAATCTTTTCAGAGATGACATGTGACTGACAGTAATATTTAACTGAACAGTTAGTTGAACATACACACTCACACTCTTAATCTGTTCCTGAAAGGTGTCTTTCTTTTTAAATAATGAGTGAGAAAATAGGTTATTTTCTAGAAACACTCAAGCTATGATAAATGTATTTTGAAAATGTATGTTTGAAATCTTTCATCATTATGTGATTTTGTTAAATGGTGAACTCTTTAAAAACCAGAAATGGACTTTTCTAACTTGTTTTAAAAACCTCAAAATAGAGAGTTCAGAAAGTATAATTATTGCTGGTGGGTGAAACTCTGAGATTCTTGGGGTGCATTTTCAGAATCCCCCACAGAAGGATGGAATGTGGAAGAGGGCTTTACTTGCATGGAGTTACATTTCTGGGATTCCGAAGTTCCCTGTCCCTTAAAGCCAGTCCTGGAAGAGGGGCACCTGCGAGTTTAGTAGAGTCAGAAAGAAGGCAAGTATCCAGAGCTTCCGTTCCATGTTGTAGTTGGGTGTGGTTTGGCATTCAGCCAGATTAAAGTCCATTAGTCCATGTGTGGAGCCCAATATGGCCATATGCCATTTGGGTAGAGGGAAGAGGAGTGCCCTGCAGCAGGAGTCCCTAGAGCAGTGATGGCGAACCTATGACACGCTGTCAGAGGTGACATGCGAACTCATTTTTTTGGTTGATTTTTCTTTGTTAAATGGCATTTAAATATATAAAATATATATCAAAAATTTAAGTCTTGGATTCTCACAGCCAATTGGCCTGGAGGCCAATCCCTCCCAGTGTTACTTACAACAATCAAGGCTTAACTACAACAAGACTGTGCACAAAGACCACAAGGGGGAGCACCAAGAGTGTCCTCCTCAGGTAATTGGGGAGGCTGAACCACTGGGCCCCAGAGGACACTTAGCACAGAAAACCACTTTATCAACACAAGGAAGCATAAAAAATGCGGAGACAAAGAAACAGGACACAAATGACAGAAATGGAGGAAAGCAAACTGCTGGATATAGAGTTCAAAACCACACTTTTAAGGTTTTTCAAGAATTTTCTAGAAACCGCTGATAAATGTAGTGAGATCCTCAAGAACTCTAGTGAGACCCTCGATGTTGTGATAAAGGACCAACTAGAAATTAAGCATACACTGACTGAAATAAAGAATATTATACAGACTCCCAACAGCAGACCAGAGGATCGCAAGAATCAAGTCAAAGATTTGAAATACGAAGAAGCAAAAAACACCCAACCGGAAAAGCAAAATGAAAAAAGAATCCAAAAATACGAAGATAGTGTAAGGAGCCTCTGGGACAACTTCAAGCGTACCAACATCAGAATTATAGGGGTACCAGAAGAAGAGAGAGGGCAAGATATTGAAAACCTATTTGAAGAAATAATGACAGAAAACTTCCCCTACCTGGTGAAAGAAATAGACTTCCAAGTCCAGGAAGCGCAGAGAACCCCAAACAAAAGGAATCCAAAGAGGACCACACCAAGACACATCATAATTAAAATGCCAAGAGCAAAAGACAAAGAGAGAATCCTAAAAGCAGCAAGAGAAAGAAAATCAGTTACCTACAAGGGAGTACCCATACGACTGTCAGCTGATTTCTCAACAGAAACTTTGCAGGCCAGAAGGGAATGGCAAGAAATATTCAAAGTGCTGAATACCAAGAACCTACAACCAAGACTACTTTATCCAGCAAAGCTATCATTCAGAATTGAAGGTCAGATAAAGAGCTTCACAGATAAGGAAAAGCTAAAGGAGTTCATCACCACCAAACCAGTATTATATGAAATGCTGAAAGGTATCCTTTAAGAAGAGGAAGAAGAAAAAGGTAAAGATACAAATTATGAACAACAAATACACATCTATCAACAAGTGAATCTAAAAATCAAGTGAATAAATAATCTGATGTACAGAATGAACTAATGATTATAATGAATCAGGGACATAGAAAGGGAATGGACTGACTATTCTTGGGGGGGAAAGGGGAATGGGAGATGCGGGAAGAAACTGGACAAAAATCGTGCACCTATGGATGAGGACAGTGGGTGGGGAGGGAGGGCGGAGGGTGGGGGGGGAACTGGGAGGAGGGGAGTTATGAGGGGGAAAAAAAGAGGAACAAATGTAATCTGAACAATAAAGATTTAATTTAAAAAATCCCAGTAATATTTTTATACTGATTAAAATGTTGAAATAATATTTTGTTGGATTAAATAAATATATTAAAATTAAAAAAAAAGAAAAGAAAATAAAATGGCACTGACTCAAAAAAAAAATTTTTTTTTTGAGCTGAAGTACAACAGAATGAAAAGCTTTCTAGATTAAATCCTAAAGCAATATGCAGAATGGTTTAGACTGGAGGCAGAGAGACCAGTTAGGGGACCACAGTGTGATAGAAGACCACAGTGTGATAGAAGCATGATAGAGGTCAGGCAAGTTTAGATTTTATAAAGTAAGGTATATTATAAAGTAGGGTATCACTTTTGAAAAGCGGGAGAAGGGACAATTAGTTAACATATAATGTTGTATTGTACCCCGCGAATCATACAAGGACGCCTCAAGAAGTAGAATTAAGGAGCCACATTTATTTCAGAGCCGGCGGCTACAAGGAGGCAAATGCTCTCCAAATCTCGCAGCCCCGAATGGCAGTAACATCAGGCTTATATAGGCAAATATCACAAAGGTATCGATTATATCGCTAGGTTTGGAATGAGGAACCTGGTTTGAAAAAGCAGTTTGTTACAGAAGCTAAATTGAGCAAGTTAGTTATCTACAAAGATTAATTATAGTTTTAGGTCTTGGAGCCACTGAGTCAACGGAAGACACATTTTCTGGAGCCACTGGAGCAATTAAAGCAATTGTGCTGTCCTGGTCTCTAGGTGCAGAGGAATGTGTTTTGAAAGACCAGTAAAACCACAATCAATGGGGTATACAATTGAATGGGGTGATTTTTATATAAGTTCAGGAGATCAAAAATAACTTCTCTATTATTTTAGCAAGCAAATAATTACAGAAGCCAGAACAGCAGGGTTAAAAATTAAACAGCAGTTTTTACCAGAGCTGATCACTACCATGCTTCAATCTCTGTATTAATACTCTGCTAAAATGTTTTGTATACATTGAAATAGTAGAAGAAAATAAAAAGACTCACTATTACCTTACCTATAATAGGCAATTTCATGCATAGTTCAGTAAATGATATGTAATTCCAGTATTCTCTGTAAGCAGTTACTATATCAGTGTAGAACAAAGGAAAGAAATTTTTGCACAGTATTGGGTAATGCCTGTGGTAAATGTTTCTCTGTTTCAGCTGCCTTCTCTTTCAGCCTTTAAGGAATTCCAGTTTCAATATATGGTAGTATTCTTCCACAACATTAAAATTTCATTGAAATCTATTGATTTCCCCCTACTATATTTGAAGTTGTACAATACCATCTTCCGATAGAGTTACGGTTACAAATTTAAAACTTTTTTTTTCTCTCTGATATCCATATTTTGCATTATTTATCGATTTAACATTTGACAAATATGTAAAGTTTCTTTCCCCCAACATTATATTGTGAAAATTCTAAGAAAAAAGTGAAAGAGTAGAACATGTTGCACTTATATATACTTCACTTAAGTAAACTATTTTTAAATTTTTCATATTTGTTTTATCTGTGTATTTTTTGCCAAATCACTCTTAAATATATTAGTATTCATGTTCTAAGTAAAAGGGCATTTTCCCATAATCTCAATACCATTAATACACCTAAGAAAATTAATTAAAATTCTAAAATCTCATGTAACATCCAATCCATTTTCAAAATTTCCCAGTTGTCTCAAGAATGTATTAGAGCCATTTTTTTTTTTTATTTTTGAACCAGTCAAGGCTCACATATTGCTTTTAGTTGTTGTCTCTGTATTTATTTCAATATAGAATAGGTCCCCACCTTTAAAAAATGACACTGATCTAAGCGTCCAGACCAAGTTTTCTTATATAATGTCTCATATTCTCAATTTGTTTGATTGTTTCTCAATGTTGTGTTTTAACCTAACAATCCTATTTCTCTTTATTTCTTGTCAGCTGGGGGGTAGGTCTAGAGTAGGGGGTATTTAAACTTGGGTTCACAGACTCCATAGGGCCTATGAATAGAATTCAGGGAGCCTGCAAACTTTAGGTAGGCGAAAAAATTTACATCTTTACTTTAATTCAGTGGTTCTCAATTGGGGTTATTTTGTTCTCTCCCCTCTTTACCCCTACTCACCAGGATTATTTGGCTTTGTCTGGAGATATTTTTGGTTGTCACAACTCTGTGGGAGGGTGCTATTGGCATCAAGTTGGTAGAGGCCAGAGATGTATCTAAAGATCCTGTAGTGTACAGAGGGAGAGTACCAAACAACAAGTTATCCAGCTCAAAATGTCCATAGTGCCATGGTTGAGAAATTCTGCTTAACTGGATTTTAGCATTTCCTTTTATTATGAATGTAGGAAACCCTTCACAGGGCTGTTATCATTTCCTACAACTTTGCCACCAACAGAAATTTCAGATATTTTCATATGATATTAAATTGTTGCAAGTATCTCAGTATTTATGCTCACTTGTTGCTTAGAGAGATTTGCATTAATTGAGAAGCAAAAATATTACTACATTACAATGTAAAAAGTTTGATAGCTATATTTCAGTATAATTGTCCATTGTAATTTTATATATTTTATTAATTATAAATATTATTCTGGGGAGGGGTCTGTGGACTTCACCAGACTGCCAAAGGAATCCCCAGGACCAAAAAGCATAACACCTGGTCTATGTCGGGCAGGCTCCCTTTTCCGTGTCCAGCATGGAGAGAGAGAGAGACATGAACCGGTTCTTGAGTAGAGGCGCTGGGGATTAAGTAATGAAATAAAGATAGACAGGACACAAAAATAGAAGAGACTGGGACCAGGTGTGGCGTCTGCCCTCTGATGGAGGGACAGACACAGAGAGAGCCAGCACCGGAAGTAGCATTAATAAATACTCGCATAACAGGAAGTTACATCACATTTGGGTGGGCCTTGAGTTCCTGGTGACATCATGAGATCCACCCCCTTAACACTGGGTGGGAAGGTCAAACTGAGTGGCGTCCTTGTCTTTTGACTAGGACCGCCCCCAGGGCGGGGCTCTGCCTGCACCCGGAGTTTCAGTGACATATTTAAAGGTGCCCGAGTGTTTGCTAGCAGCCCTCAACACTGGTCTAGAGACTTAATTAGATTAGGTTAAACATTTTGGTGCAAATGTCTCATAGATGATGTTTATTTTATATTGTCTTTTCATAAGTCATATAATATCGAATTGTCTTTCTATTTTTAGTAATACCAAGTTTATTGAATACCTGCTGTTTGATGACCTAGTTAAGGTGGAGATCTTTCCATTTTAAAGACACATTTTCCCCTTTGCATTGCTAAGTAATCTGTAGGGTGATACTTTGACATCAGTAGAATTTTGTTTCTGAAAAACCTTTCACCTAATGGCTTTAGCGTACATTGATGATTTTGTGGGGGGTTACAAAACAATGACTTTCTAATTCAGTCATTCTTTTACATTTATTACTGGAATTCTGTGAAAAAGAGTTTTTCTTTTCCCACCCCAACCCATCCCCTTCCACCCCCTTATCTCTTCCCTCCACTCAGGTATCACTCTGCATTCATTAATCTTTATTTATTCAATATGTTATATTCAATTGGCCCTAACTTCCTTTCTTCATAAGACTCACTTATGTAGGCAGCCCCCTAATTTTACATAATCCCTTTAAAGCTAGAGATTGTCCCTCTTTTCATAAGAATTAGGAGAGGTGTAAGAAAAAAATGGAAAATCTGCAAATGTTTCCTAATTCAGAATCTTGAATGAGTAAATAAAGTGATTCTCCTCCCCCTCCCAGTTACAGAAATAACTTAAATGTTTTTCTACAAATTCCTATCTCCCCAAGTATTTCTGGCTTCCTTATATGGCACTTAGGATTTCTTTTTGCTGTAAAAACAACATGAAGGTAAGAAAAATAAATTGAAATTGTCATGTACTATTGTTGGAATCAATATTTAATTTATCTGGCATCAAGCAATGGGTGTTCAGTATAAACACATTTTCTGTGTATTTGCAACTTATCACTTAAAGTGTCAAAATGTGTTTATTTTAGCCATTTTATTTGATGAAATTAATAAAAAGTTGTCTTTACCAAATGCTTAATGTACAGTATTTTATTTCATACAATGTTTCCTATTTTTTAGGTATTTCTTCTCTCCTAAATATGCAAATGCTTTTATACAGAAATAACCATACACTTAATATGTATGGATATAACTGCAGCAAGCCAATGATGCCTTTCAAACCAAGGCCCTAATTAATTTTCCCAGATATTTTCGTGATAGTATTCTTTTGTCCCATGGAACTCACCAGACTGCCAAAGAAGTCCACAAAAAAGCTTGTGGCTCCTTATTGCTTAGAGAACCAACTATATAGGCTGTGGGTAGGGGGGTGTGTGTGTAAATATGCTTTATTTGCTGTTACTTCCCAATGTAAACATTTCACTCTAGCCACGTCAGTTTCCACACAATCTTATGATTATACCATGTCCCTTAACCTTTATTCATGCTGTTATTTGCTTTCTGTTCAGGGACCATGAGGAAGTTATTTATCTTTCTGTATTTTCTTAGTAGCTTGTTTCTGATGGTCTCAGTGAATGGTGTAATAGGAAATGTCTCCTTTGCATTAGGAGGACTGAGACAGATATGCAAGGAAGTCTGGGAAATGTAATTGTTAGTTTTCCACAAAACGAGGGGAATTAGATTGGATGAACTTTTTGTCACTGATCCTAGCCTATGTCTCTGCTCTTTTTTTCTTACTATTATTTTTCTATTCACCAGATTTCCTAAATTGGATTTTTTTAAAAATATATTTTATTGATTTTTTACAGAGAGGAAGGGAGAGGGATAGACAGTTAGAAACATCGATGAGAGAGAAACATCAATCAGCTGCCTCCTGCACACCCCCAACTGGGGATGTGCCCACAACCAAGGTACATGCCCTTGACCAGAATCGAACCTGGGACCTTTCAGTCCACAGGCCGACGCTCTATCCACTGAGCCAAACCAGCTAGGGCCTAAATTGGATTTTTTAAAAAACTTGTTAAACCACACATATCTTTGTAAACACTTAGTTTACTTATCTCCAATGTAAGGGAACTTAGACTAGGTGATCTTTAAGTTTCCTTTCAGCTATAAGCTTCTGCTTATATCCACTTATTTATTCCTTCATTAAAATATTTATTGAATACCTGCTATTTGATCGGTATGTTCAGCAATATAAAATTATCCATCTACACTAATAAAAGACAAACATGCTAATTGACTGTACCTTCACTACTCCCTAAGCCACGCCCACCAGCCAATCAGAGCGACTGTATGCAAATTAACACAACCAAGATGGCCGCTGGCAGCCATGGAGCTGGAGCAAGCAGGAGGCTTGGTTGCCCCGGTGATGGAGGAAGCCAAGCTTCCCGCCAGCCCTGAGCCGGCTGTGGCCTCTGTTAAAGGCAACAAAGTTTCAATTATAGAAGATAAACAAATCCCAGATACCTGCTTCCAGCCAGCCTCCACTGGGAGCTTGGGTGGCTGGGGGCCTTGGCCAGCCTGCAAATAGACATCAGCCCCTCACCCAGGCTGGCCAGGCACCCCAGCGGGGACCCCCC
>NW_005371410.1:3821748-3822104 GCF_000412655.1 Myotis brandtii
TAGCAGGACCCACCCTGAAGGGGCTGTGGCCAACCTGCAAACTGCCATCAGCCACTCACCCAGGCTGGCCAGGCACCCCAGCGGGGACCCCCACCCTGAAGGGGCTGTGGCCAGCCTGCAAACCACCATCAGCCACTCACCCAGACTGGCCACGCACTCTAGCAGGACCCCCCACCCTGAAGGGGCTGTGGCCAACCTGCAAACTGCCATCAGCCACTCACCCAGGCTGGCCAGGCACCCCAGCGGGGACCCCCACCCTGAAGGGGCTGTGGCCAGCCTGCAAACCACCATCAGCCACTCACCCAGACTGGCCACGCACTCTAGCAGGACCCCCCACCCTGAAGGGGCTGTGGCCA
>NW_005371410.1:3822392-3835382 GCF_000412655.1 Myotis brandtii
AAAAGGGTAACATGCAAATTGACCCTAACAGCAGAACGACTGGGAATGACTGGTCACTATGACACACACTGACCACCAGGGGGCAGATGCTCAATGTAGGAGCTGCCCCCCTGGTGTCAGTGCGCTCCCACAGGGGGAGGTCTGCTCAGCCACCAGCCAGGCTGACGGCTGCCAGTACAGCGGTGGTGGTGGGAGCCTCTCCCGCTGTGAGAGTCCACGACCAGAGTGGCTTTCACAGGTTCAAAGGCTTGGAGGAAGAGCTGACGCACAAGTGACACATAAGAAGAAATATTATTTTTATTTTATTTATTTATTTATTTAAATATATTTTATTGATTTTTTACAGACAGGAAGGGAGAGGGATAGAGAGTTAGAAACATTGATGAGAGAGAAACATCGATCAGCTGCCTCCTGCACACTCCCTACTGGGGATGTGCCCGCAAACAAGGTACATGCCCTTGACCGGAACCGAACCTAGGACCCTTGAGTCCGCAGGCCGACGCTCTATCCACTGAGCCAAACCGGTCAGGGCAGAAATATTATTTTTAATACTGGGGGAACCAGAGGAAAACTCAACCATAGCAGTCAGGTTCTCTCTGTTGCTTTGTTCCCAGCTGCTTTTATTTGCTAGAATGAACATTGCCTTTAGGAATGCAAACAGACATATCAATGGTAATGTTTAGTAAACAGTAAGATTGTCAGGTTTTGGGGGAGTTTGCTTTAGGCCATTGAGTCAGCAGCAGGTAATAAAATGTAGATATTCACCCTGTTAATATCAAAAGGAGTCCTGGTCAGCCTTCTGCCAGACTCCTCACATTTATATCAATTACTGTTGATCTTGGTCTCCAGCATCCCGCCTCCTCAGCAGCGCTAAGGATGTCCAACTGCAGCTTAGGCCTGCTCCCCGCTGGTAAGTGGACATCCCCTGAGGGCTCCCGGGCTGCCAGAGGGATGTCTGACTGCCAGCTTAGGCCCGATACCCCAGGGAGCAGGCCTAAGCCAGCAGGTGGTCATCCCCCGAGGGGTCCCAGACTTCGAGAGGGCACAGGCCGGGCTGAGGGATGCCCCCCCCCAAGTGCACACATTTTTGTGCACCGGGCCTCTAGTTCTCTAATAATAGAATATCACATGTTTATCCAGGTTATGTACTACTTCATTTGTAATGTCTTACCTGACACTGTAGCCTATATTATGTTGCCCACAAATTCAGCATTTAACTAAAAAATGTGGACATAGGTTAACTGGTTTTTTGCTTAGTGTTTTGCTTACTTAATTTAATTGCAATCACCTTGAAGAATGATACTTTTATAGTCATTTAATATAGTGACAGCCACATAGTAATAATAAATATAATACTAACATTTATGAACACAGACTTTGAGTCAGACATGATTATAAATGGTTTATTTTACATGTATCCATTTCTTTGTTACAAAGTGTTTATGAGATGGGACCTCTTTTCATCCCCATTTTTACAGATAAGGTAAAGCTTTCAAAGGTTAAGTAAATTTCCTTAAGGTTATACTACTGGTACATGAAGCAGTCACCATTTCAGAAACCCATGCATTTATCCATTTTGCTATAATGCATAATTATTATATAGTTGTTGAATGAAGGGAATATTTTTCTTTTAATTTATACTGGTTGCAGCTTTGATGTCTGTTTGCACTTTGAATTAAAGTCTAAGGATAGGTAATTTTGGGGAAGAATACTTTTTAAACAAGGACAAATAACTTGCTTTGCAAACTAAGTATATATCAAGTGACTCACAATAGAGAATATTCAAATTGTGTACTTGGGGATTTTGAATATTGTATCTGTTTTTGAAAGAAAGTTTTTGACATGCATAATACTTATACAGGGTGAAGCAAAAGTAGATTTACAGTTTTTCGTATGGAAAAAGACATGCAGGTTATGATTATTACAGTCACTTTATTAACTGTATTTTGTGTACTCAGAACTATAAACCTACTTTTGCCCCACCCTGTAGATGAATTTTGATTTGTGTTAAGTGTCTTGATTATTATTTGTTTCTTATTCATTTTCAGTTGAGTGGTGATTTTATGCAATGGCTTCAAGCCACAGTTCACCAGTGCCTCAAGGAAGCAGCAGTGATGTTTTCGTTAAAAAAGAGGTAGATCCAACAAAACACATTCGACCTGTGCAGTCACTGCCAGATGTGTGTCCCAAGGAACCCACAGGTAATACCTTTTTTTTTCCTTTGAGGATTTATATTAACTGTAAAGGAGTAGACAGATTTCGTATACTTATCTTAAAAGAGTAAATTTTATGATGTTAAAACTAAAGAGAGATAAATAATTCGGAAGTAAGTAAATTAGGAGACTAGAATATAGTTCTTTTCATGCATTTCCATAAAAGAAGTACTTACATAAACTATTAAAAATATTTTGAAATGTATAGTTCGAAAAGCTCTTTAAACATAATACAGTCAATCCTCATTATTTGTGGTTTCCATATTTGCAAATTTGCCTATACCTTAAAACTTATTTGTAACCCCAAAATCAATATTTGTGGCACTTTTGTGGTCATTTGCAAACATGCACAGAGGAGTGAAAAATTTAAATTACCCAATGTATACGTTCCCACCTGAGGTTGAACAAGGCAACACTCTGCCTTCTTGTTTCAGCTGTTCATGGTGTAAACAAGTCTTTTTGTAGTCTATTTAGTGCTACTTTTTATTGCATTTTTGTGTATCTTATTGGTGATTTTGCTTTTTAAAATATTCTCAAACGTAGTGCTGAAGTGTTTTCTAGTATTCCTAAGTATAAGAAAGCTGTAATGTGCCTTATGAGGAAACTATGCATGTCATATAAGCTTCATTCAGGTATGAGTTGTAGTTCAATGTTAATGAACGAACAATATATGTTATATATTAAATATGTAGTAAGTATATAAAACTATATATTAAATATATAGTAAATAATGTGTTTTTAAATAGACACATGCATATGATTCTGTATTCATCAGTTGATGAAAATGTTGTGACCACAAAGACTTGCAGGAATCTAACCTGTATTTCCACTAGGGTCATTGTTTCAGTATTTGCTAATCAAGTGTTCAGTGGCTTTCTAGGACAGAACTACTGTGAATAACAAAAATCAACTGTATATTTTTCTTTCCTCTATGGTTAATGCCTCAGCAGTATTTATGTTATCTAATTATAAGCAAAAAAAAAAAAAAAGGAACTAGTACTGTCTGCCATAGTACAATAGAAAAAAAGCTCTACCTATGGGAAAAAACTGGAATATTAAAGAATAGAAGATATTCAGTTGAAGGTAGAAGAGTTTTTGTGTTGAAAAAAAGATAAATTGTACAGCAAGGAAAGGAATTAATGAAAGACTTTCTTTACCATTTACCCCACCCTGTGACTACAGCTCTCAAATTTTGCATATTTGAGCTTATACAGGTTTTTTTCTTCCTTCAGCAATTGATGCTGAAAGCTCATGTTTATTTCATCAGATTGATTTTTATTAAAACATTTGCCATAGAAGAGAGTAGTTGCTTTGTATAATGTAGAATCTAAGCATTTTTATTTTTCTAGGGTATACTTTCAAACATAGAACTTATTTTACAGAGTTCTCTTGTTTACTTTTTGCAGGTGATTCACACAGTTTATGTGTTGCCCCATCTCTAGTTACAGATCAACACAAATGGACTATATATCATTCCAAAGTAAATCTCCCAGCAGCATTAAATGATCCTAGATTAGCAAAAAGAGAATCTGACTTCTTCACAAAAACATGGGGATTGGACTTTGTGGACACTGAAGTCATACCTTCATTCTACCTCCCACAGATCAGCAAGGAACATTTTACAGTATATCAACAGGAAATCTCTCAGGTAACATCTAATCTTGAAGTTAGTTATAGTCAGGTCAAAAGTAATTTATAATGGATTTTTACCAGTAGTCTTTGAGGAATCTGTGTTAATTTTTTTGTTCATATACATTCTGTACTGGGTTGTATTTAATTCTTTGCTTAGATTTATGTAAATATATTTTTCTTACTCTAATGATTTTTCAGGATGACACAATCCTATTAATGCTAAGATTCAACCTGAAAACCTGCCCTACCTACCAAGGGAAAAATGGTTTTATTAGACCTGTAAAGCCCAGACAATTTGTGAGGTTTAAGAAATGGACTAATCGGGATTCTCATTCATTGTGGGTAGGGATACAAAATGCACAGCCTCTTTGGAAGACAGTTCCATACTGTCAGAACTACAATCAGAATTCTGAACACTATTAGCTCAGTGTTTTTTCTTACCACACTCCCCTTCCCATGTGTCCTATTTATGGTACCTCTGAAAAGATAACAGTGTTGTTAGTGGTTATCTAATCTGAAATTAGAATGGAATTATTTTTCTTTACTCAGAGAGAAAGTGTCAATTAATAATTATCTATCTTAGGTGTATCAGTTTTCAAATTTTCTTCCTTGCTTTTAAAAATTATTTTCTTAATTGATTTCTGTCATATAAGTAAGGATTTTTCATTTGCTTTCCCACTTCATTCCAAATTTATGGAGATTTTACTAGTTATGTGAAATGGGATGAGTATAAGTAAATAGGTATTCATACATCTCAGTGATATTTAGTTTATTAAGCATACTTACTCTTTGTATTTAAGTTCAGACGCTAGTGATTTAAAAATCATAGAACTAATTTTATATATTCTGTTGTGAAACATTTTGATGCTTTGAATATTTGTATTGCCACACAGCATCGATTACATTATTTATTTAATTGTCCTTTTATTAGAGAGAGAAGATTCACGCAAGATGCAAGAATATTTGTCCTCCTAAAGATACCTTTGACAGGACTCTCTTACATACTCATGGTATGAATATCTACTTGTAGATAATATGTAGATGAATATGTGAAATTTGTAGAAGAGAATAGTATTAATGAACAAAAATCTTAACTTGGGGACCTTGTAGGCTGTCATACTTACAATTTTTCTTTCTAGTAAAATTTTTATAGCTTACTGTTATAATCTTTTCTAAAAGTTTTAAGAGAAAAATCTTGGGTCTGATGATAGTGTTGTCTTCAATTCAACAAATACTTAAGTAATATCTGTGTGCTTGGCACTTTGCTTGTTGCTTAAAAAATAGTTGAATTAGAAATGGTCCCTGTCCTCAAGTAGCTGATGGTCTCCTGAGTAAGGTTAAATAAATAAACCAAAAAATTGCAGCACTGTATATCAAGTAATAAGTTCAGCATGGCAAGGTTGTATACAGCTCCTAACTTAGCTTAGAAGATTTCCTAGAGTTGATGATGATTGCCTGTGTTTTAAACTAGCTATTGAGAAATATTTATGTGTGAAAGGCATTCCAGGAAGAAGGAATAGTTTGTATAAAGCCATAGAGTCAAGAGATAAATTAGCATGTCCAAGGGACTGCAAGAGTTCAGTATGTTGGCTCTACTGGGAGGAAGAAAAGAAGCTGAAGAAATAGGTGGGAGTCAGATTAAGAGCCTTGTATGCCATGCTAAGGAATATTTCTTAAAGCAGTATAGAGCTACAAAATCTTTTAACCATACAAAATCAGATTTATGGTTATACATTTCACTGTGTAAACAGTTGTGGATAATAAATTTTTGGATGATATAACTGGAGTCAAGGAGACAGTTGGAAGCTATTGCAATAATACAAGTGAGAAATCATGTGGCCCCAATTCACAGTTATAATGAAGATGGAGAGGATATTAGGCCTTTGAGCGATTGAGGCATAGATTTTGGTGGTCAGTTAGTTGTTGGTAATGGAACAAGTTTATTCAAGGATGACTCCCTAGTTTCTTGCTTGGGCAGCTGGCTAGGTGAGGTGCAATTCAGTGAGATAGCCAGTATAAGAGGAGAAATTCTGGAGGATATAGAGGCTGGTTTAATTGCAGTTTTGCAAACATGTTTGGTATGTAGCTGGGAGCTCAGGAAAGAGATCTGGGCTGGAGATGTAGGTATAGTAGACATTATCATAGACAATATGCTAGACAGTATCATGGTAGTTGAATCCAAGGGCATGGATGGGATCACCCAGGAAGGATGTGAATAGCGGGGAGAAAATAACTGATAATAGAACACTAGGAAGCTGTCACATTTAAGGGGCAGATAGAAAATTAGGCACTTGTGAAGGAGACTATAAAGAAGTAGAGAGATAAGAGAGTCAGCCAAGAGAGAGTTCCACCTTTGATAATTTCAAAGAAGTGAGAATAATTAGTCTACAGTGTCACAGTACTTCAGTTTACATACGGAGAAGTCTTCATGGATTAAGCAATTTAGGAGATTTTAGGGAGAGCATTTAAACTGGAACTGTGGTTACAGAAACCTCACTATGTATTAAAGTGTGAGTACAAGAGAAAGCAATGGAGACTCCCAGTGTGGATGTAACTTGAAGATTTGAGATAAAGGATATTGACTACAGAGGGAATAGAGTGGAAGAATGTTTTTGCATGGCCAGGACTAGATGAGGCAAGAGAGGCATTTGCATAACCCTGAAAGTGAGTGCTTTTTAAAATTTTGCACCCAAGGTTCCCTTGCCTCAATCTAGTCTGGGCTCTTTGTTTTATCTTTTTCTTTCTCTTCTCTCCCTTCTTCTTTCCTCTCCCTTCTCCTCCCCTCTCTCTCTTTCTTTTTTTAATGAAACATGTTTATATGCAGAGAGGAAAATGCTCTTAGAAGGAGAAAGAGGATGAAGATACAGAGAGAGGCAGGGTAATTGAAGTAAGCTCACAGAAGAGGCAGGAGGGAATGGGTTACTTTTGGAAAGGAGGGTACCTTGCCTGAGGTCTTATTGATGAGATGAAGGTAAAGTAGATTCAATTACAGATAATTTTTATTTCATTTTATTAATTTTAAAGAGAGCAGAAAGGAGAGAGATAGAAACATCAATGAGAGAGACACATCAATCGGCTGCCTTCTACATGCCCCCCACTGGGGATCAAGCCTGCCACCTGCAACCCAGGCATGTGCTCTGACTGGGAATCCAACCAGGGACCTCTTGGTTCATGGATCAACACTCAACTACTCAGCCACACCAGACGGGCACAGATAAATTTGTTGATGATACAAACTAAAATGTATTAGAATAAAATTAATATATTTAAAAATATCTTTGATCAGAAGAAATTCTGGAAGGGATGGGGGATATTTTGAACAATTAAAAAACAGTATTTCTATTTTAGAATTTAATTCATTCTTAAAACTACATAGCATGCCAAACTTAATCTCACCAAAACTTGATAAGAGTAGCTAATCATTATAGACTAATTCATTGTAGATTAATGATTCTTACTTAAAATTTATTAAGTTGTTTATTGCTAGTATACAATTGATTAAAATTATTTGCACATATGCCATATTCAGTGCTTCGTATACTATTAGGGATACAGGAGGTGCTTAATAGATACTTGTTGAACAAAGAAACTTATGTGGTTATTTGGCTGTGACCTAGTATAGTATTGAATCTTGTCAAAGTATATTTTATGGAAGTAAAATGAAAACAAGTTTAAAAAATCATGTTCTCTCTTCCCCCTCCCCCTTTTTTTAATAGATAAATCCAGGACAGATCTGGAGCAAGTACCTAAGGTAACAAAGCTTAAAAAATGAGAATACTGCTTTTTAATATTTGATCTTTAATTTTGCCTTTAAGAAGCTTTCTTTAGCTGTTTTCTGACACTTTGCCTCTTCTGTAACTTTGTTATATCTCTTTCTTCTCTTTTTCATCATCAATCTCTTCATCATCAAAACCTACAAATATGTTTAAGTCTCCATTCTAAAAGAAGAATTTTGTTGGTCTTATTCTCCCTTCAAATTATTAAAAGACATTTCCTTTAGAAGAAAACATTTGTAGAGATGTGTAATAGATGAGTTTTTTGTTTTTTTTCTGGAAAAAGAATCCATTACATTCATCAGATTCTCAAAGGAGTCTGTGGTAATTGCTCTTTAGGGTGAGAAGAGACAGACAGATGAAGGGTAGAAACAAAAAGGAGAGGGCAGTCATTTTTAAAATTCTTTGATTCCTATAAAATAAAATTCAAACTGTAATTTAAGGTCCTTAATTATTCATTTCCATTCGTAGTTACAACTCTTAACTTTTGCCTCCTAATCTTTACACATCTTTTACTTCAGTCAGACTCTTTTGTTGACCCCATTCTTAAACTGCTCCTGAACCCAGACAGAGACTTTCCATCATCTCTCTATATCTAATCCTTTACATTCTTGTGCTTAACTGGCAACTTTACATGAATACATTTCTCCCCAACTGAAGATAATTTGCCCCTTTGCTGAATTTCCATAGCATTTTATCTAGATCCCAGCCTTCCCTTTCAAGGCATTTGTCATTCTTCCTCTTATATGATACTTAAGTATATATTCTATCATATCCCTTGGACTAAAGATCATTGAGATTAGTACCTCTGTAATAATTTATTTTTGTTTTCTCTTAGTGCCTAGCATAAGAGTTAGACAACCAGTAAATACTTATTGAATGAATCAATGCTTTCAGTAGTACTAAAGCAGTGACTAGAAAATATACTCATGTCCCTAGATTTTCCCTATCACATTCATAACAATTTTTTGCATAAAGATAAAAGGAATCAGTAAATAGGATAAAATTAATGAAGTAATAAACTTATTAAAGCATGTTTTAGGCCTTATGGGAATACAAAGAATAATAATTATAAATCCAATCTTAGAGGAACATATTCCAGGAGGATATATACATATTAAGTAAATAATTTTTGTGAAGTAGAGATAAATAAGTGTACATAGTATATTTGTGTTCAGAGATGGGGTGATTAATCTCTGTGTCATACACAGGGACATGTTTGCCCCTTTGATTGGATTGAATTTTCTAGGAAGATAGGCAAGAGCATTCTAGGCCAAAAATACATGTATAAAGATACTTAAGCATAAGAGGATATGGAAGATATTTGAATACTGCTCAAATTCAACTTGTAAATAGTGGCAAGATAAAAAGAGGTAAGTGGGTCCAAAAGTTGAAGGACTCTCAATGCCATTCTAAAAAGCTTGGTCTGTGGGTCATGGGACTCTATTGAGAGATTCAAACAGAGAAGTTAATTCAGTTATAATCTTGCATTTAAAGGGCTATCTAACAGAAATATAGTGGATAGATCAGGGAAGGATATCATTAAGTGTCCATTTACTGTAATCCAGAGATAATGAAGGGCTGCACCGATGAAATGCTGTGGAGATAGAGGAATGAAGGGATTCAAGCAATATTTAGGAAATATAATGAATACTACTTAGTACTCAGATGGATGTGATACATAAGAGAAAAGGAGTTGGCTTTTCATAAAATTGAATTTGTTATGATTTTAAAATTTAGTATATGTCTAAAAAACAATTTTGAAAGAAATTTTAGCAGGAGAAATTAGAAATATAAGTATAGAGAAATTGATATCTGGCATTTAAAAAACACACACACACTATCTCCCTTTGGTGTGTGCCCAGTGGGACTACAGTAGTGCATTTGATCAAGTTGTAATGGAATGATCATCTCCATTTGCCGGGGCTGACCAGCAACCCCCTGAACGAAGGATGAACAAATTACTCAGACACAGCTTGACTGTGAAAGAGAGGGCTAAGGGGCCCCTGGCTCTAGTGGCCAGGACAGCCCCTATTGCCTGCCTCGTTAGGCCTTTATTGGAATTTTTATCTTTAGATATAATCAGTAGGGTGAGTAATCTTGGGAGGAAACATGTTTACATTGTATTCTAGGCAAGGGCATCCAGGGATTAAGCATAAGGATTCCAATAAACACCCGGGGGTCTGCATATGCACAGGCTTGTTTGGAAAGGTCAAGGAATAATTAGGGGCTCCATCTTCGATACTCCCCTAAGTCTCCCCTAAGTCAGAATTCCGATAAACAGGGCAGGCAGCCTTCCACACATCCATTGGTTAAGGCAAAAAAACATTTTTCTATCTTTCATGAGCATGTTTACCTAGATGAGATTTGTACATTTTTCTACAGATTTTGTGTAAATAACATGTTATCACTTGTTTTTGCTGTTTATGCTTGAGATCCAAAATAATTATTGTTTAATGCTCTATGATTTTAGAAGAGAGAATGAATGTAAAGAAAATGTTTTTCTAATCGAGAGAAATGAATTTTTTTGATAGATTTTTATGAAACCAGATTTTGCCTTGGACGATTCTTTAACTTTTAATTCAGTTTTACCATGGTCTCATTTTAATACTGCTGGTGGAAAAGGAAATCGTGATGCAGCTTCCTCAAAGTTGCTACAAGAAAAGGTATTTTCTTTTTTACTTTTTCCATGTAGAAAATTTTATTCTAGTTAAGTGGTACTACTTGGCATGGGTTCAGATTTAGTTACTTAGTAAGCATTACTTCTTTTAATTTTATTTTGTTGTTATTGATAATTATAAGCCTTCGAATATTTACTGAAAAAGTAATAGCATTTTGATTCAATGGAATATAAGTTGTGCTGGTGAAAAAAGAAAAGATTATTGTTTGAATGCTTATTATTTGAAACAGCAGTTGATAGAATTTCAGTCGAAAGGACATATTAGATAACATACGTAATTATAATTGCTTTACATTTATCCTGAACAATATATTGCCAATTTTATATTCTTTATGATTTAAGACATAAAAAAATCAGCTTTTCCTGAGGCACTGTTTTTCCTCATTTACATAGTAAGGGTTATTATTTTAAATATGTTTTTATTGATTTTAGAGCGAGGGGAAGGGAGAGATAGAGAGATAGAAACATTGATGAGAGAGAAACATCAATCGGCTGCCAACTTTACACCCCCTACTGGGGATGGAGCCCGCAACCTAGGCATGTGCCCAGACCAGATATCAAACTGGTGACCTCTTGGTTCATGTTCTACACTCATCCGCTGAGCCACCCTGCCAGGCAATAAGGATTATTATTTTAAAGCAAAACCATCATATCAATATTCCTAAATGTTTTTAGCTTTACAAAGCCCTAGTCTTTTGCATATTATTAGTCAGCAGTTTTTAATTTTTTTTACAATGTTCTATATTTCAGAAGCTAACATCTTGAACATCATTTTAAATGTAGAACTTTAAAAATATCTTAATTCACATATCAAGAATGTAAAGACCTTTGATATCTGTGGTTTGTTTTTGTTGTTGGTGTTTTTTGTTGTTTTTTTCCCCCACTCAGTTTAGAGCTTTCCTAAAACTGACTGTGGTTCTTAAACTGAAAAGAAAGCATTTTGTTATAGTCTAGTGACATCTCTTGACAGTATGAAAGCTTCTCCCAGGAAGATGATTCAATAAATTAGGTCCAGTCCTCAGTAACTGAAGAAAGGACTAACTCGGGGAGGATAAGAGAAGAAATGTAGGAAAAGAATCATGACTATTCCTTTTCTTACAGTTTTATTGGGATGATCACTTAGTAAATTACATAATGACTAATCACTTGGGTATACACCTGCAACTAATAAAATGTATGCCAACTGTAATTGAAAAATAAAAATGATTTAAAAATGAAAAAATATTTAACTTTTGCTTTGGCAACATTTTCACTTACAAAGATTTTCCTTGAGTAGGAACAGATTCATAAATCTGATGGGTTTATGGACATAGGCTCACTCCAGACCACTTTTTCACATTCCAAGTATGTATCCTGATAAAATAAAACCTTAAAAGAAAAAAACAACAAAAGCTAATATAAACCTCATTGATTATATAAATATTTTTAGGAATACTTTAAAAATTGTTCTCTTTAAAGACTTTTAATAAGAAACATATTATGAAAATATTATGCCTTTGAAAAGAGTAGGTCAATGGAATATTGATAAGTTGTTGAAATCTTTGAAATTCAGATGAAACAATTTTCTCATGCTAAATGCTTAAAGTGACTAAAGTAATGGAATATTTTTGCTAAGTTGCAAAATCAGATTTGTTACATTTATATTCTGACTTTTTTTCATTCTGCTCTATTCTTAGAAAATTAATGGAAGACAGAACTCTAAGAGCAGTTTCAAACTCACTTTATGATTGACATCAGCTGTTTTATCTTGCTAGCTTTAAAGAGAGGGTATGATACAATCAGGGTCAGAGAAATTTGCTGGCCTGCAATGAGATAAAACATTTGCAGTAGAATGTAAATTATTGCACTGCTTCCTTCATTAAGCAAGTTTTCTTTAAAAAAAAAATAATGCAATGGGCTTAGTGATGTAGTTGATTTACATTCTAGTGAAGTTCCTTATTTTATCATGGACTTACTAAACAGTTCACAGACTGGCAGCAGCATACAAACTGCCTTCTGAATAGCACTGTCCTAAACGAGTTGCCCGTGCTCCATTTACTGTTCTGAAAATTGAATCCATTTTAGCTTGCAATGTACCTTAATACATTTGTCCTCAATATTGCTTTTTAGGTAAATAAATGAACAGCTGTATTGAAGATGAAAAGAACAATAGCAGAAGGGTATAAATGCAAGAAACTTCAACTGTGGGAAAATTTCTTGTTTGTAACCTATTTTATCTATAATAATAAAAGTGTAATATGCTAATTAGACCAGACGTCCTTCCGGACATCCTTCTAGATGAAGCCAGGGCTACGAGGGAAGCCCGGGTCCCAGGTGCCAGAGGGAAGCCGGTGCCGGCAGCTGGGGGAAGGAAGGCCTACTCTTGCATGAATTTCGTGCATTGGGCCTCTAGTCTTACCTAATAATAGACAAACATGGTAATTGACCGAACCTTCTTCGCTACTCCCATTGGCTAATTAGCGCGATATGCAAATTAACCGCCAACAAAGATGGCGGTTAATTTGCATACTATGTTCCAAGCGGCGGAGCGAAGTCTGATGGCCCGGGGCGAGCAGTGAGGCCTCACACCCTGGCGCCAGGCAGAGCAGCGAGGCCTCACGGTCCCTGGATCGGCAGAGCAGCAAGGCCACACGGCCCCGGGATCAGTGGAGCAGCGAGGTCTCACGGCCCCTGGAGGCGGAGCAGCGAGGCC
>NW_005371410.1:3836181-3838978 GCF_000412655.1 Myotis brandtii
CACATGGCCCCGGTGCCAGGCTGAGCAGCGAGGCCACATGGCCCCGGTGCCAGGCTGAGCAGCGAGGCCACAGGGCCCCGGTGCCAGGCAGAGTATAGAGGCCTCACGGCCCCGGGGCCTGCCAAGCAGCGAAGCCTGACGGCTCCGGGGTGGCTCCGGCTGGAGCCCAGCCAGAGCGAAAGCCTGGGTCCCGGGTGCGGGAGGAAAACCAGTGCTAGCAGCCAAGGGAAGGGAAGGCCTATTGCATGAATCTTTTCGTGCAACAGGCCTCTAGTATTATAATAAATTACTGAAGGAGCCTTACTGAAGATATTGTGATCCTGCATGGTATTAAGGATACAGGCTAGGTGACCAAATAATCTCTTCCAGTCTTAAGCGTCCTAAGTGTTGAAAGTTCATTAACCCTTTAACGCTATGAATTCTTCTGAGATGTTCAGAAATAATGCCTAAATTTTGGCTATAGGTTGAAGAACCATCAAGTGAGCAAGTGGGAGACAAATGGAAAGGCATATGCATTTATAAAGGAAGAAAAGACAACGCAAGTTTTAGAAGTCCATATTTGAAATTAGAAAGCATTTTTAATTTTTCTAATTTTTTTAGAGTAACAATTTCTATGTTAATCTAGGAATTCATCTTGGTAGTGTTATAAAAATATATATGAATTAATTATTTAAGGCATTTGTCAACCTTTTAAGAAGAAAATACATTGGAAATGAACTGAGTATTACAAGTTGCTAATAATTTTTGAGATGTGAAATAAGCAGCCTTGAAAAAAAAAATCCAAATAAATTTTAGTACTTTTTATAATTTGTGACTGGACCACCATTTGGTCTTTTATGAATTCTTTAGTATTTCAAGGCAGCATGGTATATATAAACAACTTCAGCTATTGAGTCAGACAGACCTGGTTTCAAATTTTAGTTTTGACACTTACTAACCATGTGACTTCAAGTATTGTAATGCCTCTGAGCCTCAGTTTTTTCATCTGTAAAATAAGAATAATAATACCTTTATTCCAAGATTGTTAAAATTAGAAAATGATGTATATAATATACCAGTGCCTGGTACATAAAAGGAGAAGGTCAATAAATATTAACTATAATCATCTTTTAGTCAGGTAAGTGATTTGTATGTTAATGATGACAATGATGTCTGGGGTTTAAGGAGCTCATGCTCTCTCAGATTTTAGAACTTCTGAAGCTAGATTATAATCTGAGATGACTGTGATGTACTTTTACTTTTTAGAAAGAGGTTAGTGTTTGGAGGGCAGTAAATCACCTTCTACTCTGTTGTCTTACATTTTATTAATCTTTGGGCTATATCTTTACCTCTCTTCCATTTTGTTATGTCTAATACCAAGGATCCCATAAGCAAACAGTTCACCAAAGGGGATTAAAATACATGTAGAAATCTTGTATCATTTTCAGGAAGTATTTGGACAGTCAAGGAAGGTATACTTATAATACTCCATGATTTTTTTCTCCTTCCCTCTCAAGCTGAGCCATTACCTGGATATTGTGGAAGTAAACATTGCTCACCAGATCTCTCTACGTTCAGAAGCATTTTTTCATGCAATGACCTCTCAACACGAATTGCAGGACTACCTCAAGAAAACTTCCCAGGCTGTAAAAATGCTTCGAGATAAAATTGCACAGATTGATAAAGTAATGTGTGAAGGATCACTACACATTTTAAGACTGGCACTTAGCAGAAATAATTGTGTTAAAGTGTACAATAAACTGAAGTTAATGGCCACTGTACACCAGACTCAACCTACAGTACAGGTGTTGTTATCTGCTTCTGAATTCGTTGGAGCATTGGACTTAATAGCAACAACACAAGAGGTTTTACAGCAGGAACTTCAGGGCATTCACAGCTTCCGGTATGTCAATTAAGTAAACCATTAGAAATAATGTTAGAAAATTTTAAAGTATAAATTTTAGTGTGTAAGGTTAGCTGAAGAAATGTATGATTAAAGTTACATGGTTATTTTTTCTTTCAGATTGATCTGTTTAGTAATGTTATCATTCTGATATTTTATTCTTAGCTAAACAAACAAAACTCATAAGGATCAATATTTACAAGGACATTTGGATGAAGAAGCAAAATTACGTTTTCTAGTAGATGAAATAAATGAAAGGCCAATCACAACTTTGAAACTAACGTTTTAGAAATATAGGAATTTTTTTTTGTCAAGATAGTATCAAGGTAACAGAAGAAATACCAATATATCTAAAATTAAGTTCCTTTTAAAAGCTTTAGACTAGATTTTTAATTTAATAATTATTAAATTTTATTCCTGATTTTCATTGTTTATCACATTACAAAAAACTCCACATGGTGTTGGAAAAGACCCAGTTTTTTCTGTTTTTATTTTGAAAATACCTTTAAGGTTAGGATTTTAGTTATTTTACGTGAGATCATGGCAAAATGTTTAATTTATTGATAGACCCATTACAAGCCACAAAATTTAATTCGGTTAAGTGTTCTTGTGGAAGTTTCTATTTGCTGGGAAACCCATCCAAACTTTACACTCTGAGTAACTACAGAGAATTTTTATGGAAGATATGTGCTCTATAACTTAAAAGATACTTAATATATTCTGGAAAATGTAGCTTCAAAGTAAGTTTATTACTGAATTATAAATTCATTTTTTCCCCCATTTTTCTTTCCTTTATTGATTAAGGTATTACATATGTGTCCTTATCTCCCCATTGCCCGCCCTCCCCCACTCGTGCCCTCACCCCCCTAGTGTCTTTGTCCATTGGTTATGCTTCTATGCATGCACACAACCACT
>NW_005371410.1:3840151-3841091 GCF_000412655.1 Myotis brandtii
CTTCTGTATGTCCTCTTTTGAAAAGTATCTATTTAGGTCTGTTGCCCATTTTTTGGATTGGATTATTTATCTTCCTTTTGTTAAGTTGTATGAGTTCCCTATAAATGTTGGAGATTAAACCCTTATCAGAGATAACATTGGCAAATATGTTCTCCCATGCAGTGGGCTTTCTTGTTGTTTTGTTGATGGTTTCTTTTTGCTGTGCAGAAGCTTTTTATTTTGATGTAGTCCCATTTGTTTATTTTCTCCTTAGTTTCCATTGCCCTAGGAGCTGTATCGGTGAAGATACTGCTTTGGCATATGTCTGAGATTTTGCTGCCTGTGGATTCCTCTTAAGATTTTTATGGTTTCCCGTCTTGCATTTAAGTCCTTTATCCATTTTGAGTTTATTTTTGTAAATGGTATAAGTTGGTGGTATAGTTTCATTTTTTTGCATGTATCTGTCCAATTTTCCCAACACCGTTTATTAAAGAAACTGTCGTGACTCCATTATATGCTCTTGCCTCCTTTGTCAAATATTAATTGAGCATAGTGGTTTGAGTCGATTTCTGGGTTCTCCATCCTATTCCATTGGTCTATATGTTTGTTCTTGTGCAAACATATAGTCAGTTTTGAGAACAGTGGCTTTGTAATATAGCTTGATATCTGGTATTGAGATCCCTTCTACTTTTTTCTTCTTTCTCAGGATTGCTGGGGCTATTCGGGGTCTTTTTTTATTCGAGATGAATTTTTGGAGAGTTCGTTCTAGGTCTGTGAAATATGCTGTTGGTATTTTAACGGGTAGTGGAAAGCATATTTGCCAATGTTATCTCCGATAAGGGTTTAATCTCCAACATTTATAGGGAACTCATACAACTTAACAAAAGGAAGATAAATAATCCAATCCAAAAAATGGGCAACAGACCTAAATAGATACTTTTCAAAAGAGGACATACAGAAG
>NW_005371410.1:3841998-3883276 GCF_000412655.1 Myotis brandtii
TCCAGTACTATATCGAACAGGAGTGGTGAAAGTGGGCATCCCTGTCTTGTTCCTGTTCTTAGGTAAAATGGTTTTAGTTTTTGCCCATTGAATATGACGTTGGCTGTAGGTCTGTCATATAAGGCTTTTATTATGTTGAGGTATGATTCCTCTGTTCCCACTTTGCTGAGGGTTTTTATCAAGAAAAGGTGTTGGAATTTGTCAGATGCTTTTTCTGCATCAATTGATAGGACTATGTCATTTTTATCTTTCAATTTGTTTATGTGATGTATCACATTTATTGATTTGCAGATATTGTACCATCCTTGCATCCCTGGGATAAATCCTACTTGGTCATGGTGTATAATCTTTCTTATGTAATGCTGGTTCTGATTTGCTAGAATTTTGTTGAGGATTTTGGCATCTATGTTCATGAGGGATATTGGCCTATAATCCTCTTTCTTTGTGGTGTCTTTATCTGGTTTTGGGATTAGGGTAATGCTGGCTTCATAGAATGAGCTTGGAAGTGTTCCTTCCTCTTGAATTTTTTGCAATAGTCTGAGGAGGATAGGTTTTAGTTCTTTGAATGTTTGGTAAAACTCCCCTGTGAAGCTGTCTTGCCCCGGGCTTTTGTTTGCTGGAAGATTTTTGATTACTGCTTCAATTTCATTGGTAGTTATCAGCCTATTCAGGTTTTTTTTTATTCTTCCTGATTGAGTTATGGAACCTTGTATTTTTCTAGGAATATGTCCATTTATTTTAGGTTGTCTAGTTTGTTGGAATAGAGTTGTTCATAGTATTTTTTTTATAATCCTTTGTATTTCTATGGGGTCTGTTATTTCGCTGCTTTCATTTCTGATTTTGTTTATTTGGGTCCTCTCTCTTTGCTTCTTGGTGAGCCTGGCTAGAGGTTCATTAATCTTGTTTATCCTTTCAAAGAATCAGCTCTAGATTTTATTGATCTTTTGTATTGTTTTTTTTGTCTCTATGTCATTTAGTATTTGTGCTCTGATCTTTATTGTCTCCTTCTTTCTGCTCACTCTGTGCTTTTCTTATTGCTCTCCTTCTAATTCTTTAAGTTGTAGAGTTAGATAATTTATTACTATTTTTTCTTTTTTTTTTTGAGGTAGGCCTGTAGAGCTATAAACTTCCCTCTCCGGACTGTTTTCACTGTGTCCCATAGATTTTGGATTGTTGTGTTTTCATTGTCATTTGTTTCCAGGATGTTTTTAATTTCTTCTTTGATCTCTTTGGTAACCCAGTCATTGTTTAATAGCATGCTATTCAGCTTCCAAGTGTTTGAATTTTTTTTATTGTTTTAATTGTAGTTTATTTCTAATATTATGCCATTGTGGTCTGAGAAGATGCTTGATATGATTTCAATCTTCCTGAATTTAGAAAGACTTTGCCTGTGACCCAATAGGTGGTCTATCTTTGAAAATGTCCCACGTGCACTTGAGAAAAACGTATATTCCGTGGCTTTGGGGTGAAATGTTCTAAAGATGTCAATTAAGTCCATCTGATTTAGTGAATCATTTAGGATTGCTGTTTCTTTGCTGACTTTTGTCTAGAGCAGCGGTTCTCAACCTGTGGGTCGCGACCCCTTTGAGGGTCGAACGACCCTTTCACAGGGGTCGCCTAAGACCATCGGAAAACACATATATAATTACATATTGTTTTTGTAATTAATCACTATGCTTTAATTATGTTCAATTTGTAACAATGAAAATACATCCTGCATATCAGATATTTACATTACGATTCATAACAGTAGCAAAATTACAGTTATGAAGTAGCAACGAAAATAATTTTATGGTTGGGGGTCACCACAACATGAGGAACTGTATTAAAGGGTCGCAGCATTAGGAAGGTTGAGAACCACTGAAACCCTGGTGGTCAGTGTGCATCATGGAGAACTTTTTTCTTCCCCAAATCAGGGAAGTTTTCTGACATTATTTCTTCAAATTGGTTTTCTAACCCTTGTTCCTCTTCTTGTCGTTCTGGCACCCCTGTTATATGGATGTTGTTTTGTTTCGTGTTGTCCCAAAGCTTCCTTAGGCTCTCCTTCTGTCTTTCAATTTTTTTCTCCAATTGCAGTTCAGTTTGGGTGTCTTTTGCTGCCCTGTCTTCTAATTCGCTAATTCAGTCCTCTGCTTCTCCTAGTCTACTGTTGAAACTTTCCATAGTGTTTTTTATTGTAACTATATCACTCTGTTTCCTCTTGATTCTTACATAAGTTGTTGATTTTTTTCATCCATCCCAGTTTTTGAACTATATGACCCTTATTCTGAATTCTTTTCCTGACACATCGCATGCCTTCGTTTCACTTAGCTTTTCTGGTGATTTTCCCTTTTCTTTCCTTTAGGGTTTTTTTTGTCTCCCCATTTTTTCTCTCACCGAAGGATCTAGGTGTTGAGTCATGTGGGGGCTGCTCCTCGGGCAGCGGTGGCTACTCCGGTGGTGGCTGCTCCTCAGGCAGCAGTGGCTACTCAGGCAATGGCTGCTCCTCGAGTGGCAGCAGCTGCTCCTCAGTTGGTGGCAGCTTTTCGGATGCGCACTGCTCATGTGGCTGCTCGCAGCAGTGGTGGGCTCCCAGACACAGCAGCTCACCCTTTCAAGATGGCATGGCCTCTGTGGTAGAGCTGGCTGCCCTAGGACTCTGCAATGGTAGCAGAGGCTGCCTGGCTAGGCGAGCCCGGTACGCCAGCCCCTGAAGGTCCTGCGGGATCTAACTGTCCCTCACTCACGTATACACACACACACACACACACACACCATACTTCCACACAGTCCCCTTTCGCTCCCTCACTCACTCAAGCTTTCTCCCTTACTGCCGTCTTTCCGGCCGCCATCTTCCTGCCTCTGTAGTTGGGTCTAGAGTGTTACTGACCCATTTGTGGATGGCGTCTCCTCTCCAGGTGTCTGGTTATGTGGCTCGCTCTCTACCACATTGACCAAACAGGACAAAATGCAACTCAACAAGGCATGACACAAAGCAAACAAAACACGAATGTGCTCACGACACCGATAACACCAATATAAGTGACCATCAGAGAAAAGAGAATTAGGGGAGAGTAAAAAGAGCACAAATTATATTGAGGAGAGAAAAGAAAAAGAAGAAAAAGGAAGAAAAAAGAAAAAAATATATATATGTTGAGAAAACACCACAAAACAAACAGATAAACCAATAAATGCAAACAACAAACACCCAGAAAAGAGGATAGGGGCAGAATCTGTAGAGGCCGAGCTTATATACAGACAGCATACATACTTTTAAAATGAATTGTTTACAGATTTATCTTAAATATTTTTATAAGGTTAATAATGTGCAGACCATTATTATGATATCTATTCTCAAAGCAGTCAAGAATATAAAAAACAATTAGAGCAAGGATTAATAGGTGAATCTTGTAGAACATCTTAATCCTGAAAGTTTTGTTTAAGGATTTGTTTAGACAAATCTTTGTGTATATATCATGTACCTGTGATTATGTACTATTGATGTTAGCATTAAAATTCATATCTGCCTTTTTAAAATTATAGTTATCAGACTTTGAAAGTAGTTAAAGAATGCATAAAAATGAAGCTACTTAATTAAGACAATATGTGAGGTCAAATAGAACCTCACTTATAAGTTATTATGCTGAAATTAGAGTTTTATTTTGATGCCCAAACATCAGTAGATATAATCATATTGACTTGTCACCATAATTCTTTGTTGGAATTTGTTGAAGACCATTCATACCTGAATATAACACATACCTGAGTGTAACCTCAAGTGTGCCTTAAAAAGAAATCTGATTTTCATAAAATTTAAGAACCAAGCAATAGTAAAATTATGGGTAGATTTATATCCTGCTCTGTTAGTACTTTTTAAAACTTACTGAAAACTCAGACATATTAAAAAGTAGAAGAAATTATATGACGAGAGTTGTATGAATCTAGATAAATTGTGCATCGCACGTGAGTTACAAACTCACAGCCAACTTTTTTTCTCTATGTCCCTCCACCTACTCCTGTATTGGAAACAAATTTAAAACATCATTTCCTTTCTCCCATAAATATTTCATGATATATCTTTGAAAGAAAAAGATTTTAAAAAACATAACTCTAATATCATTTATACTTTCAAATATCTAGTGAATGTTCAGATTTTCCTGTTTATCTCAAAATTCATTTTTATAGTTTTTCTTGAAAAAAATATCCAGATATTATCTATGCATTGCAGTTGGTTGATATATTTCAAGTGTCTTGATTTATAGTTCCTCATTCTTCTTGTATTCTTCCTTTCAAAATATTTATTGAAGAAATTGAGTTAGTTGTCTTTTAGAGCCTTCTGAGAGTCTGGGTTTTGCCAACTACACCCTCATGTTTAGCGTGTTTTTCTTTTGCCTATAATTTTTATAAACTGGTAGTTAGATTTAAAGTCTTGACCAGATTTAAGTTTTACTTTTCGTCAAGAGTATCTAATAGGTAGTGGTGTATATTTCAGTCAAGATGCATATATCTGGTTGTCTCTCTTTTTGTGAAACTAGCAGCCATTTGATGTTTATTGCCTAGACTAATCTATTATGGGTTCCAATCATGATATTCTAATTCTATACTTCTTTATTAATTTACTAACTGGAATATTTCCTTAAATCAGTGTTTCTACGTAACAATTATTTGATAACTCTGAAGGACATTTCTTATAAGTGTAGGCAGAATAAATTCTAGATTCTTTTCCCTTATTTAGAACTTTTAAAAAATAGTGATTTGAAAATCCAGCATCTTCCAAAGGTGACTGATGAGTTTTTAAAAATATTTTTATAAACACATGGAATTTATATATATTTGAAGTGTTTAAGTTCTTTGCTGTTTTTATTTTTATCAATGTTCAAATTGTCCTATCTTTTGTAGGAACCTCCTCCAATTCATTATTGAGACATGATTCCATGAGTAGTCATTGATTGTTTTCTTACTTTGTGTTATGACAAGATACTCCTACGTATTTTCTGCCCCAGACTTGTAATCTGCCATTTTTCTAAAGAGCTCTAGTTTCTCTTAGTAGGAAATGGTATTTTAAAATTACAGCCTAGGTACCAGAGGTAATTTGTAGTGGAAAGAGCTAAAGAATAATTTTCCCTTTATAAAAAAAATATGAGTTTATATTGATAGTTTCAATTAAATTCAGGACTGTAGAGTTTTTACTTCAGTCTTACTCATATCCTTTTGAACAGGCTGAAAACTGTAGTTCCTAATGATGTCAACATAATTACTCATTTGTTTTATCCTACAATATAAATAGAATGCTCTCAGAACTAACAATATGATTACTTTTGTAATGTAGGATTTCTTTTCCTTAAGATATATTCTTTGTGGATGAATGGATAAATTACTGTTTTAAAGTCAGTTGAAATAATTCTCTTTGGACCTGAGGGATATTGCACAGTAACTCAAACTGATGATGACAGAGATTGAATTGAGTCAATCTGTCCTGATAGTCCTTCAGATATTTATATGTACCCAGAGCAGGACCTGGCACATAGTAGGTGCTTGTATTTGTTAAATAAATGAATGGCTTGGGAGCTACTGGCATTGATGTTCAGTCAGGGGTGGAGAATGTCCAGCCCATGGGCCATATAAGACCTGCAAAATCATTTGGAATGGCCCTGCAAAGCATTAGAAGTGAGTTAATTAAATGTTTGACCAAATATAGCAGGCTAATTTTTAAGTTGATACTTTTGTATGGCCCAAGAACGGTATTATAAATATCCAAATGGCCCTTGGCAGAAAAAAGGTTCCCCACCCCTGCAGTAAATGATTAGTGAAGAAAGGACTCAGAATATCTGAATATTTTATCTGTAAAAGCAGACAAAAAAACAGTCACGGAATTTCTAGAACCAGGTTTCCTATAACATTTAACTGGAAGTTAAAAAGAAAAATAGA
The DNA here is from genome assembly GCF_000412655.1 of Myotis brandtii. Classification (NCBI taxonomy): domain Eukaryota; kingdom Metazoa; phylum Chordata; class Mammalia; order Chiroptera; family Vespertilionidae; genus Myotis; species Myotis brandtii. The sequence continues at coordinate 3,847,906 of NW_005371410.1, forward strand.
ATTTGGGAGGTGATGTGAAACTGTTGCAGTTATTTTTGTTAAGTTAAAGGACTCCATTTTACTAAAGCATCACATTATTGCACAAGTACTGTCAGAAAAGTTTTGCCTATAGTTCCCTTAATCGTGGAGTGAATTTGGATTTTTCATATGTAACATTTTCTTCTTCCTTTGTAGGCATTTGGGATCACAGCTTTGTGAATTAGAAAAACTGATAGATAAAATGATGATTGCAGAATTTTCTACTTATTGTCACAGTGACTTAAATAGACCACTGGAAGATGACTGTCAAATTTTAGAAGAGGTATGGTTTTAAAGCACTGGAATGAAATTTATATCATTGCTTGGTGCTAATTCCTAAAATCCTTAGTTTAGAACACATTCTTCTCAGATTATAGTGAACAAAATTACACTAAATTTCAAGTTTTATTAGACCTATAAAGTACTTCACATGTGATTTTAGCAAGTACCATAATTGTTTATTATCCTGTGAAATTAGAGAATAAAATAATTTTATAGCTTAATTAGAAATTGGAGTTAAAATGAGGTCTCTATATAGATTATAAATCAAATTCAAAATGTAGATATGGACAAATTAACGTATATCCATGTATATGCATGTACTGGAGTATATCTCTTTAAAAAGTGATTATTCTTATATGATAACTCATTAGTCATTCACATTCACTGAGCACCTATTATGAACATGTTTTATGCACATGCATATACAAATACATCATATCCAGGCTTTACTTATCTGGTAACTTCTCAATGCTAATTAATGCTAAGAACTAGTAAAGTTCCAAAAAGCCCAGATAGCAGTCTAAGTAGTTAAGAGCTATTTGTACCTGTTAGCAGTTAATTCTCCACAGATAGTCCAGGTCATCATTCCAGTCTTCTAGACCACTAATTAAAAAGCACATGGATCACGGAGTATTGTTAGTCATCAGGGTTTAAGAAGGGTATTTTCTAGCTACTTGAAACTAGGCTAAAATACATTTTTGTATTGTCTTGCCCTTAAACCAGCTTCATTTGATCCACTCTTATGGAATAGGATTTATTTGTTTTAGAACACTGACTCCAAAAATCTGATGACCAGATTGCAGTAGAAGGGTTTTTTGTTTTTTTTTTCCAGGCTTCTAAAAAATACCATGTGTAGTATAGGTTTCTGAGCATCTAAAAATAAAACCCTTGGTGTTTAATATTTCTATCTCTAAGATTATTTGGTATTTAAAGTGTGAAGTTACACACTCTTCTTTTATTTTGATAGGAAAGACTAGTATCTCTTGTATTTGGACTTTTAAAACAAAGAAAACTTAATTTTTTAGAAATCTATAGTGAAGAAATGATTATTACGGCAAAGAATATCATTAAACAGGTAATTATACATTTTTTATTTGATATATTTTGTTCTAGAATCTTTTGTGAAGTTTGTTTTTACATGATCCTAGAAATAATATATATAGTATAATAGTAATATTTTTTCATTTATTTAAAAGCTGAAAATGTAGAAAAGTAGAACATAGCCCTATCAGCTAAAATATTATAATAATATTTACAAGTATAAATTGTTACTGATGTTTTTAATTATTATCATCCTATATATATTTTTATTTGTTAATATATTTCAGTTAGATTTTTAGTGATTGTATAAAATTTCATCAATATTATGTTAAACTTAACATTTTCTTTATGCTGCATATGCAAGTTGTTTTCAGTTTGGTACTGTTAAGAACATTGTGACAAGTGTCTGGTATACAGTTTTGTTTGTTTGGTTTTATATAAGACTATTTCCTTATAACTGATTTCTGAAAGTGGAATTATTGGTCAGAAAGTGACCAATTTTAAAATTTTTAAAAATTAACAGTATATACTGTCACCAGCAGTAGATAAATGTTCATTTCATCTTACATTTGATCTCTAAGAAATCATAATTGTAAACTGAAATCCATGTGTTTTTTTTTAGTCTTTCCTGATCTCTGTTTTGGCTTTTTTTACTCAGATAAATCTTATTTACTGAACTTCAGTTTTTCTGTATAAAAAAAAACAACAATTTAAAATGTGTTTACTAGGCTTAATTGACCATCATGAAGTTGAATGTACAATACCAAGTTTTTAATGTTTAAATAAAATCAAATAAAAAATTATAGTCACCCCATCTTTTACCTCTTTCAAACACTGGCTGAAACACTATTTTAAAATAGTTAAAACCACTTTAAAAAATTGTTGGCACTATCTGCTAGTGCTAAATATACACTTATGACTCAGCAGTTCTACTTCAAAGTATTTACCTGACAAAAATGCATACATAAGCTCACCGAAGACACAACAAGAATTTCATTGTAGCACTATTTATATTAAAAAAATGGAAAAAAATTCTGTCATCAGTAGAAAAGATAAATAGAATTATGGTATATTTATATAATTGAATACTATACACCAATGAGAATGAATAAATTACATACAACAATGTGCATGAATATCACATACATAATGTGTAGCCAAATAAACTAGACACCAAGGAATATACACTGTATGATTCCACTCACTTGATTCAAACATCTATTGTTTTAGGAATCAGGATAGGAGTGACTTTTGGGAGGAAACAGTTACTTGGAGGAGAGCAGGAGAATGGCTTACTGACAGTGTTCAGTTTCATGATCTGAGTTCTGGTTACACAGGTGTATTCCATTGTGAAAAAATATTGAGCAATAAACATAATTTGTACAATTTTCTGTAAGAATACTATGCTTTTAAATAAGTTTTTTAAACTGCTGTTTTAATTCCCAGACTTCTCTTGAAGTCTAAGCATTTTTTTTTTCAACTTTAAACTGTTGCATGTATTGCAAGAATATGTAACTTCTGCTCTAGCTGGTTTGGCTCAGTGGATAGAGTATCGGCCTGGGGGCCTAAGGGTCCCAGGTTCAATTCCGGTCAAGGGCACATGCCTGGGTTGCGAGCTAGATCCCCAGTGGTGGGTGTGCAAGAGGCAGTCGATCAATGATTCTTTCTTATCATTGATGTTTCTATCTTTCTCTCTCTCTCTCCCCCCCTTCCTCTCTGAAATCAATAAAAATATATTTAAAAAAAGAAAAAGAAAATGTAGCTTCCAAAATAAATTTCTTTTGGAATTACATTTTTTTAAAACTTAATTCTAGTTGGTAAACAATATTATATTGGTTATATTAGTTTCAACATTTTTATATCTTATAATGTGATCACCCCACTGATTATAGTAATCATCTTCCCTGTGCAAACTTATCACAATATTACAGACTGTATTCCTTTTCCCCTTTTCACGCATCTACTCACTTCTGGTAATCATCCCTTTAGTCTCTGTTTCTATAAATCTATTTTTGTTTTGTTTGTTCATTTGTTGTTGTTTTTAGATTCCACACATAAGTGAAACTATACCATATTTGTGTTATTTCACTTAGCACAATACCCTCTAGATCCATCCATGTTCTTGCAAATGGCAAGATTTCATTCTTTTTTATTGCCGCATAATATTCCACTGTGTGTGTGTATATACACATTATACAATACTACGTATGTGTGTGTCACACATCTTTAGCCATTCATCTATTGACATTCCTGATGAACAAAATTGTCAGCAGAATACTAGCAAACTGAATTCAACAGTACATTAAAGGATTATACTACATGATCAAATAGGATTTATACCAGGGATACAAGTGTGGTTCAACATCCAAAAAACAACGTGATTCATCACATCAACAAAACCAAGGATAAAAATCCTATGATTATCTCAATAGATGCAGAAAAAGCACTTGACAAAATTCCACATCCATTTATGATAACTCTCAACAAAGTGGGTATAGAAAGATCTTACCTCAACTTGGTGAAGGCTCTATATGACAAGCACACAGCTAACATCATACCTTATGGTGAAAAGCTAAAAGCTTTTCCTCTAAGATCAGGAATAAGACAAGGATGCCCACTCTCACCACTATTACAACATAATACTGGAAGCCCTTGCCACAGCAATCAGACAAGAAAAATAAATAAAAGGCTCCAAATTGGAAAGGAAGAAGTAAAACTGTCACTATTTGCAGATGACATGATACTATATATAGAAAACCCTAAAGAATCCAACTAAAAGATAATAGAATTAATAAAGAAATTCACTAAAATAGTGGGATACAAAATTAGCATACAGAAATTAGTCATATTTTATTTGGGGTTTTAATACGGGGTTTATATCTTGTTCCTAAGTATTATAATTCTGTGTTCTTTTATGTTTTGAATAGTTTTAAATAGTAGGAGATTTTAATTAATACAGTTTAAGCTACCCTGGAATAATTATTTAATAGGGTAATGGTAATGCTGAAGTTTTTTAAACACCTTGAGGTATGTATAAGAGACACAAGAGGAGTCTGGTAAGATAATTATCAGAATCTTTGAGGCCTTTTTACTTTCATTTAATTTTAAGATGTATTTTCAAAGTAACACTTTTTAAATTTTTTTTCATTTCTACCCATTGAAGCCCTTTTAAATATACGTACAGTACTTAGAATTCACATTAATCACATTTTTTTTTAAATTTTGCAGTGTGTGATTAATAAAGTTTCACAAATAGAAGAACTAGACACAGATGCTGTTACGAAGTAAGTATAAATATCAGTCACAGAATTCCTTCTGAATTCTATTAAGGGAAGAGAGCAGTTAATAGAATTCAAAAGGAGAAAGATATGTAGTGGTAGGGAAAAAAAAGACATTCAGTAGTTGAAATTATCTTCACTGGAGGGAGGCAGTCATCTGGAGGTAACCCCTCAAGGAGAGGAGATGGAGTTATGAGCACCTTTTGTCCTTCCTGTCTTTTTAAACAATTTTTATTGATTGTTTTGGGGTTTTTTTTTTAAGAGAGAGTAAGTAAGGGAGAGAGAGAGGGAGAGAAACATCCATGTGAGAGCAAAACATTGATCAGCTGCCTCCTGCACACCCACTACAAGGGGATTGAGCCCACAACCTGGGCCTGTGCCCTGACCAGGAATCAAACCTGCAATCTTTCAGTGCTCAGTACTACGCCCAGTCAACTGACATACATTGGCCAGGGCTCTTCCTTCCAATCTTTTGTAAAGGACCAAGCCCAGCAGATCAGCCTCCCAGGGCAGACAGAGGTTAGAGAGGATACAATGTAGATATGGAGGGGGGAAATTGAAGATAATCCATTTCAGAGGATATCAGTGTAAAATTTAAATTAGTTGCCCAAATAATTAAACCCAGCTTCTAATTGGCTTTGAAAAGTTGAGTACATGATTTTGAATTGCCCATATCTATAACTTTATTTTCACCATTGTAATCCCTATTCTTTTATTTTGAGAATAGTGATAAATATTTTATGACCTATGAATTTCTCATTCAAATAGATAAACTTTATTGACTGGCCTAAAATATGACTAACAGTATGGACAAATGTGAAACTCCTCTAGGTCAGACTCATAGAATGAGGATGTGGAGTTTTAATTTACATACCATTACCTAGTGAAAACTCAGTTTCAGAGTTAGTTGGAGCAGCCCTAATACTGCAGGAATCACTAGTGCAGTAGTTAGAAAAGTTAAGTTATTGGGACTCTTTTAAAAGCCCTATAGAAATGGAGAGTCAGTTATTTTTAATTTTTTTCTTCCCTAGGATATTTCCTCAAATAAAGAACTTCCTGTATCTCAAGTATAGGAGTATCTTTGGAAAATAAACTCTTAGCTGTAGCAGCATTCATTAAAAATTTAGTGTAATGTCATTGTAATACTATAAAATATTTTTATGGCACTGTTTTGCATTAACTTTTTATCTTGAAGTTATTGATTGTTGTCAGCTATAAAATATTGGCTATACTATTATATATTATACTAATACGATATATAATGACTCATATATATGTATACTGATACCATACTGGTCAATACATAGAACTTTTTATGCACCATGAATTATTCTATGTACTTCTTATTAACTCAGTTAATATTCATAGCAATCATACAAGGTAAGTTCTGTTACTTTCACCCATGTTAAGGTGAGAAAATGAGAGCATGCAGGGGTTAAGTCACTTGTCCAAAGTCATACAGCTAGTAAATGGCAGGGCTGGAATTTGATCCAAGGCATTGTGGGCCCAGAGCTCATGCTCTTAGCCACCATGCCATATATGGAAAAGTACTTTTTAGCTTGTAATTAGAAAAGTAGGTTATTAAGTTATTAAGGGAGATGTTATATTCCTATTTTTACTTATTTCAGAATATTTCTTCTCCACCTTAAACCAAAATTGGTTTATCTCTCTCTGGCTTTTCACCCAATGGTCACGAATCATGCTCACATGGAATTATTTTGTAAGATTCATAAGTCAGTATACTTGACTAGATTAGTCTTAAAGATATTTAACCAAGCAGGAGTTGGTTGGTAATTGACCCCAACTCAATTTTTTGATATAAGGTATCTAGATGAAATTACATAATTCTTATGTTACTAGCTAGTATTTAGTATACTAGTATAAAAACTATACTAGAATTTAGTATAGTTTCCTTTAATTCGTACGTTTATTTCATATATCATTTGACCCAAAGACAATCATTATTTTTGTTTGATTTCTTTTTTTTTTAGGCTCGCAGATCAGATGAGAATGTTGAATTTTCCTCAGTGGTTTGATCTGCTAAAGGATATTTTCTTTAAGTTTACAGTTTTCCTACAGAGAGTTAAGGTAAGCTTATATGATTATCAGTTTATCCAAAATATCCCTAAAATTAAGTCAACTTTCTAGATTTATAAATATATATAGAATCAAACTAGAACAAAACACAATTTCTTTTTTTCAGTAATTTTTCTAAGTCCTGTTTTTAAATAAGATTTGAAGTGTTGCAGAGTATTTTGGTACCTTTTATAATTTGGATGATTTATTTGATATTAAAAAGAAATAAGCTTGCTTGGCATTAATTGTTATACAATAATATTTTCTGATTTCATGAGGCTTGAATCTCTCTAGATTATCTAGAGGTCCAATGTTGTATAAAATTCAAAAATCTGTCCTAAATCACTTAATTTTTCTAGAAATTTAGTGTTGATGGCATTTTTAAACATATTTCATATTTAAATTGCTTTATTAATGTCCTTTGTTGCAGGTTTTTATTTCATTTTTCGATCTGGGATCCAATTAAGGATCATGTATTACATTTAATTATTTTGTCTCTTTAGTCAAACCACTTACTTTTAGGCCATTAAATATAAGGAAAAGAACACATACCACACAGCGTTTTGGGGAAGAAAAGATTTCACAGGCTCTAATACATTTTGTTTGGGATTGTATTTTAATAAGAGAAAGTCATTAGGAATTACTGAGTATAGTAGGCTATTTATGAAATGAGATATTCTTTTAATTATCATATATCAGTATTATGTTATATGTACTGGTTAACATTCTGGCATCTCCTGAGTATCATGTTAAAATGGTCTTAGGGACTTAGGGACTTATCTATGACATGACTTTCCATTGATGACATTTGAGTATTGCTAAGTCACATGCATAAGCTCTCCAGAGTGGGAAAAGTTGAATAAAATGTTATTCACTATACCTAATTTAGACTCCTACCAAAATGTTGATCCCACCTGTTGACAGAGATAGGAAACCTGTATCTGTGGATTGATCAATAACTAGGTCATGTTTTCACTTTTCCTTATATTCCCACCATGACATCACTTCTGTTATTGCATGTCTGGAAATGGAGGATTTTCACATTGCATAGAATTGGCATTCTCACTAAGATCCTTGAAAATCTCACCAAATCCCTGATGGTCTCATGAAGATTCTTGAGTAACCTTATAACCATGGTTTTGAACTCTATATCCAGTAGTTTGCTTTCTTCCATTTCTTTCATTTGTTACATGTTTCTTTGTCTCCACATTTTGCCTGCTTCCCTGTATTTGTTTCTATGTATTGGTAGAGCTGCTATGTCTCCTTGAGTAGGTAGAGTGGCCTTGTGTAGTAGGTGTCCTATAGGGCCTAGTGGCTTAGCCTCCCCAGTCACCTGAGCTGGGCACTCTAGGCGCCCCCCTTTGTGGGCTGTGTGCACAGTCTTGTTGTAGTTGAGACTTGATTGCTGTTGGTGTCACTGGGAGGAATTGACCTCTAGGCCAATTGACTGTGAAGACCAGCTGCGACTACAGTGCGAGAACTGCTGTGCAGGAGACACCCCTATAGAGCAGGACTTGCTTCAGTGGGACTTTGGTGTTCACTAGGTCTGCCACTTGAGTGGTCACTTATAGATATGTAGAGCTATAATCTGATATGGTCTGATGATGACCACTGGGTGCACTAGCTCTTGTGTCTCCAAGGAGGTGCAAAGTCAGCCACTGCCTGAGGCCACCCAGCAGGAGCTACAGAGAGATCTGCAGATTCCTCCTATTTGTATCGGGCTTGGAAGTGCCCAGGCAAGGCTTAGCTGTAAAGCAAGGCAGGCTGGTACTAGTGCCAGGTCTCAGGCCTTTTATTGATAGATTTGGGGCTCCTTGACCCAGCTACAGCTTGTTTGAGAGATTTTAGCGAAGTCTGAAGCCTGAGCAAGGACAGGCCATTCATATGCAAAAGCTGCTGCAAAGAGCATGGGTGGGGCTGCAAATTGGATGGGGTGGGGTCTCAGGGAATCACCAGGGCAGAGCAAACAGAAATGGCTGCCAATCAGCCCTGCAAAAGGGGAGGTCCCAGCATAGGAATAATGACCCCTGGGAGCACCTCCATCTGGGAGAAAGCCACTCCCGAGTTCCTGCCTTGATGCCAGATAATCCAATTCCTATTCATAAGTGTCTGGTGCCCCGGGGATTCACATTGGCACTAGAGCTCAGAGGAAGTAGGACCTTGTAAGTTTAGTTTATGTGCTGGCCCTTTAAGAGGAACATCTGGGTCTCCAGCAGCCTCCATGTCACTCAACCACAATCCCCGCTGGTTTTGACAGCCCTTAGTTATGGGGACTTCATTTCCTAGCTTTGGGAGCCTGGGTTGGGGATCTAGTGTGGGCATGGGACCCCTTGCTCCTCACGGAGGGCCTCCACAGAGGACATTTCCTTCCTGATTAAAAAAACTGCACACACGGGTGCCGGTCCAGCCTGGTCCGTGCCTCTGCCCCTCCTACCAGTCTCAGTGTGCTTTCTTCTTCACTTCTCTAGTTGTAGGACTTCTATTCAGCTAGCTTTCAAGTGGTTCTGGATGATGGTTGTCTGTATTTTAGTTGTAATTTTGATGTGGTTGTTGGAGTCAGCGAGTAAGGTGTTTACCTACATCGCCATCTTGGTTCTCCCTTAACCATTTTTAATTGTACAGTTTAGTGGCATTCACATTGTTTTGCTACTATCATCACCATCCATCTACAGAACTTTTCATCTAAAAAAACTGAAACTCTGTAGCTATTAAAACAATAAGTTGCCCAGCCTTTGTGGGTCAGTGGTTGAGTGTCGACCTATGAACCAGGAGGTTGTGGTTCTATTCCAGATCAGGGCACATGCCCAGGATGTGGGCTCCATTCGCATAGGGGGCATGCAGGAGTTAGCCAACCAGTGATTTTCTCTCATCATTGATGTTTCTATTTCTTTCTCTCCCTTTTTCTCTCTGCAATCAATAAAAACATATCCTATATAATAAAAGCATAATTTGCTAAGTGTCTGACTGATTGGTCGACTGTTTGGTCGACTGCTCGACCAGTTGCTATGACATGCACTGACCACCAGGGGGCAGACGCTCCAACCAGTAGGTTAGCTTGCTGCTGGGGTCCCGCTGATTGGGACTGGGCGAGAGGGCTGGACACACCCTGGAGCCCTCCCATGGTTCCTCCCCAGCTGGCTGGCCAACCTCCCGTGATCCCTCCCCGGCTGGCTGGTCCCCATCGGCCCTGATCCGGACTGAGCGAGTTGGCCCCAATTAGCCCCGATTGCTGGCCAGGCCTAGGGACCCCACCCGTGCATGAATTTGTGCACCGGGCCTCTAGTTAAAAAATGAAATAAAATAAACAATTACTTACCTTTTCCTCCTTCCATCTCCTGGCAACCACCATTTACTTTCTGCCTCTCTGAGTTTGACTGCTGTAGGTACCTCATATAAGTGTAATTATATAGTATTTTTTTGTTGTTAATCCTCACATTAGGGTATTTTCCATTGCTTTTCAGAGAGAGCAGAAGGGAGGGAGAGAGAGAGACATTGATGTGAGAGAGACATATCAACTTGTTGCCTCTCATATGTGCCCCAACCGGGGGTGGGGAGTGAACTCACAACCTAGGTATGTGCCCTTGACTGAGAATTGAACCTGCAACTCTTTGGTGCGGGAGCCGATGCTCCAGCCATTGAGCCACACCGGCCAGGGCTAAATAAACAGTATTTGTTCTTTTGAGATTGGTTTGTTTCATTTAGCTTAATGTTCTCAAGGTTCATTCATTGTGGCATGTGTCAAAATTTCATTCATTTCTAAGGTTAAATAACATTCCATTTAAATATATACACTGAGTGGCCAGATTATTATGACCACCTGATGTTTGTAGGCAAATTAGCTATAATTTCGTGAAGTTGCTAGAGGGCCAGACCATTATAAATAGGGAAGCAGGTTGTTGACTATGACGGTAGAAGTGATTTTTTTTCTGAAGATATGGGTAAACAACGCGATTTAACAGCCTTTGAACGTGGGATATATATATAGTATATACCACATTTTGTTCATTCCTTCTTCTGTCAGTGGACACTTGAGTTGCTTCCACATTTTGCTATTGTGAATAGTGCTTCACAATATGAACAAATATCTCATAGCTGCTTTCAGTTCTTTGGGTATATGTTCAGAAGTGGAATTGTTGGATTATATGACAATTCTTTTTCTGATTTTTCGAGGAACTTCCATGCTGTTTTTCATAATAGCTGCAGTTTTATATTCCCACCAGTAGTGCATAATGATTTTAATTTCTCCACATTCTTGCCAACACTTGTTGCTTTTTCTTTTTTTGATAGTAGACATCATAATGGGTGTAAGGTTGTACTTCATTTTGGTTTGATTTTCACTTTTCTAATGATTAAGTGATGTTGACCTTTTTATGTGCTTATTACTATTTTTAATATCTTTGGAGAAATATCTTCTTTGCTGCTCTTCCTCCTCCTCCTCCTCCTCCTTCTCTTCCTCCTCCTTCTTCTTCCTCCTTCTTTCTCCTTCTTCTTCCTTCTTCACCTTTTAACATTTCATGTAATATTGGTTAGGTGGTGATGAATTCCTTTAGCTTTTTCTTGTCTGGGAAGCTCTTTATCTGACCTTTAATTCTAAATGATAGCTTTGCTAAGTAGAGTAATCTCTGTTGTAGGTCCTTATTTTTCATCACTTAGAATATTTCTTGCCACTCCCTCTGACCTGCAGAGTTTCTGGTGATTTGATGTAGTCTGAAGCTGTTCATCAGGTGTGGGAGTCTGACCATTTTTTAATCAGATGTTTTTTTGTTTTTTGAATTGTAGGAGTTCTTTATATATTCTGGCTATTAACCCTTTATCAGATATATGATTTGCAAATATTTTCTCTCATTGTATGGGTTGCTTTTTCACCGTTTTTTTGTGCCCTTTGGTACACAAAAGTTTTTAATTTTGATATAGTTCACTTTTTCTTTTGTTGCCTGTGCTTTTGGTGTCATATCCAAGAAATCATCACCAAATTCAATGTTGTGAAGCTTTCCTTCTATGTTTTCTTCTAAAAGTTAATAATTTTAGGTTATATTTTAGATCTTTTAACTATTTTGAGTTAATTTTTATATATAGTATAAGAAAAAGGTCCTACTTTGGTTTTTGCCCTGTGGGTATCCAGTTTTCTAAACACCATCTATTGAAGACGGTCTTGTTAACCTTGTCAAAAATCATTTGATCATATATGTGAGGGTTTATTTCTGGGTTCTTTATCCTATCCATTGATTTATATGTCTATATTTATGACAGTACTACACTTTTTGATAATGGTATCGCTTAGTAAATTTTGAAATCAGATCTCCAACTATGAGACCTCCAACTTTGTTCTTCTTTACTGTTAATTATATTTTGAATTTTTATTAAAATTCTTGTTTGTTGTCTGTACCCCAAAGATTAAGCTGATTTGTATAGCTGGGAAGAGAAAGACTGTGTCACCATCATAGTCTTTTTACTAAAAGAAAAAATTAAGACAGGAAATATGCAAGATGGAAAGATATGAAGAAAAGTAAAATGAGGTTGGGGATATAATCACATCAAAGATTAAGACTATAGTGGGGATTAAAATATTCAATGGGGAGTGTGGCAAGGAGCATGTTTGTGATAATAGAGAAGTTACTGATCAACAGAGAAAGAAAAAAATGTATGCATAAACACTTTGGTAGTGTAGCCCTTAAAGGCACAGAATTTCTGCAATATACTGTATGGGCTATTGTGTCTTAAGAGTGCTTTTAGTTCCAAATAACAGGAAAATACAATGGCCAGAGTGTCTTCAGCCATTAAGGGGACTTACTAGTATATATAACTAAAAAATATCCAGATGTAGGTCAGCTTTTAGGTATTTGATAGAAAAGTTGATGATGTTATCTAGCCTTGGTTTTGTTTCTCTGCATTTTTCTCAGTTTGTCTTCTATGCATCTTCTTTAGCTTTAAGCTCAGGCCATGGTGGTTCCATGTGCTGATTGCATGAGCTTACCAGCCGTGGGCAAACTACGGCCCGCGGGCCGGATCCGGCCCATTTGAAATGAATAAAACTAAAAAAAAAAAAGACCGTACCCTTTTATGTAATGATGTTTACTTTGAATTTATATTAGTTCACACAAACACTCCATCCATGCTTTTGTTCCGGCCCTCCGGTCCAGTTTAAGAACCCATTGTGGCCCTCGAGTCAAAAAGTTTGCCCACCCCTGGCTTAGACCCTTAATCCTGTCTTTGAAGACCTGAAGTTGGAGTCTCTTAACCTAGAACCATGTAGATCTTGAAAAAGAAATCAGTAGTTTTTAGAAAGGGGGCAACAAGTTATGAGAATGCCACCATGAATATTAAAGTAGGCAAGTAGCTCCTTATTTCCTAATAGTTCATAAAAACTTAATTTATATATAATTACTCTTAATTCATCTAGCTTTCAATATTTATTAAGTACTTCCTATGTGCCTAGCACTATTCTAGGCATTAGGATTAGAGTATATCAGAGCTAACATTCTAGTGAAGACCTAGAATTAAAAAGTTAAAAATATAATGATAACTGTTATATTTTTAAAACTGGGTAATGGGATGGAGTTGCTGGGAGGAGAGTCAGAGAAGGCCTCTTCGAGGAACTAACTTTGTGCAAGAACCTGAGTGATGAGAGGAAACACTTATGCAGAGGTCAAGGTGAAGAGCATTCCAAGCAGAGGAAACAACAAAGGGCCTTGAGATGGGAACAATAGAATTTAGAAGAGTAGAAAGAGAACCAGAATGTCTGCAGAGTGGTGAGTGAATGAAAACAGGCATGAGATGAGGAGAGAAATGGATCTAAGGTTAGGCATGGTAAGGAATATGGATTTTTTTTTCTTTTAAGCAAGCACATCAATGAATATGATTTCTTACAAGCAAGTTATGTTTAGTGTAACCTATCTAAGAGGTTAGAGAAATCTGCAATATATTTAGGGAGATTTTAATTTACAAAATCAACTAAAATACAGAAGTTTTATTTAAGCTTTAGGTAACCCATTTCTCTTGAGCAGTTCTTTTTCACAAGTCACCTTTACAGTGTAATAAAATAAAAGATTAGTAGAAATTCTTACATACATGACCTTGACTCATTTATAAAATGTTCATACACAGAATTTACTTTTAGGAACTTTAGGTGCAAGATATTTTAAATCCTTTAAAAATGTATCCTGTTTTCTTATAGGCAACGTTAAATATCATTCACAATGTTGTTCTCTCAGTTCTTGACAAAAACCAAAGAACTAGAGAAATGGAGGATATTTTGCAACAGAAGAATGCTGCAAAGGATAATTCACTGGACACAGAGGTGGCATATTTAATCCACGAAGACATATTTATAAGTGATGCATTCAGTGAGAGTGAATTAACACCTATAACAAGTGACACTACCTCTCAAAGAAATGCATCTCCAAATAGTGAGCCCTGCAGCAGTGATTCGGTATCTGAACCAGAATGTACTACTGATTCTTCATCCAGCAAAGAGCAGACATCATCATCAGCTATTCCAGGAGGTGTGGACATTATGTGAGTATGGTAACTGCTTCCAACTAAACAAGATTTTGAGTCATCTTATTAATGGTTTCAATAGGTTGATTATTCAGTTTACTGAAAAACCATACAAACTTTGGTCTTGGAATTTATTTTAACAAAAATCAATTTTATGAAACAGGTATTTTATTGGAAATGTATGAAAGGTAGTTAGGAGGTGAGCTTTGGAAGTAATCGAGAATTGGAGAAGTTTAAGGCTAGAAAGGAACCATTTAAGTAAATGCCTTCATTTCAAAGAGCTTAGATGACTTAAAGACAGTAGTGACAGAACTTGTCCTGAAACTCAGATCAGTATTACCTGTTTTTCTTTTCTTCTATGTCACCCTTGTATTTTGTATGTAGTAAAAATCTGTTTGATTTAGTTTTTGATTTTTCAAAGACATGAATTTCCAAGTGGATCACATTGTCTTTTTAAACATTACTTTTTAAAACTTAATATTTTGAAATAATTTCATATTTACAGAAAAGTTGCCAAAATAGTACTAAAGACTTTCATATATCCTTCACTTTGATTTCCCAGTTGTTAACAGGTTACCATATTGCCCTGTTTCTCCCACCCTTCCTTTTTCTCTCTCCTTCTCTCTTCCCCTTTCCTTCTTTGTCTCATGTTTTTTTTCTGAATCATTTGACAATAGGTTGCAGACTTGATGTCCCACTATCCCCAAATACTTCAGTGTATATTTCCTAAATACAATACCACTCCCTTAAATAACCACAGTATACCAATTAAAATCAAGGAAACAGTGATACATTATTACCATCTAATCTACAAACTGTATTAAGAATTCACCAATTGTCCCAATAATCTAGAATATAGAAAGAATGAAAATAAACAAAGCCAATAAAGTCTTTCTGGTACAAGAATATAGTTTGGATTTAATTATTGTTAAGAATCATAAGAACTCAGAACTTCTGTTCATTTTCACATAAGTCAGCTTATGGCTGAGGAGCTTGCATTTACAGCATAAAGTCAACTATATCACCTCCATTCCCCACCAAAAAGAAAACCCAAAAAAACCTCTGAACTACATATTAATAAAAACGTTTTTTTTTCTGTGTTCAGTCTAATAGTTTCACATTTACTGGTTAGGGTACAGTCTAAAACTGCTATTAAAAGAGATGTAAAAACCTCTATAGCTTAAGCAATATAGCATTATGGTCCTCTCATGTAACAATTCAGAGGTAAGTGGTCCAGAGCTGAAAAGGCAGCTCTCCTATCCTAATTGTGTAGCATCTATCTTTGTATAAGGAGGCTGCTCCAGGTTTGTTGTTGTTGTTGTTGTTGTTTTGTTTTTAAATTTAATTCTTTATTGTTTAAAGTGTTACATATGTCTCCTTTTTCCCCCATTGACCTTTCCGTGGATCCTTTGGTTGATCTCTCACCACCCAAACTCCCCCACACCCCTGCCTTCCCTCTGAGGTTTGATGGTCTATTCAATGCTTCTATGTCTCTGAATCTATTTTAGTTCATTAGTTTATGTTGTTCATTATATTCCACAAATGAGTGAGATCATGTGATATTTATCATTCTCCGACTGGCATATTTCACTTAGCACAATGCTCTCCAGGTCCATCCGTGCTATTGCAAATGGTAAGAGTTCCTTCTTTTTTACAGCAGCGTAGTATTCCATTGTGTAAATGTACCACAGTTTTTTTAATTTACTCATTTGCTGATGGGCACTTAGGCTGTTTCCAAATCTTAGCTATTGTAAATTGTGCTGCTATGAACATAGGGGTGCATATATCCTTTCTGATTGGTGTTTCTGGTTTCTTGGAATATATTCCTAGAAGTGTGATCACTGGGTCAAATGGGAGTTCCATTTTTAATTTTTTGAGGAAACACCATACTGTTCTCCACAATCACTGCACCAGTCTCTAGTTAGAAATAAAATTACACTAATTCTGGATTCTGGTCTCATCCTCTTCATCTTTGTAACTTTGGGTAGGTCACTTTAAACCTTTAGAGATTCAGTGTCCTCATCTATAAAGAAGATATTTACATACTTGCCTCTGAATGTGAGAACCAAACAAATTACTATTTGTGAGAGTACTTTAAGAATATTAACCCCTCTATTATTTCAGAACATTAGTAAATAAATTTAGTGATACTATAATTTTGAAGGATAGCAGGAAATAACTTTCATTAATACCTTACTTAATCCAGTTAAAGTAGTGGTTTGCCTCAAAAATTAATATACATCAGAGCCTCTTTATAATATCTTTGAAAATTATTTTAATTCAACTGAAAGGGAGAAAATGATGCTAAGGCACTAACTTGGTTTACATAAACTGAATTGTTGCCATGGAATCTGTGATCTTTACATATACCAGGGGAAAATATATAAAAATTGAAAGTGATACATTTCCTTCTCAAAACTGGAAAAAATGCATAATATCTTATAAATATTTCTGTTCAATTTTAAGGTCTCTGAGGTCTCAATTTTAAGTGATCTATTATATCCTCTCCAGTGCCAAACATTTAAACATAGTAAATGCTCAGGAGATGTTAGTTCAGTTAAACTGAATGTTAACAAACATTCATAATTGTAAGTAAAAAGAGAGCTTGTTTGTCATTAAATAACATTCCTTCCTTTTTTTCCTCCTTCCATTGTATCATCTTAAACACCTGTGCACAACTTATTACAGCAACCACTTTATACCTAAGTAGAATTTTTTTTTGCTGTCATTTTCGCAAAATTTCCAACCAGAGTCTGAACTTTTTTTTTTGTTTAAATTAAATCTTTATTGTTCAGGTTACATTTGTTCCTCTTTTTTCCCCCCCATAACTCCCCTCCTCCCAGTTCCCGCCCCACCCTCCGCCCTCACTCCCCACCCACTGTCCTCATCCATAGGTGCACGATTTTTGTCCAGTCTCTTCCCGCATCTCCCATTCCCCTTTCCCCCCCAAGAATAGTCAGTCCATTCCCTTTCTATGTCCCTGATTCATTATAATCACCAGTTCATTCTGTAAATCAGATTATTTATTCACTTGATTCTTAGATTCACTTGTTGATAGATGCATGTTTGTTGTTCACAATTTGTATCTTTACCTTTTTCTTCTTCCTCCTCTTAAAGGATACCTTTCAGCATTTCATATAATACTGGTTTAGTGGTGATGAACTCCTTTAGCTTTTCCTTATCTGTGAAGCTCTTTATCTGACCTTCAATTCTGAATGATAGCTTTGCTGGATAAAGTAATCTTGGTTGTAGGTTCTTGGCATTCATCACTTTGAATATTTCTTGCCACTCCCTTCTGGCCTGCAAAGTTTCTGTTGAGAAATCAGCTGACAGTCGTATGGGTATTCCCTTGTAGGTAATTGAGTCTCTTTCTCTTGCTGCTTTTAAGATTCTCTCTTTGTCTTTTGCTCTTGGCATTTTAATTATGATATGTCTTGGTGTGGTCCTCTTTGGATTCCTTTTGTTTGGGGTTCTCTGCGCTTCTTGGACCTGTAAGTCCATTTCTTTCACCAGGTGGGGGAAGTTTTCTGCCATTATTTCTTCAAATAGGTTTTCAATATCTTGCTGTCTCTCATCTTCTGGCACCCCTATTATTCTGATGTTGGTACGCTTGAAGCTGTCCCAGAGGCTCCTTACACTATCTTCGTATTTTCGGATTCTTTTTTCATTTTGCTTTTCCGGTTGGGTGTTTTTTGCTTCTTCGCATTTCAAATCTTTGACTTGATTCTTGCGCTCCTCTGGTCTGCTATTGGGTGTAATATTCTTTATTTCAGAGCGTGTATGCTTAATTTCTAGTTTCTTTATCATAGCATCGAGGGTCTCATTAGTTTTCGTGAAGCTCTCCAAAAGTTTATTGCAAGCCCTCAAAATTGCGTTTTTTAGCTCTATATCCTCCATTTCTGTCATGTTTTTTTGTCTCCGCATTTTTTATGCTTTCTTGGTGCACCCCCTAGTGGTCTTTGTGCGCAGTCTTGTTCTAGTTGAGCCTTGATTGTTGTAGTTAATACTAGAGGGATTTGACCACCAGGCCGACTGGCTGTGTGAATCAGCTGTGTCTGCCGCGGAAAACTTCTGTCCTCTGGGGAGGTGCTAATCTAGCCTTTGCCTGAGGCGATCCGGCAAATGGCTCTGCGCAGGGCTTGGGCGGGGCGGGCTCAACAGGGCGGGCGGAGGGAGCGGTTATGGTGCCCTCAGTCCCGTTCCCAGAGGCTCTGCTTCTCAGAACCCCAGGAACCGCTGCAAACCTCGGAGAGAAAGCTGCCTTCCAACTGATGCCAGACACTCCCGCTTCTCCCGTTTGAGTCCGAGTCCCCAGCGATTCGCCCGTATCTGGAGCTCAGAGTCTGAGACTCCCCCCTGACCGAAAACGACAACCGCGCTCTCAGCCACCAGCCCGCTTTGCGCGCGCACCTCCGCACCTGAGTATTTTCCACACTGCGCCTCCTCTGAGCCTCGGTGTGCTGTTATTTTTCCTTCTAGTTGAAGAGTCTCTCCTCAGCCAGCCTTCCTGTGGTTCTGGGTGATGTCCGTTCCGTCTTTTAGTTGTATTTTTGAAGTGGTTGTTCGAGGCAGCAAACTCTGGCGTTAACCTATGTCGCCATCTTGGTTCTCTCCCATACAGTGGGTTCTTTTTTCGTTTTGTTGATGGTTTCTTTTGCTGTGCAGAAGCTTTTTATTTTAGGAATTGGGGATAGGATAACTCAACCAGGAGTATGTGTTTTGAAACAGAATGGGAGTTCCTCAAAATAAAATGGAGATGCTAATACCAAATAAAGAGGAAAAGGATGTTGGGTAGGCAAAAACAATAGTCATTACATCTTCTTTTTCTACCCATCATCTTTTGCTCATTGTGCCTCAAATAAACATTCTAAAAAGTTTGTATTTTTGGTGGTATTTGCGTATGCTCATTTCTATAAAATCTCCCTTAAATGATAATAATTTGAGATGAAGTTTGGGAACCAGTAATAGAGCGTAGTTCTTCACCCTGTATATAAAGTAGTGGAAGCCATATTTACTCTAAAACATCTGCTATCCAAGTTCAACCCAAGTAAAATATTTTTTTTTAAATTAATAAATCTTTTATTGTTCAGATTATTACAGATGTTCCTCTTTTTTCCACCATATCTCCCCTCCACCAGGTTCCCACCCCACCCCATGCCCTTACCCCCTACCACTGTCCTCATCCATAGGTGTAAGATTTTTGTCCAGTCTCTTCCCACACCCCCCACACCTCCTTCCCCCCAAGAATTATCAGTCCATTCCCTTTCTATGCCCCTGCTTCTATTTTTTTTTAACCTAAAACATTTTAAAACTTGAGCATAACATTTCAAGAACAAAAAGTGTTTTAAGTCCCAATTTCAATGTCCAAGAGTTCTGAGTCCAAGTTTCAATGTCCGACAGTTCCTTATGTGTAGGTGTCAGCAATGATATTTCAGTTCTGGATGGTGGACAAATGGTGGCAATGCAGGTCCGACCCTCTCTGGTTTGATCCTGGGCAACCTGCAGCGACGCACAGCTGCTGACTGCTAGCATGGCAAAGTGACGTCAGCGTCCTTCATCTCTGGATTGTTTTTCCTCTTGTCTTCATGGCTGGAGCATTCCTGATAATTCCTCTCTGTTGCAGGAATCCACATGGTCTTGGAGTTGTTTTCTGAAAATATACAAACATATTCTCGACCGAAGGTTAATAAAGGGAGTTTTACTTGGGGTCTTTTTTATATTTGCCCAAATGATTTTCCTTTGGCTTATTTTGACACCATGTGTGTTTTCCTGGGTGTCTTGCTGTTAGCATAAATGAAAAAATTGAGAAAATTATTCTTATATCAGATTAGGGTAAAATATATTTGTATTGTCTTGACTTGTTTAAGTGATAGATCCTTCACCACACCAAAAAAAAAAAGTATTTGGTACATCACAGAATTTTTCCTCAAATGAGAATTTTATAGCGTTTAGTTTTTTATTGATATGTCACCTATGTAGAACAATGTGTTTACAACTTTCCCTGACTTAATCTATTTTTGATCATTTTCAGGGTGAATGAAGACATGAAATTAACTGACTTAGAACTAGGAAAGCTGGCAAATAATATCCAGGAGTTACTGTATAGTGCCTCAGACATATGCCATGATCGAGCTGTCAAATTTCTCATGTCAAGAGCAAAGGTTAGTTGTTTTGATAAAGCTTTAATATTTTATATATAGTGTAATTATTTGAAAATCTGGAATCATATCCCTGCTTATGTCCCTATGTTCCCCATAATGCATATTATATTTTTTAACACTTAGTAAGATTATTAGGCAGATGTTAAAATAATCCAAATAAGAGAAATAGGAAAACATATTCAAGTATTCTTTTCAAGTAAATGATTTAATAAAAGACTTATTTTGAAATATACCTTAATAATTAATATGAAATTAATAATGCTATTTTGTACATGTGAATATAACTAGTCAAACAATTTATTATTAAAATTAGTTGAACTCCAATATTGTGAAATTTTTACATGATGTGAATTTATTTGAGCTGCTGTATTTTAAGTGGGTTGGGATAAAATTTAGACATCAAGCTTTTTACATTCAATTTTTGAGACTAAAGTATTGGCATAATTAAAAATGATTTCAAAATAATTTTTATGAATTAATATATTAAATATCATGAAATAATTAATATTAGCATTTGTCAAACTGAGTGGTTTTGTAGCATATCCATATTTGGTGATATACTAACTGTCACGAATTTTGTGTTATCTTTACAATTTAGGATGGTTTTCTTGAGAAGCTAAATTCCACGGAATTCATAACACTTTCTAGGTTAATGGAAACATTCATTTTAGACACTGAACAGATCTGTGGAAGAAAAAGCATGTCATTACTTGGAGCACTTCAGAGCCAAGCTAATAAATTTGTAAATAGGTTTCATGAAGAGAGAAAAACCAAGCTCAGGTATCATTACCATGTCTATTTTGTCCTTCATTTTTTTTTCCCTTTCCTTTACAAAAACACAATTATATTTAAAAGAAGAAACTGAACTGATTGGCCAACCAAAACTCCTGACAAAGTTTTTTCTTTTTAATTAAAGGCAGATTTGGAATCAAAAATCACATTTTTTGGCTTTTCAAAATGAAGTTAGAATGTTTATTCCCATTAAAATATTTATCAGGAAGATCCTTAATAGATTGCCTTTTCCCCCCACTGAAAGTGAAGATAATTATGTTTCATCACTCTTCTTGGTTAGGCTAAGAGATATAAAAAGAGAAATATTTTCTGAAAGTATTCATACTGTTTATGAATGATTTCAATTTACTAAGGTGTTCAGCACTTTTAAGTCTTATGTACTAACAATATAGCTAATAGCCATTGCTGTTTAAAAACTCAGTGTCTTGTATTGCATGAGCTCTACTTGAATTTAACTTATTTGTAGTTTTTATTATTAAAAGATATAACAAAAGTCTTAGGTATTTTCTCAGCTCTTTTCAACCAAGAAAAATGGCATTAAAATGTTATTAAGGTTTATCTTTCTTTTTACTTTTATATAGCCTCCTTTTAGACAATGAGCGCTGGAAACAAGCTGATGTACCTGCAGAATTTCAGGATCTTGTTGATTCTCTATCAGATGGAAAGATTGCTTTACCTGAAAAAAAGTCAGGGGGTATGTGTATTTTTTCACACACTCTTCCAATTTTATATTGTTTGTTCATTTTGTGGGAATGCTTAATATTTCATTAATTGACAATACCTCTTTAAAAGCCTAGAACTAATACTCCCAGCTTAGTTAGTAGTTGACTGGAAAGGTATCTGTGGTAATTTATAATTTAGATATTTATTGATGGGTAATCATATGCCAGATACTGTACCAGGTGCTTTTTCAAACTCCAGTTTTAAAACTCGATCTGCTATGAAGATACTATTGTTAGGTTGTTTAACAGTGAGGAAGTGAGGAAGCATGAAGCTTTGAAGGGTTAAGAAATTTTGTATAAATGTGATGAGCTGGGATTTGAAACCAGTGTCCTATCATTTCATAGTTATGTTCTTAACCACTGTACCATATTATTCAGTACAAGTATTTATACAGCACAAGTAAGCTTATGTGTGTCAGATATTGAGACAGGGATAGCAGTTATAGTTGTACTTTAAAAGGGTTAAGTCTAATGAAAAAATACAGATTAGCAGTCACATTAGACACAGTATATTAGCAAGTAATGTAGTATGATGCAGTAAAGAAAATAAAAATGTAAAGAATCATAGAAAAAGAAAATTATGAAGGAGACTAAGAAGGAAAAGCCAGAGAGGTGGGAAGAAAACCAGAAGAACATAGAATTAAAAAATTAGAGTTTCAAGAAGAGTATTGTCATTGGTATCAAATACTGGATGGGTTTTATATGAAGTGGAATTGTCATATGATAATAATGTAAAGTTATTTACAATTTATCCTGTAATACCAGATTCAAAACTATGAAGTCCTTGAATAGTTTTCATGGAGGAGGTAGTTGCATTTTCACAGTTTATGCATTTAATGAAAATTTAATATTTTTCCATAGAAATATTTTTTAAATTGTATACTTTACATTTGTACAAAATACAATTGCACATAATAGAAAGATGGAGTAAAATATAGTGACCACTAGTTTGACATGTAGATCATTTGCAGTCTTACATTAATTCAATAGAATGATAGAGTCAGATTGTCATTCAGTGCTAAGTAAGTCAAAAGGTGAGGAAGGGTAGACAAGTGTAGCCTACTTTTTCAACAAGTTTCGCTGTTTAAGTAAGTGATGAAGCAAGAGCTAGAAATATAAGATAAATTAGAGATTTTTACCTTAATCCACTCAGGGAGTTGAGAGAAGAATTTTAACAAATTCTCTAGGAGAAGCATAGTTATATTTTTATGCTTAACAGAGGAAGAAGATTAATTTAGGATAAGAATGACATAGTGATTATGGAGCAATTACCCTGGAATTGAATATAGAGTTCAGGAGAAAGGCTGTCTCTTCTACCACTGTGGCAAGAGAGGAGGGTTAACGACAGGTGTAAAATAGATTAGTTCATAGAGAGGGAGGACTGGAAAGAATTAAGTAAATTTCTGTTGTCTTGTGACCATTGCTAGTAGGTAACAACAGTGCTGGGTGGTGGTCACAATTTTTAAATTGATTTTATGATATTAGCAAAGCAAAAACACTCAAGTAGCAAAAACTGAAAGAAAAATAAAACACTCTGATCATTCTAAATCTCAAGTTTAAAATTAAAGATTTATTGCTCATCTGCTGCTCTTTTAAAAGCTACATTTGATCGACTTTCTATTAAGGAAGGGTACTGTACTAGGTCACTCAGACATGAACAGCTCAGTCTTGCAATCCATTGTCATGTAAACATGATTTTTTAATTAAAATTATATAATGTGATTGAATTAACTGTGTATTTTTTCTGCAAAGTGGGCTATTTATTTTCATTTTCTGTTGAAGAATACTAAAAGTAGAAGTTTCTCTATATACCCTGCTTCTGTTCCAGTCTTTTTTTTCTTTCCTCAGAGAAGAAAGTATAAGCTATTAGAAGTTTATTAACATTTTACTAGGTCTTACCAAGTTAGGGGTCCTTGGTTATTATGTATCCACCATTCATTTATTGAATTACTGGTTACTTGGCTAGGCATTGGGGAAATGAAGGTTAATGGATAGTAGTTCATATTGATGCTAGACAGTTTGTTCTAAGCACTTTATATTGTTATCTCATTTACAGGTCCACAAGGTAGTCACTGTTAGTATTCTCAATTAACAAATATGTGAAGTGAGGCACAAAGAGGTTGAACAACTTGCCTAAGCTTACATAGCTAGGAAGTGGTAGAGCTGAGATCCAGATTCAGGCAGACTGGCTTTAGGGCTCTTTCTCTTAACTGCTATGCTATGCCTCTTCTCTGCAATGTAACTGGTTAAGACATAGTTCCTGTCCTCAAAAACTTTAATATGACATACAGAGTGAATTGTGATTACACATTATATCACACTGAATTTCTTTACTTTGAAGAAATGAGGAAGTAGACATTTAATGTGTCAACATAATAATGTCCAAACCTGTAGAGAATTTTTATAAGAGCTTATTTGAGCCAAACTGATGGCATTTGAAAAGCAAGATCTCAAATGCTTCAGCAAATGACAGTTTTGCACTTCTTTTTATACATTTGGAATGAAGGAGGGAATGTAAGGAAGATTACATGAAGGTGGGAGAAAGCAAAGTATAGGATAGTTAAGATTGTGTTCTCTTTGGAGGACGGTTACACTTCCAAGGAGTCTGAAAAAGAGGCATTTCAAAGGTGTGTTAACCTAGAACCACAAGAACAATGGACAGATTTTGCTTAAGGCCAAGATAACCTTTTACTAGGAAAGTTATAGGCCTGAGGTGTGACTACCCTTCATGAACTGCCCAGTTTGGATTTTGTGATCAGATCACTCTATGGCAGTGGTTCTCAACCTTCTGGCCCTTTAAATACAGTTCCTCATGTTGTGACCCAACCATAAAATTATTTTCGTTGCTACTTCATAACTGTTATGTTGCTACTGTTATGAATCGTAATGTAAATATCTGATATGCAGGATGGTCTTAGGCGACCCATGTGAAAGAATCGTTCAACCGCCAAAGGGGTTGCGACCCACAGGTTGAGAACCGCTGCTCTATGGAGTTACATTTTGTCACTGAACTTGTACATAGCCCCTTTATTATTCACAAATGTCTTAGAGCTTAAAGGGGACTTGAAGCTTAGGGAAGCATGATAATTTGGCTGATTCAGGTAATAATCCAGTCCACCTTTTTTTTCACCTCAACATGATGAATTTTGTTTTATAATAAGAAATACTGTATGCTGAAAATAACTTCTGGATTAAAATCTTGAAATTAAATATATAGTGTATCCATGGAATATAGGAATTAACTTGCATTTTGTAATAAAGACAACCAGTTGAAATGTTCTGCTTTTCCAAACTAACATTTTTTTTTTTTTGCTTTACTACTTACTGATCATTTATCATGTGCCAGACCTAGAGTATAAACAGTTTGTAATCATTATCTCTATCATTAACAACAGCCCTGAAAGATAATATTGTTACCTATGTTTAATTGATATAGATATTGAAACTCAAATATGTTAATTAATTGGCCCAAGGTAATTGGTCTAGTAATTGGCAGTACTGGATCTCAAATCTAAATCTCTCTGATTTCAAACTCAGTATATTATTGACTCTGTGCCAGATTGTTTCCTGAGGAGTAGATATTTATTTTCAGATATGAGACAGTTTCAGGCCCTATATAGCAACTATCTTATTCCATTTTTTTCTAGTTTAAATTTTTCTATAATATTTTGTTTTATCTTGTACTTATGTCTTTCTTGGTTATTTGCTTTACTCCCTAGCTAAAGAAGAAAGGAAACCAGCTGAAGTTCTCATTGTTGAGGGACAACAGTATGCTGTTGTTGGGTGAGTGACACATTTTTCCTTATTAGTTAAGTAAATTATTTAAAACATAGGTCTTTTAGTTCCCACTTGATGTGAGTTGGAAATTTTGGGTTAACAATTTAAAACCCTCCAAAGAGCCCTGGCCAGGTAGCTCAGTTGGTTAGAGCACCCTCCCAGTACACCAAGGTTTCGGGTTCGATCCACAGTCATAGTATATACAAGAAGCAACCAATAAATGCATAAATAAGTGAAACAACAAATCGTTGTTTCTCTCTCTCTCCCTCCCTCCCTCTCTTCCTCCTCTCTCTTTTCCTAAAATCAATAAAAGGAAAAACTTACAAATAATTTAAAGTTCTCTTTTCAACTTCTGATATAACCTGCTAATGAGCTATTGACTTTCTCATCTTTGAAGAATCTTTTGTGACTGTCAATGTAAGAAATGTCCAGTCCTGTAGAGAATTTTTATAAGAGTTTATTTGAGCCAAACTGAAGACATATGCCAGGAAGCAAGATCTCAAATGCTCTAGGACAGTGGTCGGCAAACTCATTAGTCATCAGAGCCAAATATCAACAGTACAACGATTGACATTTCTTTTGAGAGCCAAATTTTTTAAACTTAAACTATATAGGTAGGTACATTGTTATTAACTTAATTAGGGTACTCCTAAGCTGGCCTTTGCTAAAAACGTCCTCATTTTATAATAATAAAGCCACCAACACAAAATAATTACAATTCTTAAATTGATGACAAAAATACCTGTAGGATTTGCAGCTGGTTGGAAAAATACAGGTAACTTGATACTTCGAGTAGGTACTTTTGTCACGCGTGCACGATTTGCGGACGCAACTAGCACTAACCACTGCACAATGAGACTGCTGACTGACTGGCTCACTCAACTCGTGCATGAATTGCGCGCCTACCCCGCGCTGCGTATCCCGCGGCCCACCTGCGCCGTGTCTCCCGTCACCCGACCGACACTCCCCCACTCTAACGCCACTTCTTCAAAATAGACTTGCCCAGGCCGAAAACCGACTTCTGTGCATGGGCCACGAAGTTCCAATCGCACTGTACGTGCGCGCCGCACGTGGTATTTTGTGGAAGAGCCACACTCAAGGGGCCAAAGAGCCGCACGTGGCTCAAAAGCCGAGGTTTGCTGGCCACTGATCTAGGGTAATACACCTTTTTTTTTTTTTTAAATATATTTTATTGATTTTTTACAGAGATGAAGGGAGAGGGATAGAGAGTTAGAAACATCGATGAGAGAGAGAAACATTGATCAGCTGCCTCCTGCACACTCCCTACTGGGTATGTGCCAGCAACCAAGGTACATGCCCTTGGCCGGAATCGAACCTGGGACCCTTCAGTCCACAGGCCGACGCTCTATCCACTGAGCCAAACCGGTTAGGGCATAGGTTAATACACCTTTGAAGTAAGTCTAACCACACTAAAGAGAGCACATAATCTTGTTAATTGTCCTGTAATTCCATCCCCACCTTACTTTCTCCCACCTCCATGTAATCTTTCTTCCCCTCCCTCCTTAATTTCCAATACATAAAAGAAGATGCAACACTGTTATTCCCTAGGCCAGTGATGGGGAACCTTTTGAGCTTGGCGTGTCAGCATTTTGAAAAACCCTAACTTAACTCTGGTGCCGTGTCACATATAGAAATTTTTTGATATTTGCAACCATAGTAAAACAAAGACTTATATTTTTGATATTTATTTTATATATTTAAATGCCATTTAACAAAGAAAAATCAACCAAAAAAATGAGTTCAGAGGTGGTCATAGGTTCACCATCACTGCCCTAGGCAGTGGTCAGCAAACTGCGGCTCGCGAGCCACATGCGGCTCTTTGGCCCCTTGAGTGTGGCTCTTCCTAAGCCTTAGGAGTACCCTAATTAAGTTAATATATACCTACCTATATAGTTTAAGTTTAAAAAATTTGGCTCTCAAAAGAAATTTCAATCGTTGTACTGTTGATATTTGGCTCTGTTGACTAATGAGTTTGCCGACCACTGACTAGATGCACAGAAACAATGGACGGGGCTTGCTCAAGGCAAAGATAAATCTTTATTAAAAAGTTTTAGGCCTGGAGCAAGACCAGCCACCATAACCTGTCTAGTTGGGAATTTATTATTAGGTCACCCTGTGAGATTACTTTCCAAAGCAGCGGTCACCAACCAGTGGTCCGCGGACCACTGGTGGTCCATGAGGTCGGAAAGGTTGGCGACCACTGTTCCAAAGAACCCCCTTTTGTTTTTGTTTTGTTTTTAATATATTTTTATTGATTTCAGAGAAGAAGGGAGAGGGATACAGAGAGATAAAAACATCAATGATTAGAGAGAATCATTGATTGGCTGCCTCCTGCACACCACCTTCTGGGGATTAAGCCTGCAACCTGAGCATGTGCCCTTGATTGGAATCGAACCCAGTACCCTTCAGTCTGCAGGCTGATGCTTTATGCACTGAGCCAAACCAGCTAGGCCCCTTTTGTTTTTTATCCACATGACTTACCAATAAACATCTTAGGATTTAAGTTGCTCTTAGAAGCCACAGTTTCTCTTTGATCTTATTAGGAAAATCTGGACTAGGTTCCCGTCATTAATTCAACAGTTATGATTGAGGATCTACTACATAATCAGAAACACTGGGTAGCCTTTTTGTCAGTGTTTCTGAATTGGCCAAAAAATGGGATACCTGCTTTATAGAAGAGAATTAGGATGCCATACAGAGAGTCTTGTGCCCACAGCACAAAATTTAAGGAGGTATTCATTCTCGATGTCATGCAAGTACTAACCCTGCAATTGCATGATCCTGAAATTGAGTGCCTCCTTAATTTTGCACCCTAGGAAACTCTCTCTCCCCAGCCTAATGAGTACTTACTATGCTGAGCTTGTAGGTAAAACACGTAATTTAGCAGTTACCAAGATCATTGTTGATTTTTGTGTGCTGAATCAGTTTTGTTTATTTTTATTTTGACTGCCTATTGAATCATCTTTCTTTTCTTATAGAACTGTATTGTTGTTGATAAGAATTATCCTTGAATATTGCCAGTGTGTGGATAATATCCCATCTGTTACTACTGACATGCTTACTCGTCTGTCAGATTTATTGAAGGTGGGTATGATTTTACTCTGTTATGGAAACATAGTTGGTAGAAGTAATTCTTTAGGGTGTGACCTATCTTCCAACTGTAAGACATTTCAAGTTTTTAAGTTATCTTTAACACATTAATTTTGTGACATTTAATTGTGATTAAATCACATGTAACTGGAAGAAGGCCACCTGCTTCTTTCTCACTCTACACTTAGTGATTCCTCATTACACCCATAGAGTTGTTAATGACATTGGAGACAGGAGATGATTTGTTCGTTAGGTGCTGAACATGACTGAGGCCACTTAGGTCAAAAAAACCTGGACTGGTTTCAAATGTGCATGGAAGGAATTCACTGAACTTTACAAAATTCATCTCACTAAGGTTAGCGATTTTTCTTAAATCATTCTTTCAGAACCATTGATGTAAAATAAAAATGTAGTGATAATTTTATTCAGCTGTTTCATATTAACAGATATTTTTAACTGCTAACATGAAGAAAAGGTTTCATTTTTTTCAAATGTCTAATCTGTCAATTAATTTGGTCCCAAAATAGAGTTGTCATATTATAGTCCAGAAAGATTTTGTTATCCTTTTGAAAATAGGACTATCCAGTAAGAATGACTGAGGAAAATGACTGAACTAGTTCTGTGAATGCAAATTAAAGGATAATTTCTGAACAATTGATTTTTAGAATTTCTTAACTTTTTTCTACCAGACAGTAAATATTATCATTTAGGAACACCCTTACCCCCCCTTTTTTTTGTCATTACATAAATAGATCCTACTTGCTCCTACTAGAAAATTCATTTGGTCAATGAATGAGAGGAAAAAGGAATGCATATTTTTAGAACTGTTAGCACATTGCCAACATATGAAGAATAATTTTTAATAAATTGTTGGATTTTTCTCTCTCCTTCCTTTGTTAGTACTTCAATTCAAGAAGTTGTCAGTTAGTTCTTGGAGCTGGTGCACTGCAAGTTGTTGGACTAAAAACAATAACTACAAAAAATTTGGGTATGTATTCTTGAATTTAATTCACAACTGAGGTGTTATAATTACGCTACTATACTCATCGTGTTTTTAGTAGATGTTCTTGTGGCTCTGACCAAAGGCTTTAAAAGTAGCAAGTGCTACTTCCCTTTTTTATGTATTACCATAATTGAAAAATTAATTTCTGGGAAAATGTTATGAGGAATTTCCACTTTAGCAAGTATGTTATTTGGAAGTTGCACCACTGTAGAAAGTGTTAAGATGCTTTATGTATAAAGTACTTTGGGGTGAAAGATATATGAGTATCAGGAGAGAATCAGTTGTGCCATCAGCTTCCTCAGGCCAGTAATACAACTTGAGTCCATTTGGAAAATCAGCATGTTCATTACACTATTCAGTACCAAATATGTTGCTTTCTGCTTCAATATTCTTCATTTATGAAATAAATTGGGGTCTGTATAAAATTTATTGATGTTTTTTACTTAACTTGATATGTACTTAAAGTTAACTAATATCCTTTTTTGTTTTTCCATGATATGTCTACCACTTGGATCTTTAGCCCTTTCTTCACGCTGTTTGCAGTTAATTGTGCACTACATTCCTGTGATCCGGGCTCATTTTGAAGCCCGGCTGCAGCCTAAGCAATATAGCATGCTTAGGCATTTTGATCATATCACTAAGGTACTTTTTCATGTATTTTCTATTGGAATTGCATAAATTTAATTCCTGAATTGTTAAGTATCTTTTTAGATGTATCCCAAGGGCTTTGAAATGCAATGTTATTTCTCATTACAGGATTACCATGACCACATAGCTGAAATATCAGCTAAGCTTGTAGCGATAATGGATAGCTTATTTGACAAGCTGTTATCTAAGGTAATGATTTATATAAATTATTTGGCTTTGCTTAAAGGCATTGTGACTTTTTCATAGTTGTCTAGACAAATCAAATTCTTCAGGGTTTAGAAAAAAACTCAATAAAATCTTCAGATTGCCCAAATAGTTGATATTCATCTTCTAAGGAGTCCAAGGGGAGGGAAGGATGATTTCAAAGATGAACATCCATATCTTTTCTTTTGGTAAAGTGTTCAAATTGTTTGCTTATTTTAAAAAATTGGGGCAGGCCCCCTCTGGAGCATGCCCATACCTTTCTTTCTCAGGCATGCTTTTCTTCTTAAGTTCTAAGGGCCCTCACAAGACTTGCAACCAGGGGAGCAATGGGCAGCAGCAGCTCATCCTGAGCTGAACCTGTCTCCAAGATCCCGTCTCCTTTCCTCTGACTTGGCAGTGAGCCAATAGCAGCCACACCTTGACTCACTTCTGTCACTGTGACTTCTATTTTTCAGTGAGCCATGGCAGCCCCACTGAGGTTCTCTCGTGTTGCTTCTTTTATCCTAAGCCCTTTCTTGTTTCACTGTCCCCAGGTTTAATAAATGTACTTTATAAATAAATAAATAAATAAACAAACAAACAAAGAAATAAATAATAAATTAGGTTTTTAAATGTGTTGAGTTATATGCCTGGATACAAATCCTTTATTAAATATGTGTTTGCAAGTATTTTCTCCCAGTCCGTGGCTTAGCTTTTCATTTTCTTAAGTGTCTTACAAAGCAGTTTTTAATTTTGATGAACTTAAGTTTGTCATTTTTTTCTTTTATTGCTCATGTTTCTTGTGTCCTAAGAAATTTTGTATAACCTAAGTAACTAAGATATTTTCCAGTGTTTTCTTCTAGAAGTTTTATTTTTTTAGGTTTTACATATGCCTGTCATCCATTTCTAGTTGATTTTTGTATAAATGGTTGGCCCTTGAATTATGTAGAGATTAGGGACACCCACCTGCTGCAGTTAGAAATTCGCATGTAACTTTAGACCCTGCAAAATCTTAACTACAATTGACTCTTTGCATCTGCAGATTCCCAACCCTGTATCAAAAAGGCTGACCCTTGAACAAACCAGGATTTTAAAAATATGTGAATAAGTGCACCTTCTCAGTTAACACCTGTGTTATTCAAGGCATTGGTCACCAACCTTTCGGACCTCACAGAGCACCAGTGGTCTGCAACCGCTGGTTTAAGGGACAACTGTAGTGCAAAGTATAAGTCAAAGTTTTGTTTTTGTTTTTTTCAAATCTAACACCTTTTCTTGAAAAGATTATCTTTTTTATTGGAACCTTTGTTAAAAATCAGTAGACTATCTTTTTGTTAATTTACAACATTTTGGATCTCTTCTGTTCCATTGATCTATATGTCTGTCTGAACATTGATCTATATGTCTGTGCTGTAACATTATTCTAAGTCTTAAAATCAGGTCATGTGAGTCCTTAGAGGTGAAGCCTCTGCTCCCATCCCTCCTCGAAGAGTAGCCAGCCTCTGCGTTGATTGGTGTAGGATCCTGGGCTTAAGGTGTTTTCCTTCCTTCCCTTTGGAACAGGCATGTTTTCTTTCTAATCCTCACACAGAGACTCCAGGGATGAAAGAGTTTGGTGTCTTTTATCAGAGACTTGAGTTTTTTTTGCTTTGTATAAGGAGAGGGTTCAGGGAAGTAGATGGCATTTGTTACTTTTCCCTAGTGGTACCTCTTCCTGCTTGCGTGTATCTCTCTCTGGTCTCCTGTCCTGACCCCAGTGTTGCTGATAAGCACCTACTGAAGACCTTTGTGCATGAGTGCAGACTCTCCTGTGGTAGGGTCCTCATGTACTCTATGCTAGTCCACATTTGGCCTTTGAGAATTTGTTAAAATGTTTGTTGTTTTCTTATCTGCTTCTATGTTGATCACCTCTTATTCCTATGAGACAGTTGCTATGTCCCATCTCCTTAGAGGGCCTTGTCACTCTTCGGAATTAGTTCCTTGGTTTCCGTGACCTCTGTTCTCTGATGAGTTTAAGAAGTTATTTATAAATTATTCCAGTTTTTTTCTTGTGGTTAGGGTAGTAGCAGCACACTCTTGCAGCTTTCTAAATTTTAAACAGAAGCACAACTCAAAAGTTTATAAACTAATGAATCACACAGTTGCATTTTAGAAGTGTTAATCATATAGTATGTACAATGGCTTTGAAGTATGTACTCTATTTGAAATACTTTCACTTAATTTTTTTAAGAACTTTAAATTTTATTTTTCAATTACAGTTTACGTTCAACATTATTTTGTACTAGAGGCTCGGTGCACGAAATTCGTGCACGAAATTCGTGCACGAAATTCATGCACGGGAGGGGGGGGTGGGTCCCTCATCCCGACCTGCACCCTCTCCAGTCCAGGAGCCCTTAGGGGATATCCTACTGATGGCTTAGGCCCGCTCCCCGTGGTTCTCTGCTCTCTGTGGGGCCTGCTTGCCTGCCCGCCAGTCGCCGCAGTGACGGGCAAGCAAGCAGGCCCTACTGTCCGCTTGCTCTCTGCGGTACCTGCTTGCCTGCTTGCCGCCAGCGGGGCTGAAAGGACTGGGGGACTCCAGTGGCAGGCAAGCGGCGTGGCTGGACCCACCTGGGGGCAGGTCCAGCTGTGTCGCCCGCCTGCCGCCCCCTACCCCTGGACTGCAGGACTCTGGCGGGGCTGAGGGAACTGGCGCCGCCATCTTGTGGCTATGGGCACCACCATCTTTGTGACAGTGTGATGGTCAATTTGCATATTCCTGCTTTATTAGATTAGATTAGTTTCAGGTGTACAGTGTAGTAATTAGACAGTCATATACTTTACAAAGTTCTTCCCCCAATATTTCCAGTACCCACCTGACATCATTCATAGTTATTACAATATTATTGACTATATTCCTTATGCTGTACTTTATATCCCCGTGACTATTTTGTAACTACTAATTTACTTCTTAATCCCTTCACCTCTTTCACCCTGTCTCCCAGCCTCCCTCCCATCTGGCAACCATAAGCCCGCTCTCTGTTTCACTTTTACTTAATTTTTTTTTCCTTTGAAGACTCAGCAGTCCTGGTGTGCTGCTCAGGAAACCATCTCTGCTACCATCAAAATGTCCTTCGCCCTTGTTCTTGTATCATGCAGTGTCTGCTTTCTGGAACACCAACTAACTTTTAGACACTCAGCTCCCCAAAGGGACTTTTCTCTAATTCATCTTTGTATACTCCAACTAGCAGAGTATCTGACCCCTTCATTCAAGCATACACATACACACACATATGCATACACATACAGACACAAAAATAGCCATGTACTTACATATAAACATATGTCTGCATACACACACCAAAGGAAATATTTATTCAGAGTTTACTATGTTCCAGGTGGTTTTAGTAAATATTTGTTGAACTAATATCTGGACCCCTGAAAATGCTACTGCATTTTTTTCAGGTGAGAAGAATTGAAAGCCTCAACTGAGATAATTTTGTCCTCGAAAGGACATTCAGAAATATTGGGAACATTTTAGGTTGTCACATTTGGGAAGTGGGATATGGTATGGTAACTAGTGAGGAGAGGCCAAGGATGTTGATGAATATCCTACAATACGCAGGCTGCCCTTACAACAAAGAATTATCTAGACCCAAATGTCAGTAGTGTAGAGGTTGAGAACCTCTGATCTAGAGTGCTCATTTGCAGAATAACTTGAAAGTGCATTTGATGAGACTTAGTCTCTGATTTAATACGAGGAAAAGTAGGAATAGAAACTAAGTTGGAGATTTCAAGTTTGTATGACCAGGAGGATTGTAATACCAGCAGTAGTCATTGAAACAGGGAGGGAAATCATGTTTGGGTAATATCATGGTAAACTTGGTTACGGAATAGAACATCTAGGAAATGTGTGACTTAATAAGGTGGTTCATGACTAGAGCTTTTTAGAAGTCATGAGATTGATGAGAGAGAAAAGGGAGGGAAATAAGTAAGGATTAAAGAAACTGCACTTAAGAGGCAGGAGACAAAAAGAGGAAGGCAAGGAGAAGGGCAACCAGGAAAGCATTGTGCTACATGAGGATAGTATTTCAAGTGTACAAGTGTGTGAAATACTGCAGAGCAATGAGGAAGGGGAACTAGAAGAATTACTAAATTTAGAAGTTAGAACATCTTTAGTGATTTTTCCAGAGAAATTTCAGAAGATTGTTAATAGTGGGGAAGTGTGGTTTGGGTGTTGGCAAAAACCATATTTTAAGGGTTGAG
Organism: Myotis brandtii; assembly: GCF_000412655.1. NCBI lineage: Eukaryota > Metazoa > Chordata > Mammalia > Chiroptera > Vespertilionidae > Myotis > Myotis brandtii. The sequence continues at coordinate 3,882,737 of NW_005371410.1, forward strand.
AATAAAGTGGTACAGTATCAAGTTGAGGTGACTGAAGAAATGAGATTGGGGAAGGTAAGATGGAAAGAATAGTATCTTCAGAGGTGAAGGAAGGTCTTGGAGGGTTTTCTCCTTTCCCAGGGCTGACATAACAAATTACCACAGAATGAGTAGCTTAAAACAACATAAATGCATTCTCTCATAGTTCTGGAGGCTAGAAGCTCTAAATCAAAGCATTGCCAGGCCATGCTTCCTCTGAAGGCTTTAGTGAAGAATCCTTCCCTACCTCTTCTGGCTTGAGCTTGCTCTCAGTTGTTGGCATTCCCAGGCTCATGGATGCATCACTCCAATCTCTGCTTCTGTCCTCACATGGGTGTCTTCCCTCTGTGTGTGTCTGTGTCTAAATTTCCCTCTCATCTACACTAATAAAAGAGAAACATGGTAATTAGCGTACGACCGCTACCCTTCCCATTGGCTAATCAGCATATCCTTATGCAAATTAACTGTCAGCCAAGATGGCGGCCGGCAGCCATGCACTGAAGCGAAAACATGAGGCTTGCT
>NW_005371410.1:3884711-3899460 GCF_000412655.1 Myotis brandtii
GTGACAGGGGGTGGCGCTGCAACCTCCCCATCGACCCTGCCTTGAGTGTGACAGGGGGCGGTGCCCCAACCCCCCAATCGGCCCTACCCTGAGCGTGACTGAGGGTGGCATTGCAACCTCCCGATCCGCCCTGCTCTGTGCATGACGGGGTGGCGCCCCAACTCCCCAATCGGCCCTGCTCTGAGCCTGACCAGGGGCTGCACCTAGGGATTGGGCCTGCCCTCTGCCACCTGGGAGCAGGCCTAAGCCAGCAGGTCGTTATCTCCCGAGGGGTCCCAGACTGCGAGAGGGCACAGGCCGGGCTGGGGGACCCCCCACCCCCGAGTGCACAAACTTTTGTGCACCGGGCCTCTAGTTTCTTTTATAAAGACACATCAGTGGATTTAGGGCCCACTCTAATCCAGTATGACCTCATGAGGTTCCAAGTAAATGTGAATTTTGGAGAAATACCATGCAGTCCAATATAGATGGGTAGTTAAGATAAGGGGATGTTACCATATGAGATGCCACTTTATAACTACTAGGGTGGCTGAAATAAAAAAGACAAACAATAACAAGTGTTGGTGAGGATATGGAGAAATTGGAACCCTCATAACACTGCTAGGTGGGATTGTAAAGTGGTCAGCCACTTTGGAAACATTCTGGCATTTCCTCAAAAAGTTAAACATATAGTTACCATATGACCCAGTAGTTCTACTTCTAGGTATATACCCAAGAGAATTGAAAAAAATTTACCCACACAAAATAAAATCTGTCCATGTATGTTCATAGCTTTATTATTCATAATAGCGAAAAAGTGGAAATAACCCTAAATGTCAATCAGTTGATGATTGGGTAAACTGTGGCAGTTGTACAATAAAATATCATGCAGTCATAAATAGTATGAAGTACTGACAAATTCTGCAACATGGAGGAACCTTGAAAGCTCTATGCTAAGTGAAAAAAGGCAGTCATAAAAAACCACATATTGTTTGATTCCATTTATTGAGATTAGTGGTTGCCAGGAGCTAAGGAGAGGGAGGAATAGGGAGTGACTGCTAATGGATATGGGGTTTCTTGGAGTGATGAAAATGTTTGGAAATTAGTGGTGATGATTATGAAACTGAGTTTACTAAAAACCAATTGGTTGTATACTTTAAAAAGGTAAATTTTATGGTATGTGAATTATGTCTTAGAGCTGTTATTAATAAGAAAAGCAAGGGGATGTTTGATGTATTTCTAGGCTGAAGAGAGACAAACCCTTGGATGGTCGCAACATTGCTTATCTTGGTCCAGTCACATGGTGACTTCTACCTGTTACAGCAGTATATTGGAGCTCATGATTTTAATAAACTATATAAGTTTAGTATATCTAAAATATATTTAGCACAAATATGTCTCATAAATAAAAATAGTATATAATTTAAGCTGTGAATTCTAAAAGGTGGACTAGAAGATGATTATATAAATCATACCAGGTATTGTTCTAGATGTAAGAATAAGAAAATGAATTTACCTAAGTTTAAATTTTTAGTATAGACCATTGTGGAAAATGTCTTTCCTTAACCTTAGGGTAAATATCCTATATAATAAAAGCCTAATATGCTAAGTGTCCATTCGTCCGTTCAACCAATCAAAGCGTAATATGCTAATGATATGCTAAGGCCGCTCAACTGCTCGCTATGATGTGCACTGACCACCAGGGGGCAGACGCTCCAACCGGTAGTTTAGCTTGCTGCTGGGGTCCGGCCAATCAAGACTGAGCGAGATGGGCACGCCCTGGAGCCCTCCCTCGGTCTCTCCCCGGCTGGCCAACCTCCTGCATCCCTCCCTGGCCCTGATTGTGCACCAGTGGGGTCCCTCGTCCTGGTCTGCACCCTCTCACAATCCGGGACCCCTTGGGGGATGTCAGAGAGCTGGTTTCAGCCAGATCCTGCAGGCCAGGCCAAGGGACCCCACTGGTGCACGAATTCATGCCCTGGGCCTCTAGTGATTATTATATTGGCCTACCTACAAAAGAAATAGAACATTTTTTTTTTTCAAAAATATATTTTATTTATTTTTTACAGAGAGGAAGGGAAAGGGATAGAGAGTTAGAAACATCGATGAGAGAGAAACATCGATCAGCTGCCTCCTGCACACTCCCTACTGGGGATGTGCCCGCAACCAAGGTACATGCCCTTGACCAGAATCGAACCTGGGACCCTTCAGTCCACAGGCCGACGCTCTATCCACTGAGCCAAACCGGTTAGGGCAGAAATAGAACATTTTAATTCCACCAGAGTTATATTAATTTCAGATATGATAATGTTGACACATTCTTAAAATCATGTTTTAAAAATAATCTGTTCATTTAAAGGGCCCACTTTAATGATTCATCATTGTATATTGAGACAGATTAGTAGCTAACATTTGAATATTATTTTGTATCAAGCAGTTTTGTCTTCTTATGGACCATCTTCTAAAATCCTCATAGCAAGTCCTTTGAGATGTAGAGAAATGAGGGAACTTGCCCAATGTCACATAACTAACAACTGGAAGAACTGGGATTTGAACCCAAGCAGGCCATCTTAAGGAAAGCAGCCTGTGTTCTTAGCCACAGGTTATGTGTCTTTCTCAAAGTAGATTAGGATATTTAATGAAAAGTTCTTGAGATTTGCAGGGGTAGATCAGATCACAGTTGAAGTGTGAGTTTAAGCACTATATTAGTTAGATGTATAGGGGCAGAAAATCTTTGTCTGTGGGGACATTAACATAATTTTCTTTATTTTTCCCTGCCAGTATGAGGTGAAAGCTCCTGTTCCTTCTCCTTGTTTCAGGAATATTTGTAAGCAAATGACAAAAATGCATGAAGCTATAATTGACCTCCTTCCAGAAGAGCAAACACAAGTGAGTAGTAATTCCTAAAACTACTTTTTATATATAATATATAATATATAATATGCATGTAGAATTAGAATGTTTTACATACTTTTGGCACAATTAAGCTTAGTTCATATTCTAATATGATTATTTTTTTAGGTTGTTATATTGACTTATGGAATATAGATAAAAATTTCTGATTTCAAAGTGCCCTTACTCTAAGTCAAAGCAATAATAGCTTTGCTATATGGTTAGCAATTCTAAAAAGCACATTTTCCATTTGTCCATTAGGTATTAGAGATCCCAGATTCTGTTTACACCATTTATTATGTTATTAGCTTAAAAATCAGAATTGTCATTTATCAATGAATATGAAGTATATTATTAACCCAAATTGGATAGGGGAGGAATTAGTGATAGTTAATAATCAAATGGCACATAAAGTAAATATGTCTTATTAATGTTTATATCAGCATAAGTGATCTGTAATAGGCACAAACCAGGAAAAAGCAAAATGTGTAGTCTTTAGCACCTTCCACCTATGAAGTATCCACCTACTGTCCCTGCTGTCTTCGTCTACAGAAATATCACAGAGTTCTCTTCACTTTTTTTTTTTTAAATAAGAGAAAGTTTATTTAGAAAGTCACAGAGGTAGAAAAAGGGAGGTGTAGAAGAAATGGGCTCAGGAAACAAGTTACAGAAGCAAAAGAAGGGCTCTTGGAACTTAGGAGAAAGAGAGGCAAGAGAAATGAGCCTGGGGGACGGGGACAGGGAAAGGCACTGGCTTGAGAGAGACAGAGAGAGAGAGCCACTCTCTTCACTCTTCAGTGACATTCCTACTTCCCATTTCCCTTGGTTCCCTCTCAGTACTTCAAAGGTTCCAGTATTATTTTTTTTCAGTCTTCTTTACCCACATTAGTTTAGCTTATTCCCTTATACCAGACTAGAGGCCTGGTGCATGAAAATTCATGCACTGGATGGGGGGGTCCCTCAGCCCGGCCTGCCCCCTCTCACAGTCCGGGAGCCCTCAGGGGCGGGAGGCGACCCCTGATCAGGAGAAGGCGATGCCCCATCACACCTCTGCTGCTGCCACTGCCAGCAGCGCAAGCCTTGGCCGGCCCTGGTTACCTGAGCCTCGGGCGGCCCTGGGCGGCTGAGGGCGCTGAGGGCACTGGGGGACTCCGGAGGCAGGTGCCCCGGCGGGGCTGAGGGGATTGGGTGCCACCATCTTGTGGCTGTGGGCGCCACCATCTTTGAGGGTGTGGCTGCAATTAGCATATTCCCTTCTTATTGGCTGTGGGCACCATCTTTGAGGGTCTGGCATTCAATTAGCATATTCCCTCCTTATTGGCTGTGGGCGCCGGCATCATTGTGATGGTGTGAGGGTCAATTAGCATATTCCCTCTTTATTAGTATAGTTGTAGAATGATAGTGTTATAATCCTAGTTTTTGTTTGACGTATAAACTTAACTTTCACTGGGATTTTTGCTATTCAGACAAGTTTGTTATTTCAATTTGTCTAATTGGTTCAATTCATGGAAATGTTATTTGGGAGCAAAGGTAGCTTTCTTAGTTACTCTTGCTCCTGCTAGTCTCCTTTCCCATGCCACTTCAGGCTTCCATCTTACATACTAGCACATTCATGCTTCCCTAACTTTTCATTAATCATACTGACCTCATGATTTGGGGCTGAGGATTGAGGAGGATCCATAAGATATGGAACAACCACTAGGGTCTCTTTTTCTTTCTCATTTCTCCTTAGCCAGGCCACCCTTTCCATTCCACATATAAGATCCCCTACCTCTGACTTTCTGACTAACTTGATTTGCCATCTGAGTTCTAATTTTAGAGCAAGGCTTAACCAGGTCAGGGAGCTGCGCATACAGGTATCTCATGTGTTTTTATCTACATCATAATTTAAAGGGAACTCTTGTCAAAGCTGGGCAAAAATGACAAAACATTTTCCATAGATTAATTGTATATAATTTCAGGTCAGGTATTTCCCAAAGAATTATTGGGCCATTGCATTAAAAAGTGTGCCTGCAGGAGCAATAAAATACTTTCAGGTAATTTTACCAGGTTGGAAGGATAACGGTGTCTTTGCCTCTACCATTAAGGCTTTTTTGTTTTCTCTGTCACATTCATAGTTAGTATTTTACAGAATTCTCTATTTCTTTTTATTCTTTTTACCTGTTGTGATATATGCCATTTACATATCTCAGAGGACTTCTTCTAAGGGGCAGAAAGGCATTAATATGTCATATCACGAAAAGAAATAGTACTGAAAAGGGGAAAAAGAGCTTTTATCCAGCTAAAGGCAAAAACTTACACTGAACTAGCAATAAAATATTTTCAAGGGAGCATTTTAAAGATATATGCCAAAACAAAGCTTATTTAAAAATTTTTCCTGATTTGATATTGATAACTCCTGATACTTTTGTCTTCTATTTCAGTAGAGCTTTAAGAAACTTAAGCTTTATTTCCTTTCCAGATGCTATTTTTAAGGATTAATGCAAGTTACAAACTCCACTTGAAAAAGCAGTTGTCTCATTTAAATGTGATAAATGATGGAGGACCTCAAAATGGGTATGTTTTCAAAATATTTTTACTATGCCCATATCAAATTGTTACATTGGTTTTATGCATTATGTTGTCCTTTTCTATTATAATTATGCTGGAGCCCAAAAATTATAAAATCAGCAACCTTTTGCTTTTTTCCTCTCTGTGGAGATAATATATATCTATATCTATCTACGTTAAAGTGTTTTTATAAATGGTCAATTACTTAACTGACCTTATATGTCTGTTTTGAAGCAGTGTGGGTTAGTAGCACCTGCTTAGATTACCCAATAGTCTTCCCCTATCCAGACAGGACTCAAAGCCTTACTTTGTAGCTGTGTCACCATTATTTTATAAATAATTAACCCTTGTGCCTTATTTATAAAATGAGGAGGATAAAGTCTGCCTAATTCCTTCATAGAGTTACTAAAAGTGTGAATATGTACATACTTTTCTTTAGGGTACATATTTACAAGTGGATTAGAGCAAATGTACATTTCCACTCTACTAGGTATTGCCAGAATGTTCTGCCAAATGGCTGTACCAAGCTTACACTCCCACCATTTCTCTCTATATCCTGCCAACATTTGCTGTTAGGATTTTTTGTTGCCAATATGATGGAAGACAATGGTATTTTATTTTGATAGGCATTTTCTAATGCTTGTTATATTTTCATATATTTGTTAGTCATTCAGAGGTCCTCATCTTGTGATTTTTCCTGTTCACATTCTTTGCCCATTTTTCTTGATTTTAGATTTTTCCATATACCCTCAACCTAATCCTTTGTTGGTTATATATGTTGCAAATGTCTGGTTTTATGTTTATCAGTTTTTCAGTTTATATGTTAACATTTTCAATACACTTTCTCATATAGACTAAAAATAGTGTTTATTAAACATAACGATATTTTAAAATGTAGATTTATATTGTTTAATTTTAATGTAGGGTTATTGCCTTAGAAAAGCTGTTGTTTTTTTTTACTATTGCTGTCAGTTTCAATGTACTTACCATATTATCACAAGAAGTATAATGTGAATTTTTAAATAGATTTTAAAGCACCCTAAATTAGATTAATTTCAAACAAAAAATATGGTCCTTAGTAAATTCTGCCATATGATAAAAGGTAAAACTTAAGTGCATAAGTCCAAAGGTATTTATAAATTAGACTGTAGTGCAAATATTAAGGGTACTTGAATACCTTTGCCCCAAGGTAGTAGTTCAGCAATCCAGAACTTACGTGTTCATTAAAATATTAAAGCCAGATTCCCTCCTATTTTTTACAAACCACTAAATCAAAGTCTCCTATTTGTTTTTCCATGGGCCACATCTTTCAAAATATAATCAGACCTGCCCCTATTTTTTATGCATGGAGCTTTGATATTTGTGTTTAAATGTTCTTGCCAGGAATATTTTTTTTTTCAGAGATAGGCATTGTGACAGATCAGTGTAATTCTCTTTTCATCAAGTGTTGTTGTATTGATTATCAGTACTGTGATTTTATTAGTCATAAACATGTATACTTTAGTGGCATCTGATCAAAAAACAGTTTAACCTGTTATTTTCTCTATTTTGTTTTATTATAAAACAAATCTATTGGGCAGAATTAATTATGAAACGGAGTCCAACCTGCATTGGTTTATTCTTTTTAAAGACATTTATTGTTGAAATAGAACATATGATAGCAGGAATCCTGCTAAGATATATTGATTGACATTTGGTCCCTAGGAAATCTGAATTTTAAGTAACAGTCGAGCAGCTAGGCTAGGACTTTTGACTCTGTGAGCATTGCTACTTTATTTGAATAGAAAGTGTGAGATTAAAAATAATTTTCTCTCCAATGTTTAGGTTGGTCACAGCAGATGTAGCTTTTTACACTGGAAATCTTCAAGCCTTAAAAGGCCTTAAAGATTTGGACCTAAATATGGCTGAGATCTGGGAACAGAAGAGGTGATGACATACTGGAAAACTGGGTAGCCTGACCATGGGATGTATGTGTTTAAGAAAATATGGATGCCTGTGATTCAAGAACTGAACCTGGAACCCAAGTGAACTGGGGTAGGAAAAGGGGAAAAGGAAAGTATCAGTGATGGGAAGCTGGGATTCAGTGGGATCTACAAGGAATGCCAGTTTTATGCTTCCTTCAGTGAGGAATAACTGATCAGGTGTCTATATTTTTCATTCTCTCTGGAAACAGACTCAGGTTTCTTTGGACCAAATCCAAAAGAACACATAGCTGTAACACAGCTGTAGTTGACTAGAATGCTCTGTATACTTTATATTAAAAAATGCTTTGCATTTCTTCCAGTGCAATGAAATTCATATGGTGTCCCACCTTTATTTAATGATGGTACAATTTAAAATATTAAAATCTTAGTCAATCTCTGTAGAAAGTTTCTCTATGAAAGTAAAACTGTTTGAAAATTATTTTTTTACAGATCTTTCTATAAAAAAATAAACATCTTTTGATTGCTTGGATTTAGGAATTCAGTTTTTTTTCAGTGACCAATGTCAAGTTTTAGGCTTTGTGTGCTGCATATTTAATCTTTCTACAACCACTGGGTGAAGCCTTCCAGAATAGTCTAAATACTTGAAAGGATGATCACAAGTAATAAAGAATAAGGTATTAGTGTTCATTTATGAGCTAATTTAAATACTTTTCAGAAGTGATATATGAAAGCCTGCAGTTTAATAGTTGTATTTTTATAAAAAATATGAAGGGTTTTTTTTGCCTTTTTTATTTCTAGCAGAGGTAAGAATACATTTTTATATATTCTGCCTACTTATGAGTTTTCATTTTAACATGTAACATATGCAGTGTGGCTCCCTTGGGTTCTTGTTTTTAAGTTACTTTCGATGTGTATATGAACAAAGACCAGGGAGAAATAGAAAATATAAGCTGCTGTGTTGGGGCCTGAAATACAAGGTGATGAGTAAGTTATTTAAAGACTTTTTTTTTTTTAATCCTCACCTGAGGATGTTCATTGATTTTAAAGAGAGAAAGGGAAAGAGAAAGTATGTGTGTGTGTGGAGGGGGGAGGGAGACATAAATTGGTTGCTTTTCATTCACGCCCCAACCGGGTACTGAGCCTGCAATCTAGATATGTGCCCTGTCCGGAAATTGGACCCACAGCCTTTCGGTGTATGGGATGATGCTCCAACCAACTGAGCCACACCGGCCAGGGTAAACTTTATAAGTTACCTTCAAAATAGAATCAGCAGCACGCTACAAATGAAAGTGCCTGTGTCTCACCTCACACCAGGAATCTTGCCTAACCCTATCAGAGTGCCTAACTTTGTAGTGATTATGTACAATGAAATAGCCTTATTTTGTGCTCTTTGATCTCCTAAAAGGAAAGCCTGTTTTCTTTCCTTTATCATTACAGAGGTATGTCATTGGTTCTTAACTGTCTGTCTAAAATAAAGCTGTAAACAATTACCAGACTTTAAAAGACTTTTTTAATAGTATACTGTAAACTTTAAATAAGCAGCCTACTGAAAAATAAGTATGGAAGAACTGGAAAATGTAATTGATTCTTAAAGAAAAGCAACAAATTATACTATTAGTAGACCTGATTTGAAAGGCTATTCAAGAACATTTTTCAGTGACAAGCAAGCTTCAAGGAAAGGGAACTTTTGAAAAAGTTATACCCCCACCCATTATACTAGAGAACAAGGATGTGAAAGAAATGCCCTACCTCTACCCACCCCAGCTCTTTCAGCTGGGAAAAGAAACACCACTTTGTTTCAATAAATGGAGAGCCTGTGGAAAAGCATGGCAGGCACCCCAGTTTTAGAACTAAATGAAAGGTACTAATAAATACCTTCAAATTTAATTCCTATGGAAATAATGATGTGGTTAAGATTCTTAGAAGTGCAAAAACTTGATTTTTTAGGTAACTGGCCAGTGAATATAAATATTCCAAGAATAAAGCTTTCAACTGATAAAGTAACTATTTAGCAAGAGTATACCATTTTTCTTCACCATTTCATAAAGTTAACATTGAAAAGTATAAGTGTACACATGTATTGCTTCACAGCTTTATTTTTGAAATCACAAGCAATTCAAAGTGACCATCATTGAGGCCTCTGTTAAAAGATTTCCCAGCAGAGCTGCCCCAGTTTTAAGATTAAACAATATTGCACTTTAAGATGAACTTCCAGGATCCTCTTCCAAGAAGAAAAGTATTGCTTCCATCTGTGCTTTTCTTAGACTAAAATAAAAGCATACTGCAGAAAACTCTACTTTAAAAATTAATACTACAGGTACAGTAAACACAATAAAAGTACCTGCCTATTATAGAATGCTAGAGAACATTTTGTTGTAAGAAACTAGCCCATGATTAGTATAAAGTGTATACAGTATTTTTTCATTTCAGTGGTCCAAGATACGAAGGTTCCCAGATACAATCTTGTTCTCTAATACTGCTCCAGGTGGGATGTCAATTCGGTCACCATGATTGGCAATGATGATAACTGTTCCCTAAGTGACAGGGAAAACAAAAAGCAAGAGTGTACTTACAACTGAAGCTGAAATGCAATTGATTTTTCTTACAATTATCAAGTTTATGTAGAACTCTACTGGTGATGGAGTAACTGTATAAACAACATTAAACTTGAAAAACAAGTAACATGTTAAGGAAAACTGTAATGTGTCCTCTGTATCAATCCTGGCAGTAGTTCCAGATTCCTCGAATCATCAGAGGTGGTACGAGGAGTGAGAAGTGAACCCAGTGCCACAACATGACTGGCCCTTTCAAAGAACTACTTGCAAAGCCACCAGCATTATTTGCCTTCACAAGGAAACTGAAGGGTGCTTAGTTTATATTTACATAACAGTTTACAGATAAATTTTTCATATCTTAAGTGAAACTGTTTAGATGAGGCAATATCAACAATAAAGTTCTTTATATATGTGTGATGTGTGGTTGTATATATGTAGATATCTCATACATACATATTTGTTTTTTCAAAATCTTCATTTAAGTAACTGAAATTTAGGTATGGGATTAAAAAAATATACTTGATTAGAAAAAGCTATTGTATCTTTGGTTCTGAGTTTTAATACTTATACCCATAGTCCTTCTTATGCTAGTCTGGAATGATGGTTATAAAAGTACCCAAGTACTAAGTAATGTGAATGACTATTGTTTATAATAGTTGATGACAATAGATTAGTTTAACAGGAATAGATTATACTCAGTATAAATGAAGTTCTCACTTTTCTACTTTCATTTAGATTCAAATAGTCATCTTTAGTGAACTAATGCTAATTTAATAATGATTCTATTTTAAAGATTGTCCTTTTTCAATAAAATAGTGCCAGCCCAATTATTTATTAGTGTTTGCTTTCCATTTGAATGCTGTATTCAACAAAATTCCTATATACAACTATTATGATTGTATTTTAATTATGCTGTATATCAATGGAAGACACTGTTAACACTAAATACTGTAGTAAGCTATGTCATTTTTAAAATGTATTTCTATCTTATAAGTATCTGGTACAGACTAGGAAGTATTCCTTAAAATAAAGGTAAATCTAGGACTAGTAAATGAAACCTGTTTGTAAAGCTGTAAGATCTATAAATTTCATAACAACACACCTTTAATGAAACGTGCTTGCCAAATGTTACATCTCCTGAAACTGTGAGGTGATCCAATTCAAGCATATCTGGTATACTTTCGAATCTCCTTAGGTAATCCTGAACCTGAAAGAAAAATAGAAATATATAAATTGTTTCAAAAATAGGTTAAGGGTTAAAATAACAAAATAGTTTAATGAAACATTCTGTTTATGGCCAAGTTTAGGCCCTCTATTGGAAGAACCTATTTGTTAAGCACTCGCTATATGCTAGATCCTGTGCAGGAGAGACCAGGGGATAGAACATTGTCCCTACCATCAAACAGTTTACAATACAGCTCAGCAGATCAGACATCCTATATAATAAAAGCCTAATATGCAAATTGTCCCCTTGGGCGGTCTTTCGACTGCTCGCTACACGTGCACTGACCACCAGGGGGTGGTGCTGGCCCCTATCAGAGCAGGACTGAGAGCAGGACAGCGGCAGGATGGTGGAGCAGGTGAGCGGGCAGTACCAGGCCAAGGTGGGTGTGAGCAGGGACCCTACTGCCCCGCAGACGGTGACCAGCAGTGGCGGCGGGGGTTGGGGCCGCCACCTGGCTTCCAGGTGCTGAGGGAGCCAGGTAGGGCCCTGACTGTCTGCCCTGCAGGCAGGATGGTGGAGCAGGTGAGGAGGCAGCGCCAGGCCAAGGCTGGGTGCTAGGCGGGGCTGCGGGGCTGGGAGCGCAAGCTGGGACTGTGAGGCTGGGGGGTGCAAGCTGAGGCCCGATCTCCACAGGCCACCCTGAGGGACCCCACCCGTGCAAAAATTTGTGCAGTGGGCCTCTAGTTAGAAAAATAAAAAGATAACCAACTAACATGCCAAGAGCCAGATGAGTAGTTCAGATAATCTGAAGTTGGAAAAAGAGAGAGAGATCATGGTCTGAAGCAAACTAGACTGGAGCTGGGCTTTAGGGATGGGTAGGATTCAGAAGAAATGGAAGAGCAACTGCACGAATTATCATTATAAATCATCACTGTCTTTGCTTCCTATTTCCTTATATTTATAGGCACTAGAAATTGTCCTATAGGGCCTTATTTCCTATTTTGCTGAGAAAAACAGAAGCAATCAGAAAATTTACACTTATACCACCACTGCTACCACCGCCACCATCACCCCTTTTTTGCCCCCCACCCCCACCCATTACTCTGTCCCTTCTAATACTGAGGTTGGACTATTCCTACTCCAACTTAAGACCAGCCCGTCTTAAGGCCTGTTCAAGAATACTGTCCAGCAATTCTCCTTTCTCCTTCTTCAGTGTTTTTTCCCTCTTGATTGCATCAATTCACATCAATGCATAGACACGTTATAAAGTCTCCCATCTTTACAAAATCAAAACAAAAAACCTCTCATATCCCTTTCTATGGCACCATTTTTGTTTCTCTTCAAGGCAAAATTCTTGGATTCATATCTCCAATTTCTCTTCTAGTCTCTTTTAAACCCATTCCAGTCAGCCTCCAAAACCTCTATACTGATCAATCTAATGGTAAATTCTCATTCATCTTATTTGATTCAGAAGTAGCACTTGACCAAGATGAACACTCCCTCTTTTCTTCATTGGGCTTTCAGGACATATATCATTCATTGTTTTCTACCCAGTTCCTAACCTGTCTCTCTTCAGTCACCTTTGCTGCTTCTTCCATCCCCATCCTCTAAGCCTTGGAGTACCTCAGAGCTCAGTTCTTGGACTCCCCCACCCCCTCAACTCACTCTCTAGGTGATCCTTATCTTACGGCTTTAAGTACCTAAGCTGACAACTCTCAAATTTATCTGTCTCTTCTAGATCTCTCTTCTGAGCTCTAGACTTAAACATTCAGTTTCTCCATTTGAAGGTCCAATAAGTATGGTGTCTCCAAAACTTACTGCTCATCCTGCTCTGCCTAAACCTACCCTACCCATGCTTTCCCTCTTCAGTAAACGATAATTCCACGTTTCCAGTTGCACAGGCTAAAAACCTTGGAGTCATCCTTCCTCTTCTGTTGTACCCTCTCATCTATTCCAACAGCAAATCCTAGAGGTACAACTTTCAAAATATCTCAAAATGTCAACATTTTTCATTATTTCCACTGCTACCACCTTAGTCCAAGCCACTGTTTCCTTTTTCCAGGATTCCTGCAACAACCTATTCCCCAGTCTCCCTGATTCTGTCATTGTTCCCTGATTCACTCCTCAGCTCACAACTCACCAATGGCTTCTCATCCACAAGAGAAAAAAGAAAGCCACACTCCCAATACTTAATTACAAAGTTCTACATAATCCACCCACCCCCAGTCCCTTACTTGCTTACTCTGCTCCAGCCGTATTATACTCTCAAATGTTCCTAAAACATGTTCTTCCTCAGATCAACTAGCTATTGCCCACTCAGCCCCTGTTCGTAAATCGAGGCAGCAAACGTTCTTTATCTCCTGCAGGATATGGAAGAGGCTAGGGAGAATGGGAGGGAATTGAAGGGTGCATGAGGCTAGGTGAAATACGGATGGCAATTCCATCTCAGGATGTGAGAAGATGGTGGGTCCTTGTATCACTAGGATTTTCCCAGCCCAACCAGGCTGATAAAAGAGGTACCTAATAATTGGGAGACTTCTAAGATGCCAGACGCTATCCTGGAAATTCCAGCCCAGCCTCAGTACCTAGAATCCTCCCCCGTCAATATAGGAGGCAGTACACACATCCACACCAGGTGGCACTAAACCACAACCAACACTAGCATAGACTTGGATGGCACAGCAGGACTCCACATTCCAGCCACACGGCTCACCCTGCCACTGCATTAACCTCTCAACATTTTACGTGATTTTTTTGGATTCCACTTATCATGATAGGGTAGGGTTAACTGTACTTACTGTTCCTCCTGCCTGGAATACTATTGAATCCAGACACCTGCATGACACTCATCGTAAGGCTGTCTCTGACGACTCATGTAAAATGACACCAACACTACCCATGCACACATTCCTATTTATTTTTCTACCACTTTGGCATAATGTACATTCAGTTTATTTGCTTATCATCATCCTTATCTTACTAGACCAGAGGCGGGGATGTCTGACCCATGGGCTGTATAAGGCCCGCGAAATCATTTGGTCTGGCCCTGCCAAAGCAACCACAGGCCGGACTCTAAATTCAATAAATCTAGACGCTTTTTTCATAGCCAAAGAAATTTACATTAAGTGAATTATATTAATCGAATGAAGTTATAAATACCCAAATAGCCCTTGGCAAAAAGAAAAAAAATCCTCACCCCTGCACTAGACCATCCATGAAAGCAAGGATTTTAGTCTTTATTATTTAAAATATATTTTTATTGATTTCAGAGAGGAAGGGAGAGGGAGAAGCATCAATGATGAGAGGGAATCATTGATCAGCTGCCTCCTGCACACCCCACACTGGGGATCAAGCCCACAACCCCGGCATGTGCTCTGACGTGGAATCGAACCATGACCTGGTTCAGAGGTCAATGCTCAACCACTGAGCCACACAGGCCGGGCCACACTATGCCTTTTTCCCCAGTTTTTTATTTCAAGAAAAACGATTTTAAATATAATAATGTTGCAGAAACCGGTTTGGCTCAGTGGATAGAGCGTCGGCCTGCGGACTGAAAGGTCCCAGGTTCGACTCCGGTCAAGGGCATGTACTTGGGTTGCAGGCACATCCCCAGTGGAAGATGTGCAGGAGGCAGCTGATCGATGTTTCTCTCTCATCGATGTTTCTAACTCTCTATCCCTCTC
>NW_005371410.1:3900151-3912231 GCF_000412655.1 Myotis brandtii
ATTTGCATGGAAAATTTTTTTCCATCCCTTCACTTTCATCCTGTATGTGTCTTTTGTTTTGAGGTGGGTCTCTTGTAGACAGCATATAGTTGGATCATGTTTTTGTATCCATTCAGCTACCCCAACTTTTGATTGGAGCATTTAATCCATTTACATTCAGAGTTATTATTGAGAGGTACTTATTTATAGCCATTTTATTCTGTATGGCTAGGTTTCTCTGTTTCTTCTTCTCAGCAATCCCTTACAGCAATCCCTTTAGCATTCCTTGTAATGCTGGCTTGGTGGTGATGAACTCCTTTAGCCTATTTTTGTCAGGGAAGCTCTTTATTTGACCGTGTATTTTGAATGATAGCCTTGCTGGATATAGTAATCTTGGTCTCAGATCCTTGCTTTCCATTATTTGAGTACTTCATGCAATTCCCTTCTGGCCTGTAGAGTTTCTGATGAGAAATCAGGTGTCAGCCTTATGGGAATTCCTTTGTAGTTAACAGTTTTCTTTTCTCTTACTGCCTTTAAGATTCTTTGTCTTTAATTTTTGGCATTTTAATTATGATGTGTCTGGGCATGGGTCTGTTTGGGTTCTTGTTTGGGGTTCTCTGTGCCTCCTGAACTTGTGTGACTTTTTCCTCTACCAGGTTAGGGAAGTTTTCTACCATTATTTCTTCAAACACCATCTCTATTGCTTTCTCCCTTTCTGCCTCTTCTGGTACACCTACTATTCTAATATTGTTACGTTTCACATTGTCCCACAGCTCTCTTAAGCTGTCCTCCTGTTTTTTAATTGTTTTTTCTTTTCTTTTTGGTTCTCTAATTGATTGTTTTCAATATTTTCAACTGTCTTCTAATTCACTGATTTGATCCTCAGCTTCCCCTAATCTGTTGTGTGTTCCTTCCAATGTGTTCTTTGTGTTATGTCATTCTTTATCTCAGACTGTTCTTTTTTCATAGTTACTATATCTTTTTTCATACTGTTGAGCATTTTTAACATCATTACTTTGAATGATGTTATATGAAACTCTGTTTCATATAAATTTCTTATCTCTGCTTCATTTATCTCTTCTTTTGGAGAATTCACTAGTTCTTTCATTTGAGAGTTGTTTGTTTCCTCATTTTGGTTATCTGTTTGGGTTTGTGACTATGTATTAAGTAGATCCGCTACACCTCTAATGTAGGACAGTGTTAAAGGCTGTTTCTAATTGGATTAGGCAAAGACTCAGAGACTGCCTCTGTCTATAGACCAGCGGTTCTCAACCTGTGGGTTTCGACCCCTTTGGGGGTTGAACGACCCTTTCACAGGGGTCACCTAAGACCATCAGAAAACACATATATAATTACATATTGTTTTTGTGATTAATCACTATGCTATAATTATGTTCAATTTGTAACAATGAAATTGGGGGTCACAACATGAGGAACTGTATTAAAGGGTCGCGGCATTAGGAAGGTTGAGAACCACTGTTTTAATCTAAGGGGCCAGAGCAAGGTGTTTTCCAATAGGGTGTGTCAACTGTCTTCCCCCCAGGCAAGGCAGCTGTCTATGTGGGAAAGATGTCCTCCGCTGTGAGAGGGAATGACTCAACCAGGAAACTTGGGGTGTCTGCCTTCTGAGCTCTATCCCCTGAGTCCCCAGTCCTGGGTTCTGCTCTTACAGCTCTAGTCCACTTCACCCTCCCTCTGCCAGAGCACAAGGTGGATGGCTCCACAGGGAATTTTTGTGCATTGGCCCTTTAAGAGAGTGCCCGAATTTTCAGCTGCCACTCCCTGGCAGACAGCACCCCACTGCTTTTCACAGTTAGATGTTATGTGGGTACCCTCCTCAGTTTAGTGCTCTCTGCAGGGGAGCCCAGCTTCGGAATTAGAACCCCGAGTTCTCGGTGGCACCCCCCCTCCCCACAGCTGAGATATCTCTCCGGGACTTCAGTTGCCATCTGTGGGTGCCTGGCCAGCCCTTTCGCGCCTCCACCCCTCCTACTAGTCTCTATGTGGTCTCCACCTTCAGTCCTTGGGTATCAGGGTTCTCTCCTGTGAATTTTCCCTTGATTATTCAGGAAGCCTTTCCATATTTCAGTTGTAATTCCAGCTTGTTCCTGGGAGCATGTCCGTGTAGCATCCTCCTACTCTGCTACACTATGCCTTTTTAACAAATGCCTTAGGTGATTGTGATGGAAGTAGTCTCAGGAACAATGAACATCATCTCAGCAAGTGGTTGCTGTTCCCACGGTCCTCAGTGCTGGGTATGGGCCTGTGACTGGTGCTCTGAAATGTTTGCTAAACAGCTGCACCATCAACGTGCCTGGACACTCCCCTGCCTTGAGCCAGCTCCACGGCTACCAGCCCCTTGTATTTATTTACCGTTAAATACTTGGGACCTTGAACACTGCCCAGTACATGTAGGAGCTGTATTTGTTAAGCCAGAATTAGCATTCTCCTCCTGATGAAAGCAGTAATAGTCTTAGAAGGGACATAAGATAAAATGTTCCAAAATTTAAACATTCTTTTCTCCTCTACAGAAATCAAGTTCAAAAGTGATGTACAGCTTTATTTTCTAAGGTCGGTTCCCTTTAAATGGCACAAAAGATGTAGAAATATGATAGGTCAGCAGCAGAGACTGTGATTAGATTCCAATTCACATGTATATCATATCTTTATAATTACGTACCTTTGTAAAAGAACTGCCGAGTTTAACCAAGGGCACTGTAGGAAATTCCCGCTTTTCACTCATTGTCAGAGATCCTGCATTAAGGCTATAGAGGTTTGACATCACAAGCAAGAGATCTGATGTGGTTTTCACAGGTAGAAAACGGCTTCTAGGAACATTGATACCTAGAGAGTTCTCAAAACTTTTAATGGCAGCCCCTACTGCAGTTTCTAATTGAATGACATTCAGGCCTCCATCCAAAGTCTGTAAGAAAGGGAGAGGGAAGGGAGAGAAACACAAGTTTTAACAACTTAGTTCCATGTTAGTTAATATTTGGGGAGCCGTTTCAGAGATCCATTGAAGGAAACAGATTTTTGAGAAGTGATATTTATCAAGCACCTACCATAAGTCAGGTACTTATACATATGTGATCTCTTCTCAGCGTCATAGATCTATTTAGTAATATTTCCATTTTATGATAAAGAACTGAAGGTTTAGAAAAGTTATGTGGCCAAAAGGCTAATAAGTATCAGAGCCACAAGAAAGCTGAGGTAGGCCCTCTGCTTTTGGACCCCATGTTCTTGCCACTACCATAGCCCAGGGACAAGTAAGGGCACCATGGCTCAGCACACTACAGAGCTGGGTGTAGACTCTGGAAGGCAGGGCCAGGAGCTAGAGAGATTGGCTAGGCAAAGAGGAGTGACCAATGTACTGGACAGGCCAGAGGGTGTGTGTGTCGGGGGGTCTGTGTGTAGCCTAACATGATCTCAGGAACCAGTGAGCTGGCACTTGGCTTACCTTTGGATTAACAATGATTTCCATGTCAATAGCATTCTTCTCCTGCAGTCTTTTAACTGCTGCAAGAGAGATCCAGAGGTTGTTTGTGTTAAATATTTTGAATTTTGATACAGACTTGAACTCATCAACATGTGCTTTTGGCACTTGAGCGATTTCCACCAGTCTCAATTTGCCTTCATACTGAGTGAGTGTCCCACCCTAGAAAAGGCAGAGAAGAGTGAGTGAGTGCCCCACATCCCTCCCAACTACATCCATACCACACTGTTTATAGCCTATGAATGTTATAGAAAAGATACTGATAATAAAATCCCCCACAAATAAAAAGCATTGGCAGTGATTCTATCTGTGATACAAAGCAATATACTTATGAAGACAGAACCAAAGAAAATAATGTAGGCTGTCTGTCATTTTATACAGTATATCCGCCCTCTTGTCTGATAAAGACCCTGGGAGTACGTCACATCAGAGTTCTCCTCACTTTCTGAAGGCTGGCTACAGGAACAGCATTCCTCTTATTCCCAAATCACCGTCTATCACCAAATAACCAGTCCTACCACAACCCTGCTCTGACTGGCTCTAGGATAAAGGGAGAATAGGGAAGACAGGCACAAGTGGATGAGAAGTGACCCCTGCTTGGCCTCAGCCTAGAGATGTTTTACAGTCATGGGGCCACAGCAGTGTGGGGAGAGGGGAGTATTCACTCATGTGGGATGGATATTTATAAGAGGCACAGAACCCAGCCCAGGGACTGACCATTTTAGTATTCACACACTGCCCACTTTTTTTACTCGCTGTGGGGTAATTACTAAAACCTTGTATACCATTTCATCAAAGGCCAAGTGTCATCACCACTAAACATGGAAAGTTTAAAAAATCAAAATTTTAAATGGTGCTGGAAGGAGACTTGACTTGGGGTGGTGAACACACAGTACAATATATAGATGATGTATTATAGAATTGTACACCTCAAACCTATATAATTTTATTAACCAATGTCACCCCAATAAATTCAAAAATTTAAAAATTTTTAAAAATAAAACTTAAAGACATGTAAGCATCAAACTAGAAAAATATCAAAGGTTTGAATAGTGCTTTCACATGTTTCAGATTTGTTACAAATATATGTGGAAATGTTTTTAGTTAAAATTGTCCATATAGATTGCCCAAAAGATGATTTTAATAGTATTAAATCTGGATTTATATACACAATGTTATGTCCATCAGAATTTAGGGTGCTCTACAGAACACTATTTCATTCTCTTACAGTAATATCAAGTGGGTAAATGTGTTCTGCCTCACATAGAGACTTTCCAATAAAGAAAAAAGTTTGAACTACATAACCTACGAAATGTGAAGATGTGAGTCCCCAAAATGCTTCCTCCCAATATTACCTTTACATCTGCACGTGTTTTATTTGTGACTTCCATGACAAATTCACAGGGTTTTCCATTGGGTGGGTTCATTAGATGATTAAGAATATAAAGATCCACTGTGGCACCCAGATTATCTATGTTAGACACAAAAATATACTCTTTGCCTTCTCCAATGAAGATATCGAGCAAACCAGAGTTGTAGAAACTGGCGTAAATATCACCATGACCTGGAGGGTACCAAGCTTCTGTATTTTCCCCTGAGTACGATACATCCTTTGCTACAGGCAGTAAAGATTCTTTATTAATCCTCGGGTACCTTAAAAAACAAAAGTTCTTTTTCAATATCAACTCTGTGGAGCATTCCAGACATTCAAGAGAAACAATGCATTTAAATTAAACTTCCCTCGTTTTCAGACTATCATTAGTAATTTAATCAGATGTGAATCCATTTAAGAAAATCTCATTATCTGTTGTCCAAAAATCAGTTTCCTTGATAGTAATATTTGCTGCAAAACAAAACATTTTCCATGGTCATACAGATGGAAGGGCAACTCATATTTTTAAGATATTGATATGTTTTATGACTCTCCAAGAGGGGAGATACATTAAGTAAGTTTTCTCAAACTTATTTGGTCATGGGATTGTTCTTTTCCCTGAAAACCTATTTGGGAAAAGCTGTCCATTCTTATAAACAGATATATTCAGAGGTGGTAGTCTTTCTTTCACAGAAAATCAATAGCAGGTTAGTGCTCAGGGAAGTCTGCTCCCTACTCCTAGTGAGAACGCGTGTAGGGGCTGGCAGTTGGGGGAAGAGGAGCTAGCCCTGAAACAGACTAAAGACCAACTGGACTATGGAGACAGAACACCTCTGCTCTTTCTGAGTCCTTGGGAAAACAGATTTAAAAAACACCAGAAAAGTAAAGGTACAGAGAAATATACCTTTGTACAAATTCACATAGACCCGTGTCTGTCCTTAATTGGAAGCCACTGTTGCCTAGGCTTTATCACAATTCATCTGAATTCATTTTTCACTTACTCTCCTTTCCCCAAAGTAGGTGAATTTCTCTAGAATTTATTAAATTTCTCCCAAGCCGAAATTCCTTCCCATAAGAAAGAAGTTATCGATATTGTAGAATATAGAAAAATGCTCACTGCCACAACTGGAGCCCGATGTGCCCCCAGAAAACAGAGACCTAAGCTACCCCAAGTGTTCTGGGCACGAGCAGGATTTCAAGCAGATTGTCTTTTAGGAACTGGAAGTTGCAGACCCGCACAGTGATTGTAGCAATATCACAAACGGTCAGCCTCTAAGGCAGTGGTTCTCAACATTGGCTGCACATTAGAATCACCTAGGAATCTTTTTAAAATCCTGATTTCTGGGCCTCATCCTCCGGAAATTCTGTTTCTTTGTTACTAATGTTGTGGCCCCACCCCATAACAAAGAAACAGAATTTCCGGAGGATGGGGCCCAGAAATCAGGATTTTAAAAAGATTCCCAGGTGATTCTAATGTGCAGCCAAGGTTGAGAACCACTGCTCTAAGGCATCCATCACTTGCAAACATTAGTCTTTGGCAAATGTACATCTTGAGGTGCTCTGTTTAAACAACACAAAGAGGTCCTTTTCCAGAAGTAACACCCCCCCGAGTTAATTTTTTTACTCCTTGTACCTGCTTTGATTAAAAGTGTAGATTTTCACACGACAGTGACTGTACTTCTGTAGTATTTTTTTTGTATCTTCATCTGTGTTAAAAGAGTTCATTAGAACAAGAGGAACATCTGTATTGTAGGTTTTATTCAAATGCTAGGGAGGAAAATGACAATCAGATTATCCAGACTTTTCTTTGGCATAAAGGTATAAAATTAATCTTATTAATCACAAAAGGTACAAAACATTGTAGCCGAGTATATTAGTTTTGAAAAAAAATAACTTCTTAGTATAAGCCATTTTGATAAGCAATTCACCATTACTTGCTCATTCAATTGCAACTCTTTGAGACAAACTATTGTCTACATTTTGCAGATGGTAAACTGAGGCCCAGAGATGTGGCAGGTCAGCAGTAGAGCAGGGACACCTTCCTCCCCACCACAGTCTGACTCGAGCTGTGTGCCCAGCCAGAGGGCCCTATGACCTCAGCAAATACTGACTAAGCATTTAGTGTGTGTCCAGAGCACTGTGGGGGTGAAAGTACAAATGGTACAAAGACATGGCTCCCTGTTCTCAGGATTATGTCAGGAGTTGTGAATCATACCCCAACTAAAATCTTTTCAATCTCTGGAAAGAGCTAAGAGGCAACACAGAGTGGAAAGATAACAAGGTCTTAGAATTCAGACTGTCCATTCTACACCTACTAACTAGCTGGGGAACCCTGGGCAAGTAAATCAACTTCTTTGTGCCTTGGTTTCCTCATCTATAAAATGGGGATGATGACAGTACTTATCTTACAGAGTTGTTGAGAGGAACAAATGAGTCAATTCATGTAAAGAGCTCAGAATACTTGGTGTACAGTACATGCTGGATAAATGTTAGCCACTGCTACTGCTACTATTACTGTGGTTGCCAGCACTATATTAGAAAATAGGGATAAAGAGATGAAAAAAGGCCACTGCCCCTGAATAGCTTATGGTTTGTGATTAATGACTTTATAGTAAGAGAGAAACCAAGAATAGTTCTTGGCCCATGGCATCTAACCAGATATGTGAAATTCTCCCAAGCCTCCCCAAAGGGGGTTAATAAAGCTCTATCATCCCAGCTGTGATGAAGGCTGCCACTAGAAAGGGGGGAGGGAGGAGGGGACATCAAAGGGAATACAAATAGTAGATCCAGAGATTTCAGCAATCACAAATGCTATTTAAAGATCAAAAGTTTTTACATCACCCTAGGGATGTGCCCTAAGGAACACCAAACCTTTTTATATACGAAAATAGAGACTAAAGATAGCAAGCTCCCTGACTAGCTCAAATCCACATCTGTTATTTTATAAAGTAATGCTTATAATACTTAAGAACTAAAAACAATTTTAGTGGCTTGTGAGAAAGGCCAAATGTTACTCACTTCAATTTGCTGAACCGTCAGATCCAAAAAGGTATTCTCATTCCTCACACCAATCAGACTTTTCGGACCTTTGCAGCCCATGCTGGTTCCCAAACCGCCATTGAGTTTTACCACCACCAGCTTGTTCAGCACAGAAGACACATTATCAGGTAAGCCCCTGGCCTTTATCTTTTCATAGGGTTGAATCTAAAATTTAAAAAAAATTACAGAAGTAATTCCTTCAGCTTTCTGAAAGGTTAAACCAAAACAATCCCAGGGTTATTTCCAGGCTTCCTGCAAGAGTTTTGCTTTCTTGCCCTGGCCGATTTGGCTCAGTTGGATGGAGCATCGGCCTGCGGACCGAAGGGTCCCGGGTTCAATTCCGGTCAAGGCCTGGGTTGTGGGCTTAATCCCCAATAGGGGGTGTGCAATGATTCTCTCTTACCATTGATGTTTCTATCTCTCTCTCCCTCTTCCTTCCTCTCTGAAATCAATACAAATATGATTTGTGTGCAATGCTCTCTTACCATTGATGTTTCTATCTCTCTCTCCCTCTTCCTTCCTCTCTGAAATCAATACAAATATGATTTTTTTAAAAAAAGAGTTTTGCTTTCTTTGTGGAAAGTTTCAGCTGTATTTCCCATACAGGCCCTTCTGATTCAAAAGCAAGTACTGGCAACATCCCTGGCACACAGAAGTAGTTCAGTGGTTCATTTACAACGGAGTACCAGAAGGGGGAAAGTTACAGTCCACAAATATTTGGCTGGCTGGTGAGAACATGCAGTCCTCTCAGACTACCTTCAGAAACTCAAAATTCCCAATCTGTATCAACATAACAAATGGGAGACACAAAACTCGTCAAGCCTATAAATATTTCTGATGCACAACAGATCTACTTCAATTCCAGAGAAGTTTATATATGATCACACATTGTTCCTTCTTCCAAAGGAGACAAAAACCAAAACCAAAATATTCCTTGCTATTCTCCTCCATTCAGTCCTAAGTTTGTCCTTCAGCAGATCAATGGATAAAACAAAATGTGATATATACATAAAATGGAATATTATTCAGCATTAAAAAGGAAGAAAATTCTGGCACATAGACAAACCTTATTAAGTGAAATAAGTGGTCATAAAAAGACAAATGCTTGTACAACTCTATTTATATGAGGCACCTATAGTCAGATTCATATAGACAGAAAGTAGAAGGGTGATTACCAAGGATTGCCAGTAGGGAGAAATGGGAAGTTTTTGTTTAACGGGTATAGAGTTTTAATTTTGCAAGATCAAAGAGTTCTAGAGATTGGTTTGCAACAATGTGAATGTATTTCACACTTGCTTAAGAATGTATGCTTAAGAAACTTTAAAGGTGATTTTAAAAAGATTGTTCCTATACATAAAGATTAGAAAATAAAATTGATTAAAAATGTGTCTTTTATAATACCATCAAAAATAGCAAATAGCAAATATTTAGGAATACATCTAACAAAAGATATGCAAGCGTTCTATATGGAACACTATAAAACACTTTTGAGAAAACTTAAAAGACAAAATCAGATGTATTTATCATGTTTATAAATTAGAAGACTTACCAATATAAAGATGTCAGTTTTCCTCAAACTGATCAATGCAGTTCAAATCAGAATCTCAAGAATTTCTTTGTCGCCAGAACCGGTTTGGCTCAGTGGATAGAGCGTCGGCCTGTGGACTCAAGGGTCCCAGGTTCGATTCCGGTCAAGGGCATGTACCTTGGTTGCGGGCACATCCCCAGTGGGGGGCGTGCAGGAGGCGGCTGATCGATGTTTCTCTCATCGATGTTTCTAACTCTCTATCCCTCTCCCTTCCTCTCTGTAGAAAATCAATAAAAAATAAAAAATAAAAGAATTTCTTTGTGTGAAAACTGACAAGCCAATTTAAAGTGTATATGATTATGCAAAGGGCCAGGAATAGTCAACATACTCTCAAAGTTGGGAGAACCAGATTTACAACATTCTTTTTTTAAAATTATAAATATACTTAGCATAAAAGTTGCCATCTTAACCTTTTTAAGTATATAGTTCAATAGTATTAAGTATGTTCACATTATTGTGCAATGTCCAGAACTCTTTTTTTCATCTAGCAAAATTGGAACTATATTCATTTAGAAACAAGGCACATTCCCTCCCTCCTCCACCCATCTCCTGGCAATCACACTTGTACTTTCTCCCTCTGTGAGTTTGACTACTCTACATACCTCATACAAGTGGAATCACACAGCATTTGTCTTTTTGTGACTTACTTATTTCACTTAGCCTAATGTCCTCAAGATTCATTTTGCATTCTTTTTTTTTTAAGTGGCTTATATATTTGAGGATGTCCCCAAATAATGCAGGTTTTTCCAGAAGAATGTCCATGTTTAATAACATTTACTTGTGTGTATAAAGGACTAGTATGAAGGCCTGGAATACAGATATAGGTTGACATACTATGGCAAATTGAGCCTTAAAAAACTCTTTTATTCCATTTGCAGATATTAAATAGAATACAAGTTCTGAAGTCTTAGCTTAGTAATCAGAAAACCAATTCCCTTTATTTGAATTTAATAAACATAACACACCCTTAATTTACATTAAAAGAATTAAAAGATTAAAAGGGTTAAAAGAATACTACAAGCATAAACACAGTTCTAGAAGTATAAATCTAAGAAAATGCTGCTCTTCAGATACATGTGAAAACAATGCAGAACAGCAGGATTTGGGTTTCAGACACTGTTCAACACCTGAGTTCTGATTTACTAGTTTCTCTGAAGGATGGGCAACTTGTTACTTCAAGATGAAAACTTTACAAAAATGTAAACAATGTAAAAAGAGATTTCTTCATAATTAAGTATGTAGTCAAAAGATCAACAGAATGGCACTTTTTTCACTATTACTCTCTAGGCATAAAGCTATCCAACAGAACTTTCTACAATTATGGAAACGTCTTGTAATTTGTGGTGGCTACCTGTGGCTACTGAGCACTTGAAATGTATCTATTGGAACTAAAGTTTTAAATTTATTTAAAATTAATGTAAATCAACATGTAGCTAGTGGCATCTGTGGTTCTAAATGGTTAACTAAAAAAAAAAAAAAATCAACCAATGTATCAGAATTATGTTTCAATTTATTTTAAAATTTTATTTATTGATTTGAGAGAGAGAGAAAGAGAGAGAGAGAGAGAGAGAGAGAGAGAGAAATCAATGTGTTGTTCTACTTATTTATTCATTCATTGATTGCTTCTTGTATGTGCCCTGACCTGGGATGAAACCCACAACCTTGGCACATTGGGTTGATACTCCAACCATACCTGGCCAGGGCTTGTTTCCGTTCATTTTAATAAAATTCTGCCAGAACCTTTTTTTGTTCAATATAATCTTTTTCACTTTAATAACACTGATATCCCATCACAAAACAGTCAACCAAACATATAAAAAGATGAGCATTTCTGATTCTTCCTCATTCTCATGAGTCAACATTCCAATTATACAACAGTGCATAATAGTGCATCCTATCTACACTAATAAAAGAGAAACATGGTAATTGGCGTACGACCGCTACCCTTTTCATTGGCTAATCAGTGAGTATATGCAAATTAACTGTCAGCCAAGATGGTGGCCGGCAGCCAGGCACTGAAACAAACAGGGAGGCTTGCTTGCTTCAGTGACTGCGGACTCCAACGTTCCCCACCTAACTTGCCAGCCTCTCAGTTGCAACTCTAAGCAACTATATACTATGTTGCAAATAAGAAGCTAAACAAAACCCCAGAAAAGGGCTTCCATTCAGCCGGGCTCGGACCGCAACATTGTATCTATGTTTTCAGCAGCGAGGCCTCAGAGCTAAAGCTGGCCCAGAAAAAAAAAAAAAAAAAGAGAAGAAAACAAGGAGCGGTTGGAAGCTTTAGTCACTCGCCAGCCGGAAAACAGCCCTCAGCCCCTCACCCAGACTGGCCAGGCACCCCAGTGGGGACCCCCACCCTGATCCAGGACACCCTTCAGGGCAAACCAGCCAGCCCCTACCCATGCACCCGTGCACCATCCTATATAGTAAAAGGGTAATATGCCTCCCAGCACCGGGATCAGCGGAGCAGCGAGGCTCCCGGCACCCCGGCACCAATGACAGGGGGCAGCGCCCAAACCCCCGGATCGCCCTGTGGCTCTGTGTGTGACAAGGTGCAGCGCCCTAACCCCCTGATCGGCCCTGCTCTGTGCATGACAGGGGGTGGC
>NW_005371410.1:3913256-3944129 GCF_000412655.1 Myotis brandtii
ATATAATAAAAGGGTAATATGCAAATCGACCAAACAGCAGAACGACCGGTCGCTATGATGCGCACTAACCACCAGGGGGCAGACGCTCAACACCGGAGCTGCCCCCTGGTGGTCAGTGCGCTCCCACAGGGGAAGTGCAGCTCAGCCAGAAGCCAGGCTCATGGCTGGCGAGCCCAGCAGCAGTGGCAGGAGCCTCTCCCACCTCCAAGGCAGCGCTAAGGAGCAGCAAGCTGGGACTGCGAGAGCCCTGGACTGCGAGAGGGATGTCTGACTGCCGGCTTAGAGGGATGGGGCCTAAGCTGGCAGGCGGACATCCCCCAAGGGTCCCGGACTGCAAGAGGGCGCAGGCTGAGCTGAGGGACACCCCCTTCCAGTGCTCAAATTTCGTGCACCAGGCCTCTAGTACTATATATTAATCAGTTTCACTGGGCCTCTAGTTGTAATATAATGCATAGTTTTTATTAAGGATGCACCGATGGTTAACTTCAGTTTCAGAATTTCACCAAATAATCTGTATTCAGCTTTAGTCTAAGCCTCAGGAAGACCGAATGCCAACTCCTACACTTAAACACCATTTCTGAGGAGAGAACTATGGAGGGAAAGGGAATAAGAGTCACAAGGTGTGTGGTAACAAGGTACAATGAGGGAAGAGATGTCCAGACTGGCAGGTTAGTGTTGCTGTTAGAAGCCTTCACTGGAGGTCTTTCACATGTTTGGGGACTTATTAACACACACACACACACCCCACACAAAGAAAGGCACCAATAGTTTGCTTACAGCAAGCCAGGACACTTTTTGTCTAAAGTTTATTATGGGTTAAATTTAGTGGTAAGCACAACTTTCCATCACATAAATTACCCTATATGCCAACAGAAGTTCTTTCTGTTCATCATGCTGTTCACATCCTCACCAGGAACCTCACAAAGCAATCCCTCAGACCTCAGTTTAGTTCCATAAGCCACGGGTATCTGTGTTAGAAAGTTGCTTGGCAACAGCTGAAGTTAACACTAGACACACCTAGTGACAGAGACATTTTTTGACCTGCTCTTCACTTTCGCCTCTTGGCTCCCTAAGGAGAATGCACAAAGACATCTATTCAGACAAAGATGGATGGTGTTTGGAGACAACAGGGAGTACCATGCACGGCCTGATATGTGCTCAACGTTACTCTGAATCCGTTAGTCAATTACTAGTTCGATCTTTGTGCTTTCAATCCTAATCACTCTGTTTCTCTTTCTTCCAGACATGAATAGAATTCAGTGTTCAAAGAGTTCTAGTACAACTAAATATACAGTAGGGCACCTTTATAGGTGAGATGGGGAGGAGACCCCATGAGGCTCCCTGCAAAATGTGCAAGGCTAGGCCACTCTTGTTCTCTTCTCACTGGGATAAAAGAATTGGTCAAATACCCAACTTCCTCTGGGGAATGAACAAAAGTAAGTAGTTGGCAACCTATTTAAGAACAAAATTTAAACAACGTTCTGCCCTCTAGGACGTCAATCAAGTTTTTCTGCAGAAGCTGATTTTTTAAAAGATCTTTTAAGAACTGTCTGCCATGATCTGTTTCTTGCCAAGTCTGTTCACAACTTAGTTTCCAGTTAGAAGAAAAGCTGAATTCATCACACAGTCATGGACACACTGTTCCCATTAGCAATAGTATAACCCAGTTCTTGGTAGCATATTTGTGCTATTCCTGGAGATGATGCCAAACTGCCCAAACAAGCTAACAGTACCTGCCCTGTTACGATTCACAAGGGTATGTTTATTGCAATCTGAAAGGTTGTGTTTTTTTTTTTTTTCAACAAAAATGCTTGCTGGAAAAAATGATCTGTGTAAACAGAAAAACAGATTTAGAATGACACTCCATATGTACAGGAAGTGTCCCAAGAACATGGGCTTATTCACTCAACCCTTTCTGCAGTATCTTGAGTGCCAATTTTTGTGCTAGGCATATTGTCTCATTTCACATTCCTAAAGGTAACAACCCAAATCTGGGTTGTTTGAAAGCTTCTAGAGATTAATTTAATGACAGTAAAGTCATACCTAGACCAGGGATCTTTTTTTCCCATTAAGGGAAAGCTGACAAATCATGTACATTGTCACATGGTCCACCAACAAGTTCATCAACATCCTCTCAACCACTAAGCTGAGCTAAATTCGTATTTCACAAAGCAAATAAAAGCCATCATATACACAGGTCCTCAAGACCTTCCTGCATCTCCATATCTGCTTCTTCCCTTCCTTTTGGTTACAAGAAGAGCTGTCTCCCACCCTAGGGCAATCTCTCCACCAGTGCCCATCTCAAGAACCTCATTTCTTTAATCATCCAGTCTCATCTTCAGTCTTCCCCTCTCCATTCCTTTCCATCTGCATGAACATATTCAAATATTTGCCATAGAAAAATCAAGGAAAACAGCGACATATACTCACTCATTCCTTCCAACACCCACATCCTTTTTTCCTCCATATTCTTAGAGGCAAAACTTCTTGACAAAAGTTACTACATTCACCTCTACTTCTTCACCTCCCTTTTACACTCCCTTCACTCAGTACAATCTAATTTTTTCCATCATTCAATAAATTGCTCTTAACAAGGTCGTCAACATCCTTGGAACTGCTAAATCCTATCCATAACATTAATATTTCTCTTACTTGCACTCTCAGCTGCATTTAACATATTTGAATACTCCCTAAATTTTAAAATGCTCTTTCCCCTTGACTTGTGAAACACTACACTCTATTTTCCTCCTCTTCTGCCTGATCCTTTTCAAGCCCATCCTAAGTAGACCTCCTTGTTCCTGGCAATCTGCTCCAATCCCATGGCTCCAATCACTCCTGTCTCTTGGGCACCAAGACACACTCAGCTGCTAAGCCAGGAGCCTACTCACACCTGATCAGTGATCAAGTCCCGTCAGTCTTGCCATCAGTCAGCACCCTGTTTAGCTCTTACCTGTGTTAATGCAGCAGTCTCTTTACCCTCTACCTTGCAGGTGGGCAATCTTTTTAAAAAGAGAACTTGAACATGTTTCTCTGCTTATTACACCATTCACACACACACACACACACACAAAAAAAAGACATAGACATGGCATAGCAGTTATTGGCTGCCTATACCAACATCATTTTTCCCTTCCAGTTTAGAAACCCAATTTTCAGCTGGGCACATCACCATTCCAAATAAAAGACTACATTACCCAGCCTCCCTGTAGCTATTTGTGCCAAAGTTCTGATCAGTATGATTAACTGGAAGGGAGTTGAAAGAATTCCAGGAAGTTTCTGTGAAACTGTAGGGGACGTACCCTTCTTCCTTCTTCCTGCTGTTTGGAATGGAGACATGATGACTAAAGTTCACTTAGGTGGCCATCTGGGAGATCATGAGGAGATACACTAAGGAAAAAAGAGTGGCAAGATAGAGAAGCCCAGGCTCCTGATGACCACCAAGCTGTCATACTAGCTCTGGTTTGTCTCTGTCTGAATTTATTTTGTTATTTTGAGTTTCACTATTTTTTTAATATATTTTATTGATTTTTTACAGAGATGAAGGGAAAGGGATAGAGAGTTAGAAACATCAATGAGAGAGACACATCGATCAGCTGCCTCCTGCACACTCCCTACTGGGGATATGCCCGCAACCAAGGTACATGCCCTTGACCAGAATCGAACCTTGGACCCTTGAGTCCGCAGGCTGATGCTCTATCCACTGAGCCAAACCGGCTAGGGCTTGAGTTTCACTATTAAATATAACGGAATCTAGTCCTAAATGGAAGACACAGCTTTCAAGGTCCTTAATGATTTAGCCCTTTTGCCTTTCACTCCTTTCTCTCCTAAACCCAACACACTGTGCTCCAGGAACACAGGTAAGCTCTCTAAGATGCCACATCTCATTTGTAGTCCTCTGCACTTTTCCCCCTCATGCAACCTCACTTCACCAATGACCATTTCTTCATCCTCCACATCTCAGGTCAGACCAGGGACTCTCGGGCTTTATGAGCTATCAGGCACTTGAAAAATCAGAAGCTAATAGACCCTCTTTCAGAAAACTGACCCCCAAAAAAACATTCTGCATACAATTTACTTCACCGCAATGGAAATTTCATTCACAGAACATAAAAATAATCTTTATAAGAGATGACATTTTCCAGTGAAAGTTAATATGCAAATAAAGCAAAAAGTAAACTTTAACTCTCTTCAAACTGAATTTCTCTATGGCAAATATTTGGTTTGAGTAAGTTGACACAGTGATTTAATTTGAGATGATTACATGCATGCCATTCCATTTTGACTTTTCTTTTTAATGATCACAAGTACTGAAAACCTCAACTCTCTCCAAGGCAAGCTCTGTCAGTGAATGCAGGCTTGTGCTAGGAACACCAGAACTCTCCAAGACTGTAAGAGCACAAAGGCTCACATTGCCTGTGTCTTCAAAATCAGTGCATCCTTGGTGAAGTCTGCATCACTCATGCAGGACTGCACCATCTTCAATGCAAGGCTCACAGATGCTGAGGGGATGCACTACACTGGTAGGCGGCTCTCTCTCACTCTCCTCTGCAGCAGGAGGACCAGAAGTGCTGGCTGGCATCACAGATATTACCTGTGCACTGAGCACCAAGACTTCTCTTCCAGCACAAGTGTTGCCTGGCTTAGAAACTTTATCAGTTTAAAAACATTTTCAGAAGAGGTTCATTAGTAATTCTTTGAGGATCAGCAGACACATAAACCAGCAGGATGCAAACCAGTAGTTGGCTGCCCTGAGAAATGTTTGAAATTGCAAAGACATGCCAAGGGGATTGATGTAGCTCCTGTTTCCTCCATGACCTGATTCAGATCACTGTAATAAACTATATCAATTCCAGTGTGAATGGTATCCTTTGATGGAAAAGACTGCCCCAAAAATGAAGGAGGCAGCACAGTATAGTAGCTGAGCACAGGCTTTAATGCTAGGCTGCCTGGGTTTGAATCTTCGGCTCTACTGCTCATTACGGCAAATTGTTAACTGCTCCAAGCCTTTTTCATTTACTTCATGAATTTCTTATGAGGATAAATGAGATAATGCATATAGGGTGCTAAATAATGTGTGTGGCCCACAGTAAGACTTCAAATGTTTGCTGGTGTTACCACTACATCACTGATTCAGACACACTCTCTTACCCACCCTTGCCCACCACATTTTAGCATTTCTGAAACCAGGATGTATCACACAACCAATGGGATCCTAAAATTAATTGGTTGCACTTTTTTTCTTCCTTAGTGGTACATAAAAGGTGCAACTTATAATCAACGGCATAAATTTGATAAAATATGGTACTGAATTTTTCTTTCTGCTCTAAGTCACAAAGCAGCTTAATGATCTATCAGGTATTGGTTTCACCCAGTCTCTCTCGTCATATGTAGCTTGAGAATAATTTAAACAGATATCAACACATTATAGTCTGTGAAACAATCAGGCCTGCCACCTGTTTTCATAGTGTCACTGGAACACACACTCTCATTAGTGTACATGTTGTCTATGGCTGCCTTCTGCATAGCCTCAAAGCCTAAAATATTTACTAACTGGACCTTAACAGAAAAGGTCTGTAAATCCTAGTTTAAGACAGTATTCTGAGATGAGAAAAATGCAAGTTTTAATAATATTTCTGCCTTTTCAAACTATGCTTCTAAAATGGCTCTATATACTGCCTGATGATCTCACAGGATGGTCTCAGAGGACAGGATCTCCCTTACGCTATGCTGGCTTCATGCTTCCATTGGCAAGAACACTGCCAAATAACAATCTCCCGGGCTTTTGTACCTTCTTATATTTGTCCAGGAAAGTAAAACTACAGCAGTGTAATTGGTAGCAGAACTCAGGGAATTTTCAGAACAACAGAAAGAAAACCTAGATTAAGAGGAAAAGTCTTTTATCCACTTTTATGAGGTATCTAGAGTAGTCAAATTCACTGAGACAAGAAAGCAGAATGTTGGCTGCCAGGATGGGGGTAGGAGGAAATGGGAATTGTTTAAAGGGTATAGAGTTTGGATTTTGCAAGATTTTTCGAAAAAGTTCTGGAAATTTGTTGCACAACAGTGTGAATATATTTAACATCGTTGTTTTGAGTTCAAAAGGAAAATTCTATCAGCATTTTCATTATTTTGTGCTTCTTTGGACACAGCAGGAAGTTTAAAAATGGGATATAGGTAACAAAATCATCTTGGACAGCTATATAATGTTTCTGGTTTAAAATGGTGTATCTGCAACTTTTCTATAAAGAAAACTATTCTAAAATTAAGTTTATTTTAAAACTCATGTAATAAATTGCTTCTCACTTATTCCATTATTACAGCATTTTATTTCTTACTCTTGAAGTTCCATTCTTACTGCCCTGTCATTAAAAATTGTAGCAACTTCCCAAATGCTGAGATATAAAATTATAATACTCCCATTACAATGGTGTACTTTAAACCTGGTAAACTAGAGAAGAGATGACAATAAAAGAATTGGCAGAAAACCCAAATGACAAAAACAGGAAACTAAAAGCAGGGTGGTTACAGATGGTAAATGATCCTACAAAGTAAAAGATAACTATGAAGAGAAGGTGCTAACTGCTCCTTAAACCTTACTGTGCTCTAAAATTCTTTATAGAAATTCTAGAAGTACAAAGACATTGGGATATTTTTTAGCTGCAAAAGGCAAAACAGGTTACATATAGATGGCAACAACAAAAAATTC
Organism: Myotis brandtii; assembly: GCF_000412655.1. Lineage (NCBI taxonomy): Eukaryota > Metazoa > Chordata > Mammalia > Chiroptera > Vespertilionidae > Myotis > Myotis brandtii. Next base: position 3,919,963 of record NW_005371410.1, read on the forward strand.
AAACACTACAAATATTCATCACCATTTTATAGAAGTCAGCAGTTTTAACTAATAAAATTAGTCAACCATGTGAGGCATTTGGACCATATCCTTATCAGCCAAGGTAGTAGTCTTCAAAGAACATTCCCGTTCAGCATGGATTAGAAAGGACAAAGGTAAATGACCCAGGGAATTGGAAAAGAGTTCAAATAGAAGAGATGGGAGGGTCCAAAAGCCAACCTACTTATGTGATTAGGACTAGCTCTTTACTGAAATCACATCTTGAGTTTCTCCTACAAGCCAACCCTCCTTTCATCTAACTGTGAACAAAAGAGGCTTCAAAATAACTGATACTCCCAAATTCCTTAAAAATAAAACTGAAGCTTCTAACATCATCCTGTTTATGCTGTAAACTAGCTTTAAACTCTGTGGTACTACATAGCCAATGACTAAAGTAAGTTAGCTTAATTATGTCATTCACATTATTGGGGCAGCTTTGGAAAAAATGGAAGTGGGGGAGGGAGGGAAAGACCAGAGGCTATAAAAAAAAAAAGTCTATGGAAGGTTAAGGGGCAGGTGTGTGTGTATATGTGTGTGTGTGGGGGGGGGGGCAGGAGATAAAAGTTAAGAGGAAGGCCAGGTGACATAAAACTAAGGGTGGAGGCTGAGCTTTTTCCTTTTGAGATGTCTGAATGAAGGAAAAGCAGTATTTCAGAAAGATATATATTTGCTTAGCTTGTGTGTTTAAGGGAAGACGGAAATGGGAACTAGAGCCTTGTAAGGATTTAAGAAGAAGCATAATTTAAAGCTGCACAGGGAAGAATTGGGATGAAAGAAAAGGTCTACATCTTGATTGTGATGGTAGTTAAATGACTGTATGCATTTACTGGAACTCATAAAACTATACACTAAAAAGGCTAAATTTTATTATACTTAAATTATATCTCAATAAATCTGACATTTTAAAAAGCTATTAACAGCAAAAATGCTGATTAACCTATAAGGTTTGTTTATCACAATGTAAAACAACAAACACAAAAAACAAGAATAAGTATTTTTAAACTATTTGATGTTTTACAATATTGAAAATATAACCAAACTGTTTGTGGTATATAATGAAGCATGCTTTTTATTAAATTCTATTCCAGTCTTCCACCATTAGTGTCTCTCTTAAATGGAAAGTGTAGTTTCTGACATCTCTCCAGTGTAGCCTCGGTGAACAGGAGCTGCAATGGCAGGCAAGTGACTCAGCATCTGGCGCTACACTTGGAGAAGCAGGCACATCCACCATATGCTCCATAACTAGAAAACAAGCTACATGCTGAAAGCCTATTATTTCTAGACTCCTACTATTCTGGAAGCTTTTTTTTTTCTCTTTTATTTTCCTCCCATCCTCAGAGAAGTCTTGCCTTAAGGTTAACCCCTGGAGTCTACCTTAATACCAGAAAGTCTTACTTCTACCCCTATGCCAGTTAGATGCTTCCACAGCACCCCATGGACTGCTTATCATGCTGTTCTATAGATAGCTGTTTCTGAATCCATTTTCTCTACAAACTGGAAGCCAAAATGCTGAAGAGGGACCAAGACTGATTTTTGTAGCCCCAGCACCAAGCTAGTGCCTTGTAGAGGCAAGGCATCCTATAACTGTTTCTTCAATGAGACTCTAAGACAGTAGTTAACCTTTACAGGTTATGAGCCCCTTTGAGAATCTGATGAAAGTCAGGGAATCTGCTCTGAAAAATATGTGCATTTATACAAAGTTTTACTTATAAGTTCAAGAAATCTATGAAGGACCTAAAATCCCTGCAGAGATTTCCCCAGCTAAGATGCCTAGTGTAAACATTCCAGTTTCATTCTATACAAGGGGAGAAACAGAGAGTCAGCTGTCCACATGTGATCTAAAATAAGGAAAAGGATTTAGTAAAATATCCCCAAGGAATTACAGGGCAGAAAGGATTAGAATTAGAGGTAGGCATGGGCCATCTATCTTATATAAAATTTTCTCAGTGTCAACATTACAAGTTCACGGCTATCCTATATTAAATAAAGATAAGGGAAATTCCCTAACAGTTATGCCACAGATGAAGATGTGGGACAGGAGAACCTCACAAACACGTTTTTCTCATCCAATTATAAGACACAAGATACCTACATAAAAGATACACATGGAGAGTATAATACTAAAATAACCTGTATTACAACACATGAGCCATGGTCCAAAAAGACTCTGTAGGATGAGGGTTGTGGAGGAGGGAATGGTAGTATGTTCAAAGAGTGGTACTACCACAAATACCCATACTAAAATTTTCCCAAGAGCTCAACTCTGTGGCACTGGACTGTCCCCTACAGTGGACACAAGGGCAGTGGTTAGAGACCTTGGTCCAACATTACCTAGGTCTCTCGAAGTCAGTCATGAAACTGACATTAAAGAAGCCATGTATTTACTATTTATATAGTGAAATAATAAATAACTAACCAGAATGGAATTAAGAATCACAGACTTGTGGTCAGTCTCCTTTGGCATGTCCTCCTCCTAAAATAAAGGTCCTATATATGTATAAAGGCACATGTGAAGAAAGGTAGTCCTGGGGAAAACTAAAGACTGTTCAATTCACTGTGGAATCAAAAGGTAGGAAATTAGATTTGGCAATATTTGCTAAATTAATATTAGTTTATTTGCTTAGATTAGTAAATCTATATATTATCATTTTAAAACTTTATGTCAAGGATAAGACTCTTGTATCCAGCAATGTTCTTAGGGCTATTTCCTTAAATGCCACTATTTCCTTTTTGTAGAAAATGTTTACATTTGGGACCTCACTTTATCTTCACACACACAAAAAACAAGTCTCTAATGGCTTTAGCATTAGCTGACTGCAGCTGGAAGTCTTCACCATGCTCTGAGCAAACCATCCTGTGTCACATCATGTCAGATCCTTGCCCAAATTGCCTCCAGTGAGTCTTTCAAAAAGATGTGCAAACATTAGCTGAACAATATACTACGATTCATCTTCAAAAAAAAGAAAACCTGGACAGCGCAGCGGCTCGGCCTCCCAGGGGAGGGTCCTTACGACACCAGCACAGCTCGGCGACCCCGGCTTGCTTCGGCCACCATGCCGCGCTCTTTCCTGTCAGGAAGTCTGCCTGCTCCTGCTGGAGGCCCAACTACAGCGAGCTGCAGACTCTTCTCCAGAGTTCACCTTCCAGCAGCCCTACGACCAGGCCCACCTGCTGGCGGCCATCCCACCTCCTGAGGTCCTCAACACCACGGCCTCGCTGCCCACGCTCATCTGGGACTCTCTCCTGGCACCACAAGCCCAGCCAATTGGCTGGGCCTCCCTTCTACCCCGGGAGATCCCCAAGGTTGTTGAGCTGACCTCCCTGTTAGACGAGGACAGTAGGAAAGGCTCCCAGCCTCACAGCCCACCCTCGCCAGCCCCTTCCTCCTTCTCTTCCACCTCAGCCTCTTCCCTGGAGGCCGACGGTTATGCTGCCTTCCCGGGCTTGGGCCCATTGCCCAAGCAGCTGTCTGGGCTCTCAGGGGCCAAGGACCCCTAGTCTTGCAAGGCCTTCAACTGCAAATACTGCAACAAGGAATACGTCAGACTGGGTGCCCTCAAGATGCACGTCCGAAGCCACACCCTGCCCTGCGTCTGTGGCATCTGCGGGAAGGCCTTCTCCAGGCCCTGGCTGCTATAGGGCCATGTCCGGACCCACACCGGGAGAAGCCCTTCTCCTGCTCCCACTGCAACTGTGCTTTTGCTGACCGCTCCAACCTGCGGGCCCACCTCCAGACCCACTCACATGTCAAGAAGTACCAGTACAAGACGTGCTCCCGCACCTTCTCCCACATGTTCCTGCTCCACACACACCAAGAGTCAGGCTGCTCAGGGGGCCCCCCCGCTGACCCCTTCGGCTGCTTCTGCCTCTCCAGACCCTCCCCCTGCAGCGGCCTCCCCCAACTCTGGAAGGAAGGACTCCTGCATCCTTCTCACCGCTGTGGAATTCCCTTCTGAGCTCCCCTTTTGGCTGTTGTAGCTTCACAGGGCGCTGAGGACCATTTCCAGTGTGTCTGCTTGGGGGGCCTCGGTTGGCTCTGTGGACGGCTGATGGGAGGGTGGCCCCTTCTGGCAGCCACTGCTCCCCAGCGAGCGTTCTGGAGTTGGCCTTGATGTGTGGGCTTGTGTATCCAAAACTGTTTGGATACAGCTGCTTTGAGCTACAGGACAAAAGCCAATGACTGATAGAGGCTCCCACCCCACTCCTGCCCACCCCAGAAACCCTCAGGCCACCTCTCCAGGAGGTGTAACTGCAGCGATCCACCCCCAGGGTGTCCACGGGACCTGCGGGGGGGGGTTGGGGGGGGGTCTCTGACACAAGGACATGTATAGACCCCAGGATGCCTCAGGCCTGGGCAGCTATTTCAGCCTCCTGTTTGTCATGGTGGCACCTGTTTCACGGGGAATTTAGCAGCGTCTCAAAAAGGAATGTGAGTAACTGCCGTCACTTGTCAGGGGCCCAAATAGGATGCTTCGGCCCAACCAATGTGTCTCCCAGAACTATTTTCAGGGATCCAACAGGTGGGCCCAGGAGGAAGATGTTTACATTTTTTTAAAAGGTACACTGGTATTTATATTGCAAGCAACATTTTGTACTAAGGAAGCATTTTGTATAGTTATATGTACAGTTTATTGATATTTAATAAAGCGGTTAATTTATATGTAAAAAAAGGAAAAAAAAAGAAAACCTGTGTATTTTTACTCTGCACATGTACACTGTAACTTTCTCAGAATGCTTTGTCATTTAAACATACATATTTCAATGTTTTTGTACTGGTAGACTAAGAATACAAAAAGCTCTCAGTTATTTTATGAATAAAAACAAAAAAAATCTGTTGAAGCTAAACACCATATTGGTATGATATTCTGTATGCCAATTCTCTGCCTCGCTTAAAAAAAAAAAAAGAGTTGATCAATATAACTCCTTCACCCCTTTAAAGTAAACAAGAACAATGACAATCATAAGTCAACTGGAACAACTTGTGTTCCTAATTAAATGAAAAGGCCTTCTTTAGAGAACATTTTTCACATAAATGAGAATGTACTTTATTATCACCAGAGGTCACTGCCAGCCAGGTGATAACAGGTTTTAAGTTAGGGCTTAAAAAAACCTGTTAGCCTCAGTACTTTCTTGAGCAGCCTCTACAACCCCTCACCTCTTTTATCTATTTCCCATCCTTCCCCATCCCCAACAGGTAAGCTCAAACACTGCACATGACCAGGAACAAGACACTCTCAGAGCCTCTCTAGAAAACAATGAAGTTGTCATATGAAGGTGTATATGCTGACTTGGCCATCCATGCTCTAGTCTAAAACACTGATCTTATTTTTGTCTGAAAAGTAATCATCCAAATTGAAAAAAGTAAGTTTTCTGAGAGACCAAAGAAGTAAACTACTAATGATCTTCTGAAAAGAAATACACCTACCATGGGGTCAGCAAACATCTATCTATATAAAACCCTAATATGTAAATAGACCAACGGCAGAACAACCAGTGGGATGACCGGTAGCTATGACGCACGCTGACCACCAGGGTGCAGACGCTCAACGCAGGAGCTGCCCCCAGCCCGCAGGCCCTGATCGTCGGTGGCAGGGGGGTAGAGCCGGCGAGCAAGCGGTGCCAGGCCAGCCAAGGTGGGTGCGAGCGGGGGCCCCGATCACCCTGCTAGTTGCCCCACAGATCGGCCCTGATCACTGGCCAGGCCTAGGGACCCTACCTGTGCACAAATTTCGTGCACCTGGCCTCTAGTCTTTCATAAAGGGCTAGAAAGAAGATAGTTTAGATTTTGCAGGCCATGTGGTCTCCATTGCAAATATTCTTCTCTGCCATTGTAGCATTATAACAGCTATAGACAATACATAAATAAATGAGTGTGGTTGTGTTACAATACAATTTTATTTACAAAACAAGGTGGCCAACTCCTATACAAAAATCTAGATCCTCTGTTATGATACTGTTTACATGCACACCTTTGATGCAAGATTGATGTGAGAAATGTCACTCTAAATGGCTTGCTCTCTCTCTTTCTTGTTTGTTGTGCAGAAGCTGTTCAATTGGCTCTCAGTTGTCTCTCAGATGTGTTCTTGGGAGGGAGTGAGGTCAGTGTCCTCCTTTGCCACCATCTTGGTCCCCCCTCTAGATAATCACTTCATTTAAATCATCCATTCAACAACAACACAGGCATACAAACAACTAATACTTAGCATCTGTACATGACCCTACAGACAATAAGAAATCAGATAGTGTGCGAGAGAGGAGGAGGAAAAGAACTTAAATGAAGCCTTACTGTGCGTTTGGTAATTTTCCAAAGAATTGCCTCATAGTCAGGGATATTAAGTTTTGAGGTGGTATTAAAGGGAGATTAGACTTCCATAAGTCTTTTGCAGAACTGGAAAGTTGGGTCTATCAGAAGGCATAATGATGGAAGGCTATCTTTGTAGTTTCAGCATGAGGGAACAGTAAATGCAAAGCAATATTCCTGTGTCTGAATATTCCTGATGGTTTTTACAGATCCCCTAGGCTACTCTACCCCCAAAGTTAAACCAATGTCCTAAATTATCTTACATATTCCTACGTATTACTAAAACTTACCGAATCTTCTGGAGGTCTCTGGATTTTTCCCCAATCCACAGAAGGTCCCTTTTCTTGCAAAAATCTATGAAATAGCTTACGAAATCCATCAAGGTCTTTTTTAGTGTGCTATAAAAACAGAAATATATTGGCTCTCAGAATGCTTAATATTTAATAAAAACAGATATATATTGTACACTTAAAATGCCTTTCAATGAAATTTTTAAACTATTAGAACATGGAGTCTTTTTTATCCCCCAATTTAAAACTAAAGAGGGAGGAAAAGCTAATAGGAACCACACTTAAAGGAATACAAGCAAATAATACTCCCCATATCCCACCAGTGTCATGTACTCTGAACACCATTTGGTCCATGGGAAATCCAAATGGTTCCCTGTATTTATTCACCAATATCTTTCTCTGCTTCTTTTCAGTGAAAATATATGCTCACTAAAAGAACAAAAAGGAACAAAACACAACTACAAAACATTAAGTACAAATTAAAATATGAAAATGAAAAGGATAATCTATTGATTTGTAAGTAGAAAAGTAAATCTGCCTATTGTGGGATCTCTATTATTATGCTGACAAGTAGCATAGTTCTATTAGAACTGGCTCTTTTAAAAAAGGCATTCAGGATATATGGTTCATGAACACTGGTATCCATTTCTCTACCCAATAATATCAAAACACAGAATAAATAAAGTGTAATTTTGTTCTGTTTAGACTTTAGAAACTTCCTAGAATTAAACAAGAAAAAGACAATGGTTTTATAATAGCTAAATGTTGAAAATTCTTAATTGTTAAGCAATCCTAATTTTTAATGTTCTCGTTACATCTTGTGCTTATTTTAAACTGGATGATCAGCAGCAGCAACTCAGCAAATAGATGAATGAAAGCAAGAAACATTGTAGAGTCCTTACCTCAAACTCATGTGATGGTGCTGTGATGAGTATTTTTTCTAATTCTTTCTTCACAGATAATTCTAGCTCTTGTCGAATGACCTCTTGGAACTGAGAAGCGCCATCTTGAGACATTGCTTTGCTAAGATCTTAAAACAAAAATATAAAACAACCAACTGAAAAATAAGAAATCCATTTAAACAGCTGCCAAGTTAAAACTGATTTATTTCTGGTTTTCCAGCTAATGAAAAAGGCTCAATGCTATAGTCCCATCATCCTCTCACAGAATTTCAGTAGTGTCAACTAGTTAGGACTATATAATCACACTAGAGACCTGGTGTACGAATTCGTGCACCAGTGGGGTCCTTCAGCCAGGCCTGTGGGATCGGGCTGAAACCGGCTCTCCGATATCCCCCAAGGGGTCCTGGATTGCGAGAGGGCACAGGCCAGGCTGAGGGACCCCACCAGTGCATGATCGGGGTCAGGGAGGGACACAGGAGGTTGGCCAGCCGGGGACCATGGGAGGGCTCCAGGGCATGTCTGGCCCATCTCGCTCAGTTCCGATTGGCCAGACCACAGCAGCAAGCTAACCTACCGGTCAGAGCGTCTGCCCTCTGGTAGTCAGTGCACGTCGTAGCGAGCAGTTGAGCGGCCTTAGCATATCATTAGCATATTACTCTTTGGTTGAATGGATGACCAGACACTTAGTATATTAGGCTTTTATTATATAGGATGTGATTAAATTTGACTATTTTGCACATCTATATGCTTTACTAGTATATCTGAAATACTAAACACTTTTAGGAAGATGGGGTAGGTGGAAGTAAAAAGATTAATCTTCATTTGAGTACATAATTCCATCTCTACTCATGTTTCCCTCCTAGCCATTAAAACTAGAGTAAAATCAGAACAATTGGGATAATGTTAATAAGGATATGTGTTATGGAACATGCCCTTACGGAACTCCTGCTGCATCATAAGATAATGAAGGGGTCTAGCAATTTCGCAGAAGCAAGACTCCTTCTTCCTTCAGGCCACATGAAAAATTTAAGGAATCCCTTCTATTTTAGAAGGAGAGCCACTATAGTTTCATATTCCTTTCTAGAAGAACCCCTTGAGAAATAGATAATGGCAATTCCAAGTTGCTTCTACTTCCTTTGGCATCAAAATTTTAATTTTAAAAAGAGGAGGGCACATGGCTACTTCCCCACTCTGATCCTCAATTTCAGTAAAGACTTTTCAGTACTCATCTGTATAAGACAAGACTACCAGGACTTCTGGCATAGCTGAGCATCTCTGTGACAGTCGGATCTTGCTAAAGGTGACAGAAATGCCTTTTAGATGAAAACAAAAATAGAAAAATACAGAAAAAAAACATCCTAGGCTCACGTATCTCAAGAGAAAAATGCCAACATAGATGTTTTACACACTTAAGTATCTAGATTATCCTATTTTTTATAAAATAAGGGACAGGCTGATTATTGTTCACCTCCCCTTTATCCTCAATACCTAACTCAATCTTATTTTATAAATGTATTTGTGAAGTTTATGTTCAAACATTTTCTTTAATAATTAGTTCTACAAATGTTGGTTAATTTAGCAGAATCATATTTCACATAGCATAAATTCTTTTACTTATCTGGGTAGCAGGAAACATTTATATAGACAGAATTAAAGCCAACATAATAAATATTTTAAGATACTTTTGAGAGTAGAAATTAGTATATTATGTTAACTCCTGAAGCAATATATTTAATATAGACAGCTTCCCCCTCTCCTTAATATTTAAAAATGTTAACAAATGAGATATTTAACATAGATCTTCAAAAATCTTTTATACACACTTTCCATCATATTAAAATCCAAGAAGAAAAAAAAAAGGAAATTTGGGGAGAACACAATCTAATCCTAAAATAGCCATTCTCTAACTGTGCTCTTTTTACAGGCATAAATCACAACACAACTAAGTTTATGGACTCCAGTAAAACTACCAAAGTGAACCCAATTGTGGTTCATAACAAGGTCTTTGTGAGCTAAAAAAAAAAAAAAAAAAAAAAAACACCATAAGAAACACATAAGTGTGTGTTCCATAAACAATCCATATGTTTCAACTAGTAAGTAGAAATTTGATTATAGTGTGTAAAAACCCATGACAATGGATGAGAACAATTGCATAACTATGATAGGTAGTTAAAAACAAAACTCCTCCAGAACATTTTAAACTAAAGTCAATGTGACAACCAAACACACATGTTCATCCCTTGGCTAACTTAGCTGTAATTTAAAATCTGTCACAGATTAAGTCCTCTAACCTGCCACCCCATGTATTGGGGATATCTCCTCCCCAATCTTTAAGCCAACTCCCATATTAATGTTTAGAAAACAGTTTGGGGAAAATATCTACTAAATATAAAACCTCTAAATTACACACGAATTGTTTCTATGTCACAGATTGATTAAAACAGATCAAGAAATTAATATGTAATGATTTTTTAAAATAAGTGGAGTTTTTTTGTTGTTGTTAGACTCAAGACACCTACAGACTTGCTGCTTTGTTGTTGAAGTTAGACCCTAAAGGCCAACGTTTAGTCACATTCCTAAAAAATAGAGTGATGGAAACATTTAACTTACTTATATCTGGGAAGAATGAGATAAAACTAAGTGAAACTGCTAAGTTTAAAATAACTCTCTAGTAGCTGTCTGAGATTTGTGTACATGAGAACACACACACACACACACACACACACACACACACACACACACAAAACAAAAAACCACCATACACCAAACTTTAGAGACTCTCTGCAGAACAATAGCCTATCAACTTTACATGACTTAAGGCCAAAATGCACAGAATCCGAGCCACTATCCTCCCCATCAAGCCAAGCTAAGAAGACTGACTGAAAGGCTCACATTTAATATTACATGTGATCTTTGCCAGCTGCAGCAGGTCCAACCCTCAAACACTAATTCAAAAAGCCAGACAGATTCAAACGCCAGTTGTGACAAATAGGCCGTACTTTTATTCCTTCCATTTGTATGACATAGCACCAAATTCAAACGAAGAACAGTTTGTATTCCTTCTACCCCCTCTACAAATATGAACAGCTTACACAACAAAAGAACATTATAACACGCCTATCACTTCTTCCACCCCATTCCACAGCTGTTTCCTCTCCTTTCCTTGAGGAAAGTGCGACTGTGAAGTTCTTTTTTTTAAGTGACTCGATAATAAGGAAGGGCTTTTAAGGAATAAAGAATATTCAAGAATAAAGAATAAGTGTGCTTAATCAAGACCAGGAGGCATAGGGCTAGAAGCCATTTCCCTTTCTAGTAACCTTATACATCCCGAATTCAAGAAAGGCCTGGAATTTCTGGTAGAAAAAGAAGTACAAACATTAGATGCTTTTTGGGCTTAACCTTCTCAGGTTACACTTCTGGCAATGACAGCTGAGTTTCTAATGTAAGGTCAATTAAAGAATCCCCTGAATAATGCAAGATTTCTAACCTCCTAAAATGTTTTGTCCCTCAATTCTTAGCAATAGAGAAATTGATTCTCCTTGACTATAGACAGAGAGTAGATTAGGAATAAAACATTTCATTACCTCAGTCATAAATCAAAACATTTTTAGTGATGAGAAGGAGCATTTAATCTAGTCTCAACATTTTAGATATAAAAACAAAGTTGAAATAGTTAAATGACTAATTCAAGGTCACAGAGCAGGCTTAATGGAACCCCAAAACAAAGCCAGTTTATGCTGAACCCCAGCCCAATACAATGAGGTGAAAATATCGTGCTCATTTTCCCCTCCTAGTCTAGCTCCTTAATCATGACACAAAACCTCTAAATAACACTCTCCTCCAAAAGCATTTCTATTAGGATGTTGCCTTATACTCAATGAGATAAAAAGGAAACTCCCTACCACATAAAACTGAACTTACTAGAATCTTGGTTGACTTAATTACAATTTGGCATAGAACAGGCAGTAACTTTATTTTACAAGTTTTTCCCCCACCTCAATTTCCTAATTCTTCCTTGTTCATAAGAACTAAAATTTCCACATCATAGTCTTTCCTCTATCCAACTGGAGTAACCAACACCACCACCAAAAAGAAGGAGAAAAAGCAATAAAACAAGAGGTAGGAGACATTCAATCTAACAAGTGATTGTTTTCATTTCTTAATTCAGGTATTTCATTTCATCCATTTTAGCAGCTAAGAAGTGTACATAATACCCTTCCGTGATATCATGATACTGGCACAAATAAAACAACTTCACACTCTAAAACAGAAAGCTAGCTTCACAAAGCAAAGACCATGAAAAAAAGACTGACCAAAAACAAGAGCAACAAAGAGAGTGAGGAGCCCTCTCCAGGCTACCACCCACCACTCATTATCTCTGAACAGTCCCAACCTTCATTGGAAACCCACATTGAGATGTATTCAAAGTTAGAAAATTGGAGAGTTCATTTCATCTTAAACTAAGAAATGACTTGTGATCCAAGTAAATGTAAAACTCTAAGAATGTAGTAGCAACTAGAAATAACCACAAATAAAATTAAAGACATATACATACTGACTAGATTTATAGTTAATTAAAACTAACCATCCCCTTCTGGGGTCACACTACAGTCCTTTAAACTCAGTTATTTGTGAGTACTCCTCCTAGAAAAGCTTTTCTTCTTTGGATTCCATTACCCAATATTATCCTACATTATCTACATCTCTGTCCAGGCCTCAATTTCCATATCATACTCCTCTTTTGTTTTCTACTCCCTGGATTTCCTAAGATTCTGCCCCAAGACCATTTTCCCTTCAATTATTCCCTTACCAATCTCCTTATTAATAACTCCCAAATATGTGCCTCTCATCCTCATCTTTTTTTTTTTTTCATGAGTTACAGGCTCACATTTCCTATAATATTCTAAACCTTTTGCACCCCCTTCAATTATCCCTTACCAATCTCCTTATTAATAACTCCCCAAATATGTGCCTCTCACCTCATCTTTTTTTTTTTTTCATGAGTTACAGGCTCACATTTCCTATAATATTCTAAACCTTTTGCACCCAGATACTCAAATGGATACCTCAAACTCAACATGTCAAAATCGTCTCTAAATCCATCTCCCTGACCTCCATGGCATTAACATTCCCCTAGTCACTCCTAGGTGACCTAGAAATTCAGTTGCAATTGGCTCTTCCTTCCTTTCCCCTGAATATTACATCCAATCCAATACTATACTTCTTAATTGAATCATAACACAATCTCATTCACTTCTTTCCCTTTCCACTGCTACCTTAATTTCCCTCTCATTTTCACTCTCACGGTCATAATGAAAACAGCTTTCTACCTGTTTTGCTCATCTGTCACTCTAATCTGGTGGTATCAAGCAAAATGGATTGGTTCTCCCTAAGTTGCAACCCCAATCATATCACTACTCTTCCTCATTTGATGGGATTTCATTTGATGGGAAATATATATAAATTCCTTAGCCAGGCATGTCTTAAAAACCAAGCTGAAGTATCCTTTTGAGTAGCCAAAGCTAATCAAAGTGCTAAAGCAGAAGGCCTAAAGGCTTAAATTTCCTACTCTATTTGTGACATCTCAATAGTGCTTCTAAAACTTTAATGTGCATACAAGTCACCTGGAGGGCTTGTTAAAACACAGATCTCTGGGCAAGCTCTCAAAGATTCTGACTCAGTGGGTCTGGAATGGGGAGAATATGCATTACTTATAAGTAAATGCTGTCAGTATTGCTTTTGCTTTGAGTAGCTCTGATATAGATTATACTCCATCTTAATATGTATGTAGCAGTTATGCACATTGTTCTCCCTATCCCAATGCGTTTTCTGTCACCTATTCTCTGCCCTAAGGCCCCATGTGCTTAAGAAATGGCATCAGGCCCAGATTTTAAAAACCTTCTCAGTGATTAGTTTAAGCATAAAACATAATATGGATGATTCTAGCCAGTGAGCCAATGAGTAAAGTTTGCCAAAAGACTTTGGAGAAAAGCATTCCTCACTGAGAAAAATAAACACATGAGAAGAAATAGTGCCTTTTCCATCCCTGGACATAAGAAGTATGTGTCCATCTCTCACCTTCAGTTTCTGCTGCCATTTAGTGACCTTTAAGGAAGCTGACCCAAGAATGAGATAGATATGCATAAGAGAGCAGAAGGAAGGAAAGACATGCAATCTTTGTACTGAATTAACCAACCCTGAAATATCCTACTTCAAGCTTCATGTGATACAAGTACCTCATTTTTTAAGCCAACTGAGTTGATATTTTTCTGCTCCATGAAATTAAAAGCATCCTAACTATTATAAGTTTGTTCCAAACATACATCTCAAGTGTCATTCAACACTTAGAGAAGGGTAGGCAGAAACAAGGAAAAAAATTACAAATTCATAGCCTAGTGTTAATTCTAAAATCATGAGAATCATCCCAACCTCCAGGAAACCTGATCCCTTAGTCCCCAGAGGCTCAAACTCTGACTTTAGCTTCTGCTATTTTGAGAGTGGCATTCCTAGTGTTCTAGGTGGTAACTTCTGAACATTCAAAGAGGCCTTCCTTTATACAAAACTCTTATGTGAAGGTTTTAATTGCTCCTCCATCTGCACTATATCAAACACCCCCAAAACTTTCTTTGCTTAGGTGTCTGTCTGCAATATTTAAGGGAACAACCCATATTATGTTATTCAAACTTTTTTCTCCAACACCTACCTTAGCACCTGGCACACAATACAAGCACTTGATAATGTTTAAATAAATTGGAGTTCAAGACTTAAATTCTTATATTAGTGGCTTGGGTAGCCACTAATATATCATTTGTCAGAGTTCACTTTAAATATAACCTTCTAGAAATGTTCTAAACTAAGCAAAGTTGGCCATTGCATGCTCACATGGTAAGTTCTTGTACTACTCCTTTATAACATCACTAGAGGCCCAGTGCACGAAATTCATGTACTGGGGGAGGGGGGGGTCCCCTCAGCCCAGCCTGTGCCTTCTAGCAGTTGGGGGGCCCTGGGAGGTGTCCCACTGCCACGGAGGTGGGAGAGGCTCCCACCACCGCCGCTATGCTTGCCAGCCTTGAGCCTGGTTTTGGGCTGAGTGGCGCTCCCCCTGTGAGAGCACACTGACTACCAGGGGGCAGCTCCTGCGTTGAGCATCTGCCCCCTGGTGGTCAGTGCATGTCATAGCGACCAGTCATTCCACTGTTCTGTCAATTTGCATATTAACCTTTTATTATATAGGATACTTTAAACCAGAGCTTGAGACACAATAAATACTCAAGTAATGCTTATTAAATAAATGAGGAAGAGCCTATTATGATGGCTATGTACTGGATACAGACAGAAGGTAGAGCCCAGTCTCATGAAGGTAGTGCCTGATAAGGCCAAACAGTCATTTCTGATCATGGGGAAAGGAGGGCTAAGAAAACCATGGACTATATCCTGAGTACTTGAAGTCCCTAAGGCTTCTCAAGCAGAGGCTGATTTATTAGTCAAGTATCAGGAACCTGGTCAAAGAAATTCCTAAATGGTAAGCAATCTAGATAAAGTGACCTCTAAATTTCTTTTCAATTTTTATTATCCTATATAAATACTAGGTAACTCTAGAGATTAAACAAAATTGGGCAATTATATTTAGGTTTGGCCTGAATTAGGAAAAATGCTTAATAAATGTGTTTTTTTAATAACAAAAAGAGGTACCAGGCTTTTGAGAACCATTCCAATACTCCAGCACTGAATATGCAGAGCCACTTGCTAATTGAGATTTTTACTGATCATGCATTGCTTACTTTAAAAAAAATTTAACTATGAAAATGTATAGCTAAACTGGATTTTTTGTTAATAATTAAGAATAACCTTGCTCTTATACAACAAAGTAGCTCTTAAAATCTAAAAAACAAAAACAGAAAATATCACTTCTGGAAAACAACATTCTGAAGAGATGTTGTCAACTAGTTAACACTTTGCATTAAATTTAATGGATGTTAAGAAAGAAGGCATGCCAAGAAGCTTATTACACTCATTTGCTGAGAGGTGGGAAAAGGGTTACAACATAAAATCACCATCAAGGACCAAAACCTTATTTGGCAGGCCTGCCCTGTAATTTTACATATGTGCACTTAAACTTTTAAGCTCCAAAAGGCTTTAAGGTCAGTGAGTGAGTCTAATTCCCTTATCTTGAAGATGGAATGGGTTGGGGGATAAAGGGATGAGGTGGGGGGTGTGGGTGCTCTTGCCTAAGGACACAGTGGCAGTGCTCCACTGGAATCCAAACCCTGCTGCCTGGTGCCCTACTCTCCAACCTGGAGGAAGGTCTCCCCTTTCTTGGTTACAGTGCATTTACATGGTTTACCAACTCCAGGTGGAATGAAAATTGACAAAACCCAACTATGTCTATCACGTGAGTTATTACGTAAGGTTAAAACTACCTATCAGAATAAGCATTCCCTTATGCTCTTCAACTTTTTCCTCTATATAGTTTATTTTCTGGGCAATGAAAAATCAAAGCTTTTATTTATTCTATAAATATTTTATTACCAAGGCCAAGCATTTTACCAATGGCATAAATGGACCCAATACAGTGCATAGAATTATGTTATTCTGTTTTCCCACACTCTGAAAGTTTTAAAATTCTAGGCAAGGTTGTAACATAAAGGAAGCATCACAGCAGCCTTGCCAGTACAGCAACCAGAGAAAAACACAAACGCCAATCACCTTGTCTGCAGGTCTCCATAATCAAGGAGCAAGTGGTGCTATTAAAGGAAGGCTCCCCTACAATAGTATTTCTTACAATTTAGTAACTAATAATTAAAAAGTGGATTAAACATAATATGACTATTTCATGTACATGAATACAATGAATAGTATTTTTAAGCTACACATGAACTCACAGAGAAACTGGGAACTCTCTTGATTTATATTAAAAAAATTAACAAATATCTAGAAATGTTTTGGAAAATGAAACTTTGTTGTTTATATAAGTTAACTAAGACAACACAGCCAGTTTCTCTGTGGTTCTCAAAAACAATCCTTAATTATCAAAATGGTTTGGGGGCACAATCAATTTCATTTGGCAATGACTGAGAAAAATAAACAATGGGTCTGTTGGCAGAGGCAGAATTTGAGCCCTAGACAATTACTGTGCAACAAACTAAAGGAGATGCCTGCATCACCAACCGAAAGAACTGGGAAACAGCTTTCAAATGAAGTATTATCCCCTTTCTTACACATAAGCCCAATTAAAAAAAAAAAGTTTAATTTTCTTTCAGTAGCTTAGCAAGCCAACTTTCAAAGAATTTAATAAGTTATTAACAAAAAGATGCATGGCTGGTAGAAGAATTTTAGAGGTCTAACACATATGGTTTCAACTAATAGTCATTGTACCTGAACAACCCATTAAATTACCCAAGATGTCCACAATTCAAAGACTATTATACCAACTTTAAATATATTTTAGAAAACAAAACAAAACTGTAGGCTATGTCAAAAGGACACCAGTCTTTAGAAAAACTCCAGCTTCTACAGAGATCCTATACAATCAAAAATTTCCTCATTCATTAAATCCCAAACCCTCAGAGGATTTCCCCCACAATTTTATTCTAATATTGCTGGAATTTTCTCCACTGGCATAAATACTAGATATCAAAAGGAATAGCATTATGGGAAGCACAGTCAATTCTTAATTATTCATTTTTACAGATAATCCAGAATTGATTTGACTTTCAAATATTTGTTTATATAACTTTTCAATAATGGATATATCTGACTTTCTGGGAATTCCTGCACTTCCACAAAAAGTAATAAATACAACTTGGTGGAAACTGGAAAATTATAGTACATTATTCTTTTACCTAGAACATTTTCATTATTAGGCCAACTAATGTTCCTCACATAAAATTAAGTATCCTATTATTTTATTTTATTTTTAAATTTTGTTTATTGCTTAAAGTATTACAAAGAGTATTACATATGTCTTTTTTATTCCCCCTTGACCTTCTCCCGGCCTCCCCTACCTCCCAATGTCTTGCGTCCATTGGTTAAGCTTATATGCATGCATACTAGTCCCAAAAGTTTATAATGGTCTCTATTATCCATGAATGTGTGAGATCATGTGGTATTTTTCCTTCATTGACTGGCTTATTTCACTTAGCATAATGCTCTCCAGTTCCATCCATGCTGTTGCAAATGGTAAGAGTTCCTTCTTTTTTACAGCAGCATAGTATTCCATCGTGTAGATGTACCACAGTTTTCTAATCCATTCATCTACTGATGGGCACTTAGGCTGTTTCCAGATCTTAGCTATGGTGAATTGTGCTGCTATGAACATATGGGTGCACATATCCTTTCTGATTGGTGTTTCTGGTTTCTTGGGATATATTCCTAGAAGTGGGATCACAGGGTCAAATGGGAGTTCCATTTCCAGTTTTTTGAGGAAACTCCATACTGTCTTCCATAGTGGCTGCACCAGTCTGCATTCCCACCAGCAGTGCACAAGTGTTCCTTTTTCTCCACATCCTCTCCAGCACTTGTCGTTTGTTGATTTGTTGATGATAGCCATTCTGACAGGTGTGAGATGGTACCTCATTGTTGTTTTGATTTGCATCTCTCGGATGATTAGTGACTTTGAGCATGTTTTCATATGTCTCTTGGCTTTCTGAATGTCCTCTTTTGAAAGGTGTCTATTTAGGTCCTTTGCCCATTTTTTGATTGGATTGTTTATCTTCCTTTTGTTAAGTTGTATGAGTTCCCTATAAATTTTGGAGATTAGGCCCTTATCAGATATGACATTGGCAAATATGTTTTCCCACGCAGTGGGTTTTCTTGTTGTTTTGTTGATGGTTTCTTTTGCTGTGCAGAAGCTTTTTATTTTGATGTAGTCCCATTTGTTCATTTTCTCTTTAGTTTCAAGTGCCCTAGGAGCTGTATCAGTGAAGAAATTGCTTCGGCATATGTCTGAGATTTTGTTGCCTTTGGATTCTTCTAGAATTTTTATGGTTTCCTGTCGTACATTTAAGTCCTTTATCCATTTTGAGTTTATTTTTGTGTATGGTGTAAGTTGGTGGTCTAGTTTCATTTTCTTGCATATATCTGTCCAATTTTCCCAACACCACTTATTGAAGAGACTATCTTGGCTCCATTGAATGTTCTTTCCTCCTTTGTCAAATATTAATTGAGCATATTGGTTCGGGTCAATTTCTGGGTTCTCTATTCTATTCCATTGATCTATATGCCTGTTCTTGTGCCAGTACCAGGCAGTTTTGAGAACAGTGGCTTTGTAATACAGCTTGATATCTGGTATTGAGATCCCATGTACTTTGTTCTTCTTTCTCAGGATCGCTGTGGTTATTCGGGGTCTTTTTTTATTCCAGATGAATTTTTGGAGCGTTCGTTCTAGGTCTGTGAAATATGCCGTTGGTATTTTAATGGGAAGTGCGTTGAATTTATAGATTGCTTTGGGTAGTATGGACATTTTAATGATGTTGATTCTACCAATCCATTAACATGGTATGTTCTTCCATCTGTTTATGTCTTCCTCTATCTGTTTTTTCAACGTCCTGTAGTTTTCTGAGTAGAGGTCTTTTACCTCTTTAGTTAAGTTTATTCCTAGGTATCTTAATTTTTTTGATGTGATGGTAAATGGGATTGCTTTTTTAGTCTCTCTTTCTGTAAGAAGTATCCTATTATTTTAATTAAAGTTACTAAAATTATCTATGAAGAAAAAAATAACACATAGAGAATGTGTATGAATCCATATTATAAGAAAACACCTACTGTCCAAAATTTAACATCTTAGAGTATTTCCTCTTAAAATTATTTTTTAATTTATCTTCAGAATATTAAAATGGCACTACTGAGAAGTGTACCAGCTAGTATTTCTTATTTCTCTAATGTTCCTTGTCAATTTCTTTTTTTCCCCTCAATTGGCTTTCACAAATAAAAATCATCCATCCTACTAGAAAAAGACCCTGTTACCAACAACAACGGTAGTAAGAGATTACATACTGGAAAACAAAGTTTTCATCAGTTCAACTCTTTGAGTTTCTTTTAACTTTTCACTTATAATTGTGACTCTGAATTTAATTAAATCCCTCCCTTTTTAGCAATATAATGAATCCTAAACCACATCTTTAAAAAATGAGGAGTGTGCCATGGTCATTGCCTTGCCACCTCTAGTCCTGCCTCAAATCCATGCCACAAACCCCCTGTGCTAAAAGCATCCAAGTCCTCTAAATAATCAGCAACAGGCTAAATTTGGTCTTAGGATTTGAGAAGAACCTGGACAAGGTCTGACCTCCACAACCTGGCCCAGAATGTTTCTCATCCCTGTATTCATCTGAGACCACTCTAGTTATAATTAGCTCAGCTGATCCTCCCTGGCAAGCTGCCATCTACCAAACAAGCATCACCAAAATAGCCATAAAGAGAGAATTCCAACAAATGGGAAAGTTGACAGGCCTCAAATATTTTTTAACAGAGATATTCAAATGGCTTCCCCTGAAATATAAGGAAGTACCTCAATTTAAGAGCATTAAGAGACATGTTTACTAGTATATAATTTAGATAGATAATGGTCTGTTAAAAACAGTTTTGTTTAAAAAGTTCCTCTAATATTATAGTATAAGCACATAACATGCCCTTAGCTGGCTAGATGACAAAAGTCCCTGCACCATTTATAAGAATCAAATCTTGTGGGGAGATAACCCTATAGCAATCAGAACTTTTTAAAAAGCAAAATCCCAAATGGCATGGAGTGACAAGCCTGGCATAAAGTCACAGCTGCTGATTACCCCTAGTACCTCCAACAGTGATAAGAAGACCCTTCTCACTCAGCCAGTACTTACATATTTTTAGAATAATTGGGGGCCCTGAAACAACCCCTCAAGGGGAGAAAACTACCAAATTGAGAAATAATATCACAGGTAGGCAGAAGGTGACCTGAGGGTAGAATATACCAAATTAGGGTATTATGCCCTAGAATCAGTAAAGAAGAGTCTTCCTATGAAAAGAAATATTAAACGCTTGAGGAACACAGGCTTGGGAGATGCCCAAAGAAAGTTGAACCTTCGTTTGGTCAAGGTATAGATGCTGAGAAATCTCCTATTGACATTAAGTAGTTTTATTAGATGAACATTTTTACCTCATAACTTACGGTTAAAACATTTGAGAATGGAGATGCCCAGCTTTCCTATAAAAGCACATTTCCTATAAAAGCACATTGATTTGGGGGGAAGAGATTCAAGCCAAGTACAGCAGCCCCAATTTCCAGGAAATTCAAAAACATGTGTACACAACACATCGTCTGAATTTCAAGTTCCCTCCATAAGGAATACACAAGAAATCCCAATACAGTACACTATACTTTGTAATCACTCAAAAATTTTTTGTTGACTGGACTAAAACAAAAACTGTCACTAAGTATGTATTTACATTTCTGTTAAGTTTCTCCCCTATACCCCACAATTTATTTTTTTGTTGTTAAACATATCAACTCCCACGTGCTGGGGGCCTGGACACCAAACCTGGAAGGGAAAAATAAAGACTTGTCATATCTGCCTTGTTTCTATTTATTTCTGTTAAGGATATGCGATTATCCTTACGGTGCCAATACTATCTGAAAGGCCACTGTCACTTTAAGAAAGAAAAGTAAAAATTACTGGACATCTAGTATGTGACTAGTAAATTCACATAATTCATCTCATTTCAGCTTCTCAATAATCCTGTGGAATAGGTAGTAATACCCAATGTTTATATAAGTACAAACTGAGGTTCAGAAAAGTTGTGTCTAAGGTCACCTCTTAGCAACAGAGTTCAAACCTAAGTCCATACCCTTTTATCCTTCTCAACATTTATGTAATTTTGAGAGGTGTTATTAAAAACACACACACACACACACACAAAACCAAAAATGTAGGCTAACCTACGAAAAAGTACATGGAAAGTGCTGAGTTTCTCATTTATCATCCATGACAAATTCTTTTAGAGCATCAACCACTTCAGGATACTGTATTTCCCCCAGGGATATGATACTATCTTTGCCCAAAGGGAACAGACAGTCTAGTTTGGAGAAACAAGCCGTTAGATAAGTTTTTTAATGAAAGAGGCAAAAGGTATTGGAAAGGACAAGAGTTTTAGATTCATCTACCCAGATATGAATTTCAGTGCTTACTACCTGTGAATTGACAAGATACTTCCTCAACTGTAAAGGTCATGATAAAAACCTGCTACTTCAAAGGACTTGCAAAGCTTAAGTGAGACAACATATGCAAACAGTTAGGGGCCTAATAGTCGTTCAATCTTTCCCCTATGAGTGGCGTGCCCTAAGTATCAATGAGTGGAAATATCAATAAGTGCTAAACAAAGATAAAAAAATTTGATATATTACAAAAAATTTCAAAAACAAAAATCCCACTCCTTACACTTGAAAACTGATCTGTGAAGTCAGCCAAGTCATTAGCTAATTAGGTTTATCATTTATAAGAGCATCAGAGTTAATTAAACATAAAGGGTTTACACTTGAAGTACAAAATTTAAACAATGATAAACAGGAGCACAATCATGTTAATTTGGGGGGTATGTCACCTCTGTGCAAAACTGCCAATTTAAAAGGAAAACTACCACTTAAAACAAGTGTATCACAACTAAACGCAATGGAACAGTAGTCTAATTAGTAGTAAGGTACCCATGATAATTCTTAGTTTTGACAAATGTACCACTTTCCTACAAATTTAAAAATATTCCAACATAAAAAGTAGATGACAAGGGAAAAGGAATGACAACATTCACAGAAACTCTTAAGTATTGGATTGCCACTTGATTTAGAACTTCCTGAAGACAGCCACTAACAGTAAAGGCTGTGAAATCAGTCAAGGCGCACCACCTTTGCAAGCTTTTGTAAAGCACAACTACAAGGAACAGCTGGAGTTTAACTAATATTCCTAGTTTTTAAAGAGAATCGACTTGTGCACTTTTGCCTAGCATATTCTTGCAAAATACCGGTTCTCTGGTAATTAAATTTTGTTATTGCTGTTACAAAACAAGCAAATTTCTAACAGTTACTTCTGCCTTGCTATTTTTTGACTCGGACATTTATTCAATAAACACATACGAAGCATCTCTCACCACATATAAAGGTATAACAAGACTTTGAAAGTCTAATGATAAGTGGCATTTCTGAGCTTAGTTCTAAAGGCAGGCATGTTTCCCCTGTTCCCATCAGGCAGGCCATCAAATTCTCTTACTTTTTTATACAAAACTCAAAGAAGAGTTAATAAAGTGTTGTAAAAGTTACTAGGGCATTTTTATTCCCTGGGTCAAATGGGGCCATCACTGACAATTTCTTTTAAGTACATCTGCATTTATTAAGAGTCACATTAAGTGATTGTGAACTTCACTAGCTGTGTGCTCAACAAGATGGCTGAAGCTTTCATACTTTGGGGTCTGCAAAAAAAAAAAGGGTTTACTTGCATACCAGAAGGCGAATTCCAGGCTATAAACTGGTGACAGAGGTTTAAGACCGCACCAATTCCCAAGTGTACAAAGTACACACACATACACGCAGTGTTACCGCTTGAATCAGTTGAGTAATTCTCTAACCCCTTTTTAATACACATGTAGAATTCAGAGGGCAATTTTCAGATTTCAAAGAATCCTTAATAATCTCTGCAGATTTTTAAAGACGGTGTAAAAAAAAATAACACAAACACAGCAATGCAGCAAAGTCATTTCTCCTGCTGAAATGACCTCCAGCTTCTATGAGCTACTCCAGGTTTCGCAATAAAGAGAATCTGAGACTCCATCCAAGTACACAAACGGAGTCCGAGCTGAGTCCGACCTCCCCCACCAGTCCTGGCAAGACCCACCTGCCTCCCCTCAGCCCTCCCCGTTCCCCATTTTGTCCGCGCGCGCACACACAGTCACCGTAACTTCGACCAAGAAAAGAAAACACATTAACCAGCAGCCAGAATCCTATTTTATCATCATTCCCAGCCACTATCTCGAGGAAGCAGAGTGCTACTAACCCGATTTCAGGAAGTCAGAACCAAACCCAGCCGAGCAGAGGGGTATAAATTATAGACGTCTCTGAAACGCCAGCCCAGGAGCTCAAGCGTCAAATTAACGAAAAGGTTTTCGCAAATAGTCTCTCCGATGAGCATTTCCACTCCCAAACTGCCCACCAGCCCCCCACGAGTGCCGGGACCCGCAGTCTGCTCAAGCAACCCGGGAGACAGGAAGCAGCGTGTCTTACCTTGTACAAATCTCGACATTGTAGGGATTTATTAAATTACTCTGGCTTATATACTAATCTATCTCTTGGTTTCCAGAGGAGTCACTCTTCTCAGGTAGTGATTTCCTCCCCTGCTCTAATAGCCGACGTGTTCTTTCTCCTCTTCCTATGTTTAGCCACTTAAGGGAATATTTATTCAAAGCGATTAAAACTGCCTCAAAAAAAAAAAGAAAGAAAGAAAAAGAAAAAGAAAAGGAAAACCTCCTCCACTTCCAAAGGCAGAAACTTGGTGCGACTGGGTCGGCTGGTAACTCCTGACACAAATGAGGGCCGACTGGAGACTCCCAGGAAAGGTAAAATCACACGAACTTAAATTTCATCAATGAAAGAGGCGGATCTACCGCGGCTCTTTCACCGCC
>NW_005371410.1:3944418-3958210 GCF_000412655.1 Myotis brandtii
CCCGCCCGCGGGAGAACCCGCGTGCCGCCCCGAGTCCGACGCACAGGAGCCGGGAAGGGCCCGATCCTCCTCGCACACATCCAGTCCCTCCAGCCCCAGCGCTCTTGCAAACCCCAAATTCGGCCTCGGGGGCCACCCAGCTGGTAAAGGAGAGAGGATCTCCCCATCTCAGAGAGGGAAACACACCCTCCTAGGAGGGTGGTGGGAAGTCCGTCCCGCCCCTCCCACCCCGCCGCCGAGACCCACCTTCCTCCTCTTCCTTCAGCAGCTGGGAAGTTGGGGGCGTTGATGGCGCCCCGGGAAGAAGGCTCGCAGGCTGAGAGGATGTCACCTCAGAGGCACCCTTTCACCTTCTCTCTCTCCCCTTGCACACGCACACCTTGAATCCCTCGCCAGCTGTGGCAGCCCAACTGCTCGTCCCCTCCGCCCACCCAGCCGCCGGCGCCGGAAACTTTAAAGCCCCCACTTTCGCCTAAATAATTCCCCTCCCCCCTCCATTTGGAGCAGCCCCCTCAATGCGGAAACGTTCCTGCCGCACAGACGGACAGGAGCAGCCGCCAGTCAGGAACGGAGGCGGCGCAGGGTCTGGCCAATGAGATAAGCGATGGTGGCAGGGGGCGGGGCGTCTGCGGCTCTAGGAAGCCCAGCCAGGCTGGGCGCGGAGCCAGACGAGGGAATTCCGCGCGCGGGATCCGCACTTGAGGCGGCGCAGCAGGGATGTCTCACCAGTAAAATACCCAGCTTTCTACAGATACTTCAGCAAGGGAGTGGGTTAACCATTTTATAAGTTCCCGCTTACCTGAGGTTGACGAGAGATACCTATCCGGCGAAGAGAGGCAGAGCACTCCACAGCAACTACCCCTAGCGAGCCAGGCCCTTCTCACAAACTATGTGGTCTGGGAAGGGTGAAGATGCCCTGAGGAGTAAGCAGTGGGGTGTATGGGGCCCCCTACCAGGAGGAGGGATTTAGAGCAGGAAGAAAGTGCCGAATGAAGGCTCTCCCACCAGAACCACCGCGTCCGGTTCCCATTCCTGTAGAGATTTCTGCTGTGCTAGGCGTTTACTTTTCTGATCAAGGTGGAAATGGCTTAAGTAGCCCTTCAAGAGATGTCTACTTTTCAATATATTCTCGAAGTCCTCAAAGAGCGAGGATGTTAAAAGACAGAACGTTGGCAGTGGCCGGGGTCTGCCCGAGGGCCGCCCCGCACTCGCGAACCCGCCTTTCTTGTAAGACTCAGTGCACCGGTCAGTGGGTGCATCTTACATTTTATGCTTCATGACTCAACCAACCTCCATCAGGCAGGTGAATTGTCAGCCCTCTCTTAGGTACCTTCAGTAAACCAGGTGGTTCTTAGAAGAGTTTGGACAACACACTAATCAACAAAGGTAAAGTGAGAATTTCTAAATGACACATTCTCTAAACAAACTTTAATTTTTTTCAGTGCCACATATTTATATAGAAATATTAGACAACACAGAAAAGGCCACTGATTCATTTATCATACTAGAGAATGACAACTCTTGTCACTGTATTTCTTATGTGAAATCCAAAAAGATTACACCCAAAGGCCTATCAGCTATAAAATAATTTCCCCAAATAAAACCAAAGAAGTACCTAAAATCCAGATGCCTGCATTTTAAGAATGGCATTTGGGGACTGAAGATCTTAACCAGAATCTCCACATCTTTTGTGTACAGTAGAGAAATTGTTCCAGCTCTAAGTAAGCAGTATTTAACAATCAGCATTAACACCAAAATAAAACACCACTAAAAAATTTGGGCCCCATAGGGTTGCTTAGCTTGCACTAGATAAAGGACAATGAAGAATCTTTAATTATACAAGATTTATTGTAAAAAGGAAGATCAATTATTTTTTATCTTTGCAGAATATTAAGGGAGAGGAAGTGAGTTTTAATTGGGAAAGAGCATTTGGTAATACTTAAGAATGACATCTTGATTTATGAGTAATTATATATTGAGATATGATACCAAAGGATGTTGTACATGTGCTGCCTCAAGAAATTTCCAAAAAAATAAGTACCTGTCTTGCATAGTTAAGTCTATAACCACCCAGATGCTGCCTGTTAAGAGACTACTACAAGCTATATTCCTAAATATTATTTTTAAATAGTACCCTGTAAATGGAATTTCCTCATACAGTGGCTTACTTTTAATCTTGAACCCCAAAAGATTTTGTAAAAGAGGCTCCCACTCCCTCAGAACCACTAGAAACAACCTCACTTGGCAGATCATGTGGGGTTAAGGAAGAAAGACCATGGCCATGGAGAAATTTCAAGTCGGTTTAGAAGGCAGTTGCCTAATTCTCTATATATCTATACATTTAATACTTGAAAAATTGCGCTGAGTGTGTGTGTGTGTATGTTCAACCTTTTTTTTTTCATAATACACTACTATGGAGTTACCTATCAAGGTGTATGATGCTGCCATCTATATCATTAGAAATCTGTAAAATGCATAGATAGATTTACAGATAAACCTTGGGAGAAACTTGGGGGTATCTAAAGGAGGACGAAGATGGGGGGCTGGGAAGGAGTGTGTGTGCAGGGATGAATTGTAATGGATTGTAAACTAAAAAGAAGCCTGACAGCCAATATTTCACTGGTACCATATGCTACCATCTAAGGATGATATAAATTCTGCCTATACCTTTCTCTTTCCTTCTTTCTACTGCCCCTTGGAAACTTGAGAAAATTCCGTTTCATTTAACTAGTCCCCTGTCCTGGCATGTATAACAACCTTGCCATATCATTTTCTATTTTTTTTTTTTTTACATAAGAACATTCTATCGACAACAAGGAGACAATGACTATTGCCCTATTTCTAACCATCATTTTTTGTGCCCTTTAGATTTAGTGTTTGGCACAGTGTCTGGTACATAGCAAACACTTAGTAAGTATATACTGAATGACCAATTTATTGCCATTAAATCTTTTTAACTCCAGTATTGTATCCTTTACTCTTTGAGAGCTGTAAACAAGATTTTTAAAATTTATATTTAGAGGTATTTGTTTCAGTTATTACCACCTGGAATATCAACTTGGGCCAACATATAAAAATAGTAGCAGCAAATGCAACATTCTGATGACTTGACAGTAAGCTTTGCTAACTACCCATCATAGTCATTATCCAATAAGAGGTGGTTTAGAAATTGCTAAAGCATGAAATAAGTATACAGATCAGTAATGTGTATGGGTTTGGGTTTTTTGTCTATTCTACCCCAGTTCCCTACACACAAGAAAATAAAGCAATGCAGTTTTGTAAAACATGTTAGACACGTAAATTTTCAGTCATGCCTGAAGTGTTTTGCCATGAGGCCAGGTAACAATTATACACCAGACTGTTGCCCACACTCAATACACAGCATCGGCTCCCACCTGTATCCATCATAAATCCTAGGCCACTCACATCAAAGAGGAAAGAGGGGGCTACTATTGGTCAGAAATTGCCAGTTACTGATTAGATCTAACAATAGGGCATTTCACATGAGTCAAAAGATAACCAAACAGGGTTAACTGGAAAGAGCTATCAAATAATACCTGTGAGACGGACTACTAATGAATGAGTAGTCTAAAAATGAACGACGTTTCCAAATACTTGAGGAAGAGAAAGACTTCATTCTTTCCTGTTGCCAGCATCGTGTTGTTAATGAATCAGGAAGTTTGCTGAAACAAGTTATGAATTTAAATTATGACATATCCTTCGATTTGTTCATAGTATGAAATTAAATTACATTGGAAGGTTATATAACTTGTATATCACAACAGTAGCAATTATTTCAAATAACTAAGCTGCTTTAAAAACAGGGTTGTCTCACATTACAGATAATTATCTAAAGAGTTGAAAAACCAATCTTCTAAGTAGATTTTAAAAATCATCAGGCTCTCAAGAATGCAGTTTAACCACAACATGCATTATCTTGTTCACATCAAGAATTCTACTCTACATTCTCCTCTGAAAGTTGCTTAGAAGACAGGTCCTTACTATGTTGTCTCCTGTTTCTCATGTTCTGTGTGATGCCCAGAGGAGAGTGTTGATGAGGATTGGTGATGCCCATGAAATTGTATCTCACTCATGTGCCAAACTGCATCTCCAGACCCCCCTTGATTGTAGAGACAGAAGAGTTATTTCCTTTAGTGAGTAGGCACAGGAATAACCACTTAAAAAATCCTGTATTCGCTCAGGGTTTTTAACAAACATAGATCATTATGTAATTATAATTTGGAAATACAAAAAAAAAAGCACACTAAGAAATAACACATCTCTTACTAAACTACTAAGATAGAATAGACATTATTCTTTTCTGTAGTGATGTATGTATAGATAATGAGGTTACTTATTCTTAGTGACTTTGAAATCCTCATAGAAAAGAGCTGTGAAATAGGAAAGCATTCAGTTTAACTCTATTTTTTCCTCTTTCAACCATATTAAAGATGCCCTATTGTGCATTCCATCAAATGTCTTTTGATGGTTTTCCAAACATCTCTGCCTCTGGTCAGCTTACTAAATTTCCTGCCAGTGCCACCACTGGGAAGGGAAGGATAAAGAACTTCTGTTTTCTAACTTAGCCTCAGGGAATTTATTTTAAACATTTCACACTCACCATTCTAACTAAATATTAAAGAGAAGATTCTCAGGATTATCCTTTGAATGAGGCCTAAATAATTAGGTAATTTATATCATTAAATGTGTAATATAAATTAGGGAATAAAAAAGTAACACTATTTTACCTTTTCTAGAATGAAAAGGAGAATGACATATTTAGAGAAAACACCACAGGAAAAACTGTGGCATAATAATGTTAAGTTCTGGTACCATTTTTAACTGACTTTTTAGAAATGTTTAATAGGGCATTTCACTTGAGTCCAAACATAACCAAACAGTGTTAACTGGAAAAAGATATTAAATAATATCTGTGAGATGGACTGCTAATGAATGAGTAGTATTTTTTAAAAAAAGGTAGTTCTTTTAAAAAATATTCTTTGGTAGTCCTTAAAAAAAATAAGGTAGTCTAAAAAATAAAATAGTTCTTTAAAAAAATATCTCATTAGTACCAAAATGCTGACAATAAATAACTGTACTCTTGCCTTACCTCTCTTCATCCAGCCCTGCACCATTTTCTTCTGAAAATTACCTCAGTTATATATACAATATAGTTATTTCTAAATGCTTATATTGCTATTTCTTTGGTTTCTGGATTTTAGGCATTATATGTTTCAACTTCCTAGTTTAATAGATAAGGATTCTGCTCACTTATTTGTGCAACTTTTCCTTCTCATGACACAGAGAGAAATGATAATATTTGTATGGCAATTAGGGTAGCCTGGAGGGAATTTGTGGATATCTATATTGAACATGGTGAAAAATCAATTGCTTAAAAAATACA
Organism: Myotis brandtii; assembly: GCF_000412655.1. Lineage (NCBI taxonomy): Eukaryota > Metazoa > Chordata > Mammalia > Chiroptera > Vespertilionidae > Myotis > Myotis brandtii. The sequence continues at coordinate 3,949,823 of NW_005371410.1, forward strand.
TGAAATTATAAAAATAAAAATGAATGCAAATAATAGGGGAAATATTACATATAATTTGTATAAAACTTTTAGGATAAAATCTTTTCAAATTTTTGAATGAGAAATTTGAACTTCCTCATAAACATAAACTTTTTGAATCGGGTTTTATGTTTAAAATAGCTACACATAGTTTCTGATAAAGACTTTCAAAATGATAATCTCTTCAAATTCTTGAAATCACTGTGGTTGACTGAATAATGGCCCTCCAAGATATCCAGTTCTTAAATCTGGAAACCTGTGAATGTTACCTCAGATGCTAACAGGTATTTCAAAACTGATTAAATTAAGGATTTTAAGATGGAGAAATTATCCTGGATGGGTCCTAAATGTAATCACAAGTGCCCTTACCCTATATAATAAAAGGCTAATGTGCAAATTATCCCCTCGGGAGTTTGACCAACCAGGAGTTCGATCACTCGCTATGACATGCGCTGACCACCAGGGGCAGCGCGGACTGAAGGAAGGCCCCAGCCAGCAGCCGGAAGGCCCCAATAGGCACTGATCTCCAGCCAGGCCTAGGGACCCTACCGGTGCATGAATTTCATGCAACTGGGTCTCTAGTAAAATATAAACACAGAGAGATTTGAAGACAAAAAGAAAAAAGCAATGTGATGATGGAAGCAAGAAGAGAAAAGGCAATGTGATTTGAGGCCATGAACTAAGGAATGAAGAAAACATTCAGAAACTGGAATAGGCAAGGACATGATTTTCCCCTAGAGCAGTGATGGCGAACCTATGACACGTGTGTCAGAGGTGACACGCAAACTCATTTTTTTGGTTGATTTTTCTTTGTTAAATGGCATTTAAATATATAAAATAAATATCAAAAATATAAGTCTTTGTTTTACTATGGTTGCAAATATCAAAAAATTTCTATATGTGACACGGCACCAGAGTTAAGTTAGGGTTTTTCAAAATGCTGACACGCCAAGCTCAAAAGGTTCGCCATCACTGCCCTAGAGCCTCAAGAGGTGGTGCGGGTGGCCCTGGTATCACCTTGATTTTAGTCCATGGAAACTCATTTCAGACTTTGGGCTTTCATAACTGTAAGAGAATAAATATATGTTGTTATAAACCACCCAGTTTGTGGTCATTTGTTTCATCAGCCAAAGGAAACACAGTCACCATTCATGAAAAACATTGCACAACTGGTGATAAAATTTTTTTAACCATTTCTTTTGCAACCATTTAAAAATGTATGAAATTATAATCAGAGAATCTAATAGCTCTTTTTTATTGACAACCACAGGATGAAATCTGATTTGATAATTGGCACAGTCTGACTGATAATTATTTCCTGTGTTGCCTTGCCATAACATTAATCTCACGTTATTATTACTTGATTATTTTTACCGATTAAATATCTATTTCCCCCCCATAGACTGTACTTCTAGGTGAGTAAGCTGATGCTACCGTCCCTAACATTTAAATTAAATTGAACTTTTTTCTATCAAGTATTTTAAAATAATGATGAAACTTTAATTCATAAAACATACATGCATTGTTGGATTAGTTAGATCAAAACTATTTTGGATCCCATTAAAAGGCCACATCAGCTGCAAACAATCAGAAGTATCTGATGCCTGTGAAGTCAGAGTTTGAAAGCCATCAGAGTTGCACCATCCAGGAGCTCCATGCTAGATGCAATGTGCTAAGCACAGCCAAGGAGTTATTCTACCATCTGGACATCTACTTTAGCAGCCAGCTACCAAGCATTGTATGCTATTATTCACCATGGGAAAGAAGCTATGGAATTACTGGATGTTTTTCATCATCCACTCCACCTGTAGATTTGCTGCACCTCTTGGGCCACCCTCTGATAAAGGCTGCTAGCAGCTTGAGGCAACCAACTCAGAGGAATCCCAATATCATGCTTCACAGCTGTAAGCCATTTGAAGCATAGAATTAGAAAATTCTGGTCTATATTACCCCTCCCATCACACTGGTCAGACACCAAAAAAAAAGAAAGAAAGAAAGAAAGAAAAAGACAAAGAAAGAGGCCATTTTTAATTATCAGTGACTTTGAACCAAATTTTTAAAGAGAAAAATATTAGAGATCAGCAAGCCTAGCATTGCATGGATCAGTACAATAACAAACTGAAAACTGAGATTAATTGAATAATAGAAATACATTTATTGAAGACTACTGTCTGGATTTGGAGCATCACAGAGAGACTAAGAGATTTTAGGCCATTTGATATGTGAGCCTTTCTAACACACACCAGTATGCAATGAAGCCCATATGAAGCCAAAAATTGAGTAACAGGGCAATGAAAGAAAGAAAGGATTCATATAGATCAAAACTTCCCTTAAGCCTTGTTAGCTTGAGGCTTTTACCAGTTTCCTAGTGAAAAGGAATAAAACAATTCTAAAGTCACATTGATAATTATTTGAAATTTTTGTGTGCATGTACATATATATGTATGTATGTTGATATACATTACATATTTCCACATATTTATTTATACTTTATATCCTTTCTTATTCCAAAGAGAATTTGAGGCCAAAACATGTATATTCCTGATTAAGCTCATTGCTTAGTAAACTGGATATAGCATATTTTATGCTACAGTAGAAATTCAGTTTAGTCATTCTCATCTAATTCTTTTGTTGGCTTTAGATAGTCATGTTAAAGAGCCCCTTCAGTTATTATTTTTTAAATGGCTTTTTCTTGAACCCAGTGAACCCAAATGATAACAGTCTAGATTCTAGAGTAGAGAGATTTAAGAAATAAGCAGAATTCCTTGTTGTATAGATCGGTGTGCTAGATTAGGCATGTTATACATTACATGATCAATCTCTAAATCTGTAAATACTGAAGATTCTTCAGAATAATCCTTACAAAATATGTACCTTCCTATACATTTTTTAAATTATTGGTGTTTTTTATGTTTCGGGCACTCATAATAATATTGGTTTCTAGGGTGGCAGAAGAAAATATTGGAAAAAACAGTATTTGGAAAATAGCCTTTTGTTTTGTTTTGTTTTGTTTACTTCTGCCACTTAGAACCTGAAAATGTTGGATAAATTACTTGGTTAACTCTATGAGCCTTACTTAGTTTCCTCACTTAAAAGATAAGAATAACAACTAATTACCTGCCTTGCCTCTTTCAGGATTATCATAAATATCATCTCACTCAATGTTGGCACAGAGTCTGACTGATAATTATTTCCTGTGTTGACTTCCCATAACATTAATCTCATATTATTATTACTTGATTGTTATTACCTATTAAATATATATTTTTCCTTACATAGACTGTAAGTTTTTTGAGGGAAATGATCATATCTAACTGGTACCCCATAGTTTACTAGTGTGCTTGGCACATAATCAACACAAAAGAGAAATTTGTTGAATGAATTATCAAATGAGATATTTGTGATGAACTTTAAAAGCTGTAGAGTGCTATGTAGGTGTATATTAGAGTTTTCCCATTATTTCTTTGGGAAACATGTTCTAGATGGCAAATATGCAATATATAAATTTACTTTGAGGAACACTGAATAAAGGAGGCATTTTAAAATGAGTTCTGTGTGATACAGTGTTTGCAAAAATGGCTCTAGTTCTTCCTATCCTGTGCTGTGTTTCTTTGCAATATGACCTCGACACTTCTCCCATTAAGAGGTAGATTCTTTTCCTGATTGGCCTGATGACTTTCTTCAACCAATAGAGTGAGGCAGAAGTATGTTGTGTGATGTCCAAGCCCCAGGAAGGTTTTCAGCTTTCAGTCTTCCTCAGGTATAAAGGGCACAAAAGAGACCAGACAAAAAAAAATTGCATTGGAAAAGGAGTGAAAAGAAAGGATAGCTGAAGCTGAAATTGAGCACTTACCTGGAGCTAGACATGTAGAAAGTGAAAAACTTGCTCAAATATTGGCAGCTAGATAGTTGGAAATTGAACAGATTCCATCTGATGGCCACTGTGTATAGAGCCATTGAAGAACAACTGAAAGGACAGGAATGCCCTCTTATTGTAGCTGCCTTAAGAAGTCAAACTGCTAAATATATGCAAAGCCATGTGGAAGACTTTCTGCCACTTTTAACAAACCCTAATACAGGAGATATGTAGTCTCCAAAAGAGTTTGGAAAGTACTGTGATGATATTATAAATGCAGCTGCATGGGGAGGTCAGCTTGAGCTAAGAACCCTGTCTCATATTTTACAAACACCAATAGAGATAATACAGGCAGTTTCTCCTCTGGTTGTCGTTGGTGAAGAATATAAAAAACAACAACATAATACTTGTATATATAAGACATGCATACAGTTTAGGAGAACATATAATTCTGGTACATGGTTGGTGAATAGAGCTATTGAAATTGCAGCTAGTTTACAAAATGTTACACAATTGTTTTAGTATAGTGTGCTGATATGAGTATTCATACTAAGTGCTGGATTGTTCTAAATGTTACTGAAAAATACAACTACCTTAAATCAGTTTTATGGCAAGGCTGCTAACAGGCTTTTAAAAATGTGTCAGAGATAAACTTTAACCAGCATTCCCTTAATGGTATTTTAAAAAATACTTATAACTCCATTGGGGAGAACATCATTTATTGGCCAAGATGCAATCCTGTTTGCTTATATTTTTATAAATATAGGATCCTGAATATTCTGTTGAAATAAATCATAAGTGTTTTACTAAAAGCTTTCAGTAAATGTAATTATTCTTGAAGAAATGAAATGACTCAGTCTCTGTCATTACAATAATGTGGGGATGGTGACAGCAAATTTAATTAATGCTTATAAATAAATTTGATTGCAGTAACCTTGGTATTAGTGAGATTAATCCTGTGAAGATTTTATATAACCATGTCAAAGTGCAGCTAAGAAGCTTGCTTTAATTGTTAAGAATTTTAAAATATTTTTTCAGGTGGGAATCAGTTGTTAAGTTTTAAGAAATGAGACCAATTCAAAGGTAAATAGGTCCCTATCAGATTTAAACCTCTAAAGAATTAGAGAGTAGCCTTTTATTTGTGTAATTTAAAAAGACACAACAGATTAATATGTCTAACTCATTTGCTAGTACTTGCTGTTTCTTTCTCCTTTTGTTTTTCTTAATCCTCAACCAAGGATACTTTTCACCATTGATTTTTTTTTTTTTTGAAGAAAATGGAAGGGAGGAGAGAGAGGGGGGAAAATGTTTCTAAGTCATTTATCCCTTCTTTTTTAATTTTAAAAATTCATTTCTCTTGCCTGTTCATTTGTTAGGACCTTAACATTTTATGGGTCTATATGAGCTTTTTGTATTATAATACTTATTACAATGTGAAAGAGACACATTGATTGGTTGCCTCCCACACAGGCCAGGACCAGGGGCGGGGATGGAACCTGCATCCCAGTTATGTGCTCTTGATCGAGAATCAAACCATCGGCCCTTCGGTGAGCGGGCCAAAGCTCCAACCAAGCCATGTCAGCCAGGGTTACTTGATGTTTCTTAAACTTCAGAATTGGATTAGTAGCATGATTTCTTGATTATTTTCATAACTATAGGTTTTTATATTCTGTGTTGTGTTTTCTTCACCACTCAGCTGCTTTGCTTTCCTTGCAGTTTTTCCCACTAAGAAACACTTGTGACCTCTCTTATTCTTTAATTTGTGCAAGTTGAAGGAGTAGCATGTAACATGGTCTAAGACCAAGTTTACTTTAGATTCTTCCTCTTTTCCAATTTGTCTCACAAGATCTTCTTTTTGCTTCATTTTTTAGGATTAAAAGAAAGCCTTTTTACTTGCTATTTTGCCTCAACAGAGAATTTGCTAAACTGATACCTCTGAACTTTCAACTGGCTTTTAATGGAGCGTGATGCATGTGTTTTGTGGATTTGTGCTCGTTTATATAATTTTATGTAGTAAACATGCTGACATGTCTTAATTTAAAAAAAGAAAAAGAAAAAAATTGCAGGAACATAACTTTCAATTTAATCCACATTTACAAGAAGTTTAAGTGAGCACACAAACATGTTGATGAGGAAATCACAAGAATTGTTCACAAATACTCCAGTTCTCTTCCTGGATATTGGTAGGATTGCTCTTCCCTTCTCACTTTGTAGTTAGTTGTGACTGGCTAGTGAAATGTGAACAGCAAAAGCATGTATCACTTCTGGGCAGATCTTTTAAGAGCAAGTGCCATTGCACAATTCTCCATGTTGCCTTCCCACTGTCACAGTGATTGAAGAAGCACACTATTGAGATGGAGTCTCCATCAGCCTAGATTCCTGAGTGATGTTGAAGTGAACCCCCTGCCAACTGCGTTTGACATGGTGTAAAATCAGAAACTATGGATAAGCCAGAGAAACAAGTTAGCAGGAAAAGGAAAATGGGAAAGACTTGCAGAGAGAATCTGAGATGCCACGAGAGAAAGATAAGGGAGAGCAATTGATCCGCTAGAATTTCTTTGGTTCTAGGTGCTTTCCAGGTCCCATGGGATCTAACAGTAAGCCTGACATTATCCAATGGAGCTTGAGTAGGACTATAGATACTTGAACAACAACAACTAAAAGCCTAAATACATGTATTTCCACTTAGCAAGGTGTCTTCAAAATGCATGTGCTGAATCAAAAGGTATGGGCTTTGCCAAATATTACCCACTAGCAAGCCAGAGAGTGCCCCTTTCATAGTACAGTACCCTTAACAAAATTGGGTATGCACATTTAAAGAAAAGGGGACATTTTTTAAAATAAGCAATAAAAGTTAAATCTATTAATCAACATTTTTTAATTAGTGAGGCTAACTTTTAAAAAAAATGTTTCTAAGTCATTTATCCCTTTTTTAATTTTAAAAATTCATTTCTCTTGCCTGTTCATTTGTTAGGACCTTAAAATTGTATGGGTCTATACGAGCTTTTTGTATTATACTACTTATTACAAATACTTGCCCAATTTGGTTTCAACTTTCAGAATTTTATGTTGCTGGTTTATGTCAATTTTTTTTTAATCCTCACCCAAGGAGTGAGTGTATATATATTTTTTAGAGACTGTGGAAGGCACAGGGGAGAGGGAGAGAAACATTGATGTGAAAGAGACACATTGATTGGTTGCCTCCCACACATGTCACGACCAGGGGCAGGGATGGAACCTGCATCCCAGGTACGTGCCCTTGATTGAGAATCGAACCCTTGACACTCTGGTGCGTAGGCCGATGCTCTAACCACTGAGCACCCCACCAAGGCTTATGTCAAACATACACTTTCCTTTACTAAGATTAAAAGTTTTTACCCAACCAGAGATTGTTAAATATTGATTCACTTCTTATTTTCCTTTACTCCCATTTTCTTATCTATTTGATTCTCATTCATATTGTACAAAGCATATCAATTGAAGCAAATTATAAATACAAAAGCAAATAAATGGGCAAATGATTAATTTCTCTTCTAATAGTAATATTTTAAACCTATTAATTCTTATTCTATTTAGATTTTATTTTGGTCTATAGTTTAAGATGAAGATTCAATTGATTCTTTTTTCCAAAATGGCTAACCAGTTATCCTGGTATTTCATTGACTAATCCTTCCCTTTCCCACTAATTTGTTGTGGTTTTTCAGCTTCATTTTTGACCAGATATAATGCTCTTTATTTCAACTTATTCACTCTACATTTCTCATTTATTTGTTTTTTTTTGTTTTTGTTTCAGGATGGCTTTTGAAAGAGTCAGTTGAGTATAATAAAATTGGGTTATCAAAATACCCCTTAGATTTTGCTGGTGTGTTTAGGGGAAGAAGTGTCATGATGACTTTGAAGTTGGCACAGAACAACACTCCAGCCAACTGAGCCACAACCCCTAGGGCATCCCTCCCAATTTTTTAACCTCCACACATGAGTGTGGGACCAGCCTGTTTTCGTCTCCACCCCTTCTACCAATCTCAATGTGGCTTCTATATATCCTTAGTTATAGGACATATAACTAAATCCAAATTTGGTGATACAAAATGAAACTTTGAAAGTTTTAAAATAAATTTCCAAAGTTGAATTTTATTATGAAACTCTGCAAACTGAAATTTCTTTGAATTTAATATAATAATACATAAGCCTATTTCCTAGTGCTTTGTTAGCATTTCCTATAACTACTAATAATATGAAATTATTATACTAACCACTTTTGTGTGCTATGTAAATTGACATCTTTTATATGTAGCTATTGATATTATTCCCCACATTTTTTCTTTTAAGGATTAAATTGATTGATTCACAAACCCCAATTCTCTCTTCTACTTCTTTTAATACAATATTATTGTTTCACATTATGTCCCAGCAATTATACTCCCTCTACCCTCACACAAAGATGGTTCAAATTTTTATTTTATTTTAATTAGTTAAGCTGCTGAGAAGGAAATATACCTGTTTACTCCTTTTTA
>NW_005371410.1:3958304-4020049 GCF_000412655.1 Myotis brandtii
TCAGAGAGGATGGGAGAGGGAGAGATAGAAACATCAATAATGAGAGAGAATCATTGATCGGCTGCCTCTTGCATGACCTACACTGGGGATTTGGGGACCTGGATATTGAGCCCAACAGTAATCAAACTGAATTGAACCATGACCTCCTGATTCATAGGTCAACGTTCAGTCACTGAAGCACGCTGGCTGGGCCCTACCTATACTCCTTAACTTCATACCTAATTATGTGTGTGTGTGTGTGGGGTGTGTGTGTGCGTGTGTGTGTGTGTGTGTGTGTGTTTCTGAAATCCTTTGATATACTTGATTTTGCACTTTTATTTTGAACTTTAGGCTTTTGGATAGGGCCTTTAATTTTTTTTTTTAAGAACAGTGAAATTTACAAATCAAAATCTTGATCATTAACCTCTTAAGAAGATACAATATTACAATGGTAACCGGTTAAGAGCACTAGATTTGTATCTTCTTAAGAGGTTAATGATCAAGGTTTTGATTTGTAGGGCCTTTAATTTTAATTCATTTTCAGCAATTGTTCCATTTTGTGTAATATAACAATTTAAGGCTACCGTTAAATCATACGTTTTTGAAACAACAGAGTTCCACCTCCAGAGGACTGATGTGACAGAATCCTAACATGACTTTTTGTGGAAGTAGTTCACTCTCTGTACTGTGACCCTAATGTCATTGCCAAAACACAAAGCTGATCTTGTAATTCTGCTGCTTAAAAAGCTTCCATGGCTCCCAGCCACCTATAGGTAAAATGAAAACTCCTTAGAACAGAAATAGAGCCTTTCATCATCTGGCTCCACCTAACTTTTTACTCTAATTCCTCTCTCCCTTCCCCCTGAAGTGAACACAGGAGCTATAGACTCAGAGGTGCTTGTCAGTCTCAACAGTTAAGTCCCATGTCAGTCCTTTTGCCCTTGTCTTGTAATTTCTATTTAGAATGTCCTGCCCTTCTCGTCTGCTTCACCCAAATTCTTAGTATCTTCAAAAGCCAATTGAAGTTCACTTCCTCAGTGAAGCTCCAGGTTCAGACTTCCTGGCAGTCAATCAACTCCTCCTCTAGGGACTACTAGACAGTCATAGTCTAAAGGGGGAGAGAGATAAGGAAACAATCAAATACTTGGTCAAAAGGACCTCATCATTTATTCACCTCTGTGTTCCCTGTACCTACTAGTCACATGAAAAATTAATGTTGAATTGAACTTAACTGAATCATAAAGAACAAGTTTAATAATTACATTTTCACTTTTAAGATTATTGACTATGTGGATTTTCTAAAGTTATAGGTTCATAATTTGACCTTAAAAACCACAAAATGGTTGCTAAAGTTTTATAAGTAAATGTATATCTTATACTTTTTTATATTTTGATAGTATTAGAGATGTCTCCCATTTTCTCCCCCTTTACCCTCCTCCTCCCAATCCCTAACCCCCTCCCCCCAGGTCTTCACCACCCTATTGCCCACGTCCATGGGGTATGCATATAAGTATGTAAGTTCTTTGCTTTATCTCTTCTTGTCCCCCCATCCCCACATCAAGGTATGTCGGTCTGTTCCATGCCTCCATGCTTCAGGTCTTATTTTGTTGGTCAATTCATTTTGTTCATTAGATTCCACAAATAAGTGAGATAATGTAATATTTGCCTTTCTCAGATAGGCTTATTTTACTTGCATAATAGTCTCCAGGTCCATCCATGCAGTTATCTTATATACTTTTTAATAAATTTCAGTTATATTCATATAGTTTTTTTTGCTGTTTTTTACTTTAAGTGAAGTCTCTATTATTCATGGAACCTATGTAAATGTCTTGGGGTAATTTGGAAGTATATAAAGCATAGAAATAATATTGGAATGGGTAGCTGAGATACAAAGTATAAAAATTGCCAAAAATAAACTCTTACCTGAAAAGAATGTTTTTGTGTGTTTTACTGAAAGCAAAACCCTCATATTTAATAAGACATTGCAAAAATTTCACCTCCCCCCCTTCTTACCCCGGAGGCAAAGTCAAGGTTCAGACTGAACTTTGTTTGGAAACTTTAGAACCAGGTGTTTAAAGAATGAGAGAGGTTTGTCTGAGACTTTCTGCCAAAGCACATCACAAGCTTAACATGTGCTTACTGCCTGCTCTTCCCAACCAGTGTTCATGAGCCGGCCAGCTGCTAGCATTTAGGATACCCTCTAGCTAGTTAGGTCTCAAACTGGGTCACAGCTCCATTTCCCAAAGGAAGTTCCAGAAACTTTCTGCTGCCTCTCAAATAACTTGTTGGCTCTGTTTTATAAAGTTCCTCAATTTTAACCATAGAGCCAAGTTATTAAAAATCAATAGATATGAAAATACAGGTATTAAAATGTTTCTAACTAAGCTAATCACCTTCCTGGTAAACCTGCTCATCCCACATACCCTGTTATGATGCAGCCATCTTTGCAAACATCCACCTCAAAAAATTTGAAGTCATAACAATAACAGCTAAAATTGTTGTGCTCTTCATATCCCAGGCACTATGCTTTTAAAAAGAATCTCCTTTAATTAATCTCAAGGACATTCTGGGAAGAAAGGGTCTTGAACACATGTCATTTACCTCTTCCTACTCTCCTTCCCTCCCCCTAATTCCTTACTGAGCAACTCAGCAACTAAAAGCAACTATCAGAGGCCCTTGGACATATTCTGTATTTCTGAGGCCATTATAAGATATAGAACATTATGAGGTCGATAGCTTGGAAAAGCCAGCTCTCATCAGGAAAATAAGGGCTGTACAGATAGAAGAAGTCACTCCCCTTCCAAGTGTCTGAGAAAAGCATGTCTCTCCCATGCAATTGAAAAGCCTGAGAGCAAAAAAGCTATCTTCTGCATCCTTTCAGAGAAGGGGTCCCAGTTTGCCAGCCTGTCTGCTTTGGGCCAGAATAGTTGCTCTTGAAATGTTGTCCCTGGACAAATAGCAATGGTATCACCTGGGAACCTGTTAGAGCTTGATAGAAATGCAAATTCTCAGGGCTCACTACAGAAACTCTAGGAGACACAGGAAGCTGTGTTTTAATACGGCCTCTCCAGGAGATTGTGAACCATGGGGCTAGGAGGGCAGACAGCTTAATATCCTCCGCCTGCTGGAAACCCCAGCCACCTGACCTATAAAGGAACTGAGGGACTCATAGCCATTAGAAGGATACAGGAAATTACATGCAATTAATCAACTCAGTAATTTGAGGGAGGTTTAACTAGCTGATCAGTCTGCAGGGGTGACTTTTATAGGGAGAAATAATCAAACAGAAGATAACTTTAATCCTGTTAGCTCCCCCCAATAAAAATTGTTCAAGGGTACACCACTAATAAGTAACAAAACCAATATTTAAACCTAGGGCTATCAGCCTCTAAGTCTTCTCTCTTACCTACCATCTTTTAAAAGACTGTTTTAAATTGTGATATAAAATACACACAGAAAATTGTATCAGCAGCACCTGTATGCCTGCCTCTCTCTTCCCCCTGTAGGTAACCACTATCTTTACTCATGATAATTGTTTCCTTGCTTTTCTGTATTAAACCACATCTATAAGTACTATATTCTAAAAAGCAGTATTTTTACTGTTTGAACTTCACATGAAATAAATTATACTGTTTATACCTTCTTTTGCATGTTTGTGGCATTTATCCATGTTGTTGTATGTAACATTCTTTGTTCATTTTTGTTGCAATATAGTATTTCATTGAGTGAATAATAAATGTTTTATTTATCCTGCAATTCATTTTTTTTCATTCCACTGACACTGTCCTAATTCAGGCATTCATTAAATGATTTCTTATATTTAAGTTATCCCAGTAGTCCCTGACTGTTCTTCTCAATTTCAGGCTCTCCCCAACTGCTGCCAAACTAATCTTCTGAAGATCAACATGAATCATGTCCCTTCTGTTAAAAGAAGTTGTAGAAGCAAAGGAAGAAGAAAGGCTGAGAGGTAGGCAGTGACACATCATTCTGGGCTTTGGAGACAATTTTAAGGATTTTGTTTTTCATTCTAAGGGCATTGAAAAGCCCTATCTGGCTGATAATATTTGGTTTTCTAAGCTTAGAGACTCATACTTGAGAGTCCATAGACCATCAGATTAGACCCCTTTGAAAACTATGCCTGCAAATATCCAACAAAATTGTCTAGACCAGTGGTCGGCAAACTCATTAGTCAACAGAGCCAAATATCAACAGTACAATGATTGAAATTTCTTTTGAGAGCCAAATTTTTTAAACTTAAACTATATAGGTAGGTACATTGTTATTAACTTAATTAGGGTATTGCTAAGCTGGCCTTTGCTAAAAACGTCCTCAATCTGAGGGGTCGACCTCAGCAAACGTACCCCCCACTTCTTCTAACGCCACTTCTTCAAAATAGACTCGCCCAGGCCGAAAACCGACTTCTGCGCATGGGCCACGAAGTTTCAATCGCACTGTACGTGCACGCCCGCACATGGTATTTTGTGGAAGAGCCACACTTAAGGGGCCGAAGAGCCGCATGTGGCTCTCGAGCCGCGGTTTGCCAACCACTGGTCTAGACCCTCCTTAAGCTCCATCTCATGGCCCCTTGGGATTCCTACTGGATAAGTTCTCTCAGCCCCACCCCATTCTGTTGCCAATTCTCTCCTTCATTTCTCTGTAATCAACTGTTAAGTTCATGTGTTATTTTGTTGGTCAATTCATTTTGTTCATTCGATTCCAGGGGAGGGAAAATTTTACGTTTACTCTCTTAAGGTCCTTTGGGCTGGGCCTTGAGAATTAAATTGACATAAGATAGATCCAACAGGAGAAAAGCATACCAATGTATTTAATGACACGGGAGCCTTTATAAGGAATGAAGAACCAGAGAAATGGCAGAACCTACTTGCTTTTTTATTAGGTTGAATAAAGAGAGGCAACTATAGAAAAGTGATTAAACAAAGTGGGGAAGCTAAAAGAAGATAAGAATTATTTTAGCAAAGTCTGTTTTTATAGAATTCTCTTGGTCCTAACTTCTTGTCCTTAATAATAAGAATGCTATTTTCCTTCTGGTATAGGGAGGACATCTCTCATATAGAAATTTCATTTTCTGCTTTTAAGAAAAATAAGTAAAGTCAGAGTGTTTCTCTTGAATATTCTGTATTTCCAAATGCCCTTAACTCAAAACAGTTAATATGCCAGAGTGGCATATTTTGGGTAGTATGTTCTGAACCCCTTCAGTTCCTAGCATACTGCACAGAAGGAATGTAAGTTAATGTATCTATAATAATAATAAAAGCGTAATATGCATATTGACCAAACGGCCGAACAGCAGAACGACCATCCAGATGACCATGCTATGACACCCACTGGCTCCAGGCCACCCAAGGCAGGTGCAGTACAATTAGTTGGGGGCAATGCCATCGCCCTATGATCACCCTGCAGAAGGTGGCCCAGGCTACCGGCCGGCGGGGCTATCAATCGGGGGCTCCACGATAGCCCCAAAGAGGGGGAGTCCCTGGCCACCGACCGGTGGACTGCGGTGGGTGGTCAGGGCCTCCCTCTGCAGGGTGATCGATTGTGGGGCTCCTGGACTGTGAGAGGGCGCAGGCTGGGCTGTGGAACCCCCCCCCCCCCGAGTGCATGCATTTCATGTACCGGGCCTTAGTATATTAATAAAAGACCTGACTTTGTACATTGCAGTAGTGAACTGTTAATTGTGCTAAAAAAAACAGTAAATTAAAGAAAATTAACTAAAAATATACTAAAAATCATAAGATTTAGCTCAAAAATCTCAAAATCTCACTTAAGTGCCTAGGTGAATGACATTTTAAGTGTCTTAACAAACACTGCCAATTCATACTGTTGTATATAATGAGAATTATAAAATGTTAGACAAGAATGGACCTCCATAGCTATATACATAGTTATAGACTGTAATTTTAGTGCAGGTGTTGGCAAACTTTTTCTGTAAAGGGCTAGACAGTAAATATGTTCAGCTTTTCAGACCATACGTTCTCTGTCAAAATTACTCAACTCTGGCTTTGTAGGTTGAAAGCAGCCATAGGCAATATAATATGTAAATGATTGGACCCCGCTTTGTTCCATTACGTTTTTATTGGCAGCAGCTCACATTTTGCCCATAGGCTGTAGTTTGCCAACCACTGCCTTAGTGTATAATTTTAGTCCTCACTGCTGTTTGTAGTTTTGTGTTCAGTATTTTTTAGAGATCTAATTTACATTGAATAAAATGAAGCAGTTCTTAGGTGTACATTTTGATTAGTTTTTGACAAATGTATTTACCTATGTAATAACCATTCTAATCAAGGTGAAGAACATTACCATTCCCACAGAAAGTGCCTTCAAACGCCTTTTTAGTCAATCCCCACCCCCACCCCCAGAGGTTAGTCACTCTTCTGATTTCTATTCCCATTGATTATTTTTGCCTGTTCTTGAACTTCATGTAAGTAAAATTATACCACGTCTATATGACTGAGTGTATGGCTTCTTTCACTCAACTAGTTTGTGAGATTTGTCCAAGTTGTTGAGGGCATGCATAGTTCATTCTTTTTTTTAAAATTGCTGAATAGTATTCTGTGGTATGAGTATACCACAGCTTGTATGAATATACCTGTTATTAATGTCCTAGGACTGTCGTGAGAAATTACCACAAATTTTGTAGCTTAAAACAACAGAAATTTATTCTCACAGCTTTGGAGGCCACAAGCCCCAAACCCAGGTGTCGTCAGGGCCATGCTCCCTCTGAAGACTCCAGCAGACAAATCCTTCCTTGCTTTTCCAGCTTCTGGTGGCTCCGGGTGTTCTTTGGCTCGTGACTATCTGATTCCATCTCCTGCCTCTGTCTTCACATGGCCTTTTCCTCTGTTTCTGTGTCTTTCTTCTCTGCTCTCTCTTATATGTGCCCACTCTAATTGGGAATGATCTCACCTCAAGATCCTTAATTATAGCTTCAAAGATCTTTTTTTCTAAATAAGGTCACATGTACAGGTTCCAAGAGGACATATCTTTTGGGGACCCATTCTTCAACCCACCACAATATCACAGCTTGTTTATCCAGTTACCTTATAACAGACATCTGAATTATTTTTTTTTATGAATAAAGCTGCTATTAATATTCTGTATACTCATACAAGGTTTTAGGTAGATATGTTTTCAGCTTCATAGTTTTTGATTTCTACTTCTAATTATCTTAATGTAAGATATGATTAATTTTCTTTTTAGTGATAATTACCCATAATAACATTTTTAATTCTGACAGGAATTTTTGTAAGAATTGGTCAATCCGAATACACCTGACTTAAATATTTGTATAACTGAAAACACAATACTGCCAAGAGATAAGATATGGAATTCTAATAGGTATCTTTGTTTTTGTTTCTTTTTTTTTTTCTTTTTTTAAAATATATTTTATTGATTTTTTTCACAGAGAGGAAGGGAGAGGGATAGAGAAGTTAGAAACATCAATGATTGAGAAACATTGACCAGCTGCCTCCTGACACCCCCCCTGTGGATGTGCCCGCAACCAAGGTACATGCCCTTGACCGGAATCGAACCTGGGACCCTTGAGTCCGCAGGCCGACGCTCTACCCATTGAGCCAAACTGGTTAGGGCTGTTTTTGTTTCTTAAAATACTACCAAGAAACAAATAAATTTCAGATTAGGAAATTTTGATTTTAACTCTTTAAAATAACAGCAATACTTGATTAAAGTAAAAAACAAACATGCTTGACTACATTCTGTCAGTTCTTTTGTTATTATAAAATTCATTAATTCTTGCAGTCATCACTTAGGCTAAATTTGAGGACATTTATCTCATTATGGGCATCACTAATACCGACGATTCCACTGGAATGCAGCTCCTTAATAAACTAACAAATAAAGCCATTTATCCTGATGTCTCTCTTAGATTCTAATAGGGTCAACCTTAACAAAACTCCTCAGACATGGTTTAGAGGCTTTTTGCGTATGTGGCTGGCTACCTCTCTACAATGAAAGCTTCTTGGAGGGAAGGGACTTCCATGTCTCAGTCATCTGTGTATCCTCCAACTACAGACACAGCTCAATACTTTCTTAGCCTTGTGTTTCCTGACTAAATAGTGGCTGTGGATAAAAGATAAGAAGATGCTGATAACTTTATTCTTCATCGTAATTTCCACTAATCCTGAACAGTTCCTGTTAATGAACTGTCTTAGGAATTGTTTTAATAAACGATTCCTTTAAAAAATATATATTTTCATTTTTTATTTTTAAAATAATTCTTTATTGTTAAAAGTATTACATATGTCCCCTTTTCCCTTTTTTAAATCTATTAGAAATCTATCTAATATTATTTATTACACTGATGGTTTCTTATTGAATATTTGCTTCATTTATTCAGCAATTCTAGGAACTGGTGATTGGCTGCACTATTCATTTATAAAAACAATTTGAAACACTACGTAGGCCCTGATGATACTTGGCAAGTGTAAAAGAGAAAAGCATACAGTTCTCATTATACTTTCCAGACAGCTTAAAAAAATGTCCTGTAAAATGGTTTGATATTTTAAAAATAGGAACAAAATTTTGTAATGTCATTACCACCTCAGTCTTTTGCAATGTCTATAAATCAAAAATCTTACTTAATTTTTTGGAAAAGTGTAGATAGAGCTCTTATTTTGGAATGCAATTACTTTGAAACTTTTGAGTGAATAAATTTGGAATTTTTACTAATTTTAATTCTTACAGTATTCTGCTCCTTTTATTTTTAATTTTAATAGGCCTATCTATGAAATCAGAGTTGACAAACAGTCTATTGAAATCATAATTTCTTCATTTTTGACACAGTTACCCACAGGATGAGGTTTAACAGAAGAGAGTGATAACACTGTCAAATGTTAAGTAGTATAACTTAATATGCATATTTTAAAAAGATACATAAGTGCTATTTTCAAACAATTCCAAATTCAAATTAGGCATTTTAAATGTATTTCATAGCTAGCATTATTTATCAAATTGTATTAGTATCCAGACTTTTTACTCTCCTTTACTAGTTTGGGAATATTTTCAGCTACAAGAAACAGAATAACACACTAATAGATCTTAAGCAAGAGGGGTTTATTTGTCTAACATAGAAGTCCAGAATGAGGCGCTTGTTGGCATTGATTTAGCAGTTTAATGTAAGGGCTTAGATTGGTATCTCTGTGATTCCCTTTGTCTTCATTCATAGTCACAAGATGAATGTAAAAGCTCCAAATATCACAACCATTTTCAAAGGCAGAAAGCATAGGACACTACTGACAGAGCTTTTGACTTGCTTCTTTTGTTTTTGTGTGCGTGTTTTGTGTTTTGTTTTGTTTTGTTTTTACTAGAAAAGACACATCTTTCTCAAATCATCTATCCAATAGTTCCCCTTGAATTTCATTGACCATAATGGTTTCTTTGGCTATCCCCGGCTATAAAGGAGTCTGGGAAAATAAGTGTCCACTTCCACCTCTGTAATTAGAGAGAGGCAAGGGAGAATGGGTTGGGACTGACTTTTGGGTAACCATCACATCTTGCATGTACTATGTGCTGGGTAACCATTTGTTGAATGAAGTAAAAAGTGATTCACATTGTTCAACAGAGCTAAAATTCAGGTATACACCCACTCTTTCATTATCTTTCCTATTAAATTTACATTTTCTTTTTCTTATTTGTTCAGAAATATTAGGAGAAATTCTTCATTGTACAACTTATCAGCAAACATTTTTTTAAGCTTGTGGAATACACTAGTTCTATGACATAGCTAGCTTTATTTTTGCTCCGATTTCCAGCCAGAGATACCCTTGGCATGGATTCTACATATGCTCCTGTCACATATGACAAGGAGATAGGTCTGAAGAAGAAGGGATTAGAAGAAGAGAGCTATTCCATCCAGAATTCTTTCAAGTCATTCTAAGTGCTCACCTACATTAGTTTGCAAAGGTGGGATCTGGCTACCTTGCAGTTAGAAGCCTAAGGTCACATACACAGAGCTAGGATATGAGCAATTAATTGGCTTGTTCTCCAGGACATGTAAATGCCTCCAAATGTCTGGATTAGGAACAGAAAAAGATGTTTCTCTTTAATGTGCTTGGAAAGGTATGGTGCCAGCCCTATTCTGGATATGAAAAGAGAATTGAGGCAGATAAAATTTTATAGTTAGACACAATTGCATTACCAAGTGTAGTAGCATCTAGGATAAACCTGTTTTTAAATGAAACCTCTTCCCCCCCCCCCGCCCCCGCCCAAAAGCAGCTATTTTAGTTAAATGCCAACTTTTCTCACATGTACTTTTCTGGTGATAGAAGAGATGTGAAAATAGAAGATTGAGAGAACAGTGTGAAATTAAATATAAAAGCATCGTATTTAATTGTCAGAGATGCTAAGTATCAATCTAATACTAAACACTGAAATTGTGTGCATTTGTGTTCAATAATCTGTATGCCTAAAGCATATCTGAAAATGCCTTACATGTAGTTGAACACTGAATTTAGTATCTGCTGAGACTTAGGGAGATCTCAGGTCTGAACTGTAATCTTCTCAGTAATATCAATTAAGTGAGCTAGTAGGGAAATAACTTGTTTTTTCTTATTGTCTGCTGTAGACTGAATATTTGTGTCCTGCCAAAATTTATATGTTGAAACATGATCCCCAATGTGATGGTATTTGTAGGTGGGGCCTTTGAGAGGTGATTATGTCATGAAGGTGGAGCCCTTGTGAATGGGATAGTTCTCTTGTAAAAGAGACTTGCAGAAAGTTCCCTCCCCATTTTCAGCATGTGAGGACACAGTGAAAAGGAATTCCTGTTGTGTCTAAGTCCAGTCTGTGGTATTTTATTATAGCAGTCTGAATGGACTAATTTTGTAAAAGTAATGAAACATAATAAAATAAATGTAATGTTTGAATAGTAATTTCTATATTAAAAGCTATTTAAAAAGTACCCAGAAAAACAATTTTAAACACCCAGAAAATGAAAGAGGTAGAGGTTACAGCAGATGATCCGTCATGGCAAATTATGTAGCTTACCACTCAAAGTTACTAAGGCAAAGAGCCAAGTTTTCCAACTTTTGGTATATGCTAGTTCCGTATTACTCAACAATGTAGTATGAAATTATGATATTTTGGGGCTTACACTATACCAGTTCTGACAAAAAGAAATACCATGCTATTTTTAGCATATATTCCATGTTTATTGCTTGCAATACATTTAAAAGTTTATTGCAGGCAATAAATCTGATGACCAAATTTATTTTTTCAGTATTGAATCGAAAACTCTTTTTTCTTGTATGTTTGAAATTCATAGATCACACTCACAGCATTGTCTGCTCTCAGGGTTGGTGTGTCTGCCAATGAATGAATGCCAGAGTGAAAATGTCAGAATCTCATGAGACATAGTTCCCTAAATTTAGAAGCTGAATGATAAATTTCCATTGGTAGTTGATGATAAACATCAGTAGTTTGAAAAACAAATGCTGGTGCACAGGCACAGCCTCTTCTGACCACCTTTTTGAAGTGTTTTACTCTATAGATAGTTTTCAAGGTTTGGGCCTTTGAAATGTCAGGATCTCTAGAAATGTTATAAAAGGATCTACAACAGGTCCTGGAATGATTTTGTTTCAATATAATGTTGATGAGGAAAATAAAAAAAGAATTGATTACTTGGCCAGGGCCATTGTCTCTGTGGAATTTGCCCATTCTCCCATGTCTGTGTGGGTTTTCTCCGGGTCTTCCGGTTTCCTCCCACACCCCAAAGATGTGCACTCAAGGTAAACTATCGTGTGTAATTGTCCCAATCTGAGTGAGTGTGGGTGTGGGTGTGAATGCCCTGAGATGGATGGGCATCCTGTTCAGAGTGGGTTCCTGCCTGATGTCCTGAGCTGTTGGGAAAGGCTCTGGCTGCTCACCACCCTGAACTAGAATAAGCAGGTTGGAAAATGATTATCTTACTTGTTTTTATTAATCTTCCTGAAATGTATGTATAGCTCACATTTATTTCAATGTTTAATATTAGAAGTGTTTTGGTTCTGTATTTAGAAGTTTGGTGATGTTTCTGTGACCAGAAATATGCTGTAGGAATTTATCTCTTGTTTACATCAAGTAACCTACGGTAAAATTGGTTTCATTATATGTCTTTTCACTTAAAATTGCAGTTTCCAAGACCTATCGATGGTGTTCAGTGAGGACTTACTGTAACTACAAGAAACCTTGAATATTTTGTGTTATGGCAATGTGAAAGTTCACTTCCTGAACAGGTGCAAGTAGTGTTTCCATTGGTTAGAGTTTGGCTAGAATGCTCCATGCTTAGAGTAATGTCCTAAACTGCCTCCAGTAATTGGTTAAGAATGTGCTAAAGAATTAGACTTTTTCTGAACTCTTGTTCTTTTTCTTATAGGGGGAAGAAACAGAATACATTTCCACATTTCTTGTTTTTTAATCCATATAGGCTAACAATAATATGGACAATTTTTTCTGATATACATTTGCTAGACTAGATGCAATGCAGCAAAATTCTTAGGTGAGAAATTGTTCTATACTGTATAATTTTTAAAACATCATTATCATTAGGAAATGTTCCTCTAAGAAACTCAGTCCAGTATTCCTCACAATGCTTTACCTTCAATCAGAGGTAGATTGAGGTCAGCAAGGCAGTTTTTTGGTATATTACTCAGGACATCTGTAAACCCTATTGTGAAACTAAAATATCACTGGATATATTATTATATAAAGAAATCTGTGTGAATGGTGTTGGCTGTTTATATGTTGACTAGAGGCCCAGTGCATGAAATCCGTGCACGGATAGGGTCCCTAGGCCTAGCCTGTCGGTGATCAGGGCCGATCGGGGCCTTCATGCTGCCGGCTGGGGCCTTCCTTCCCTGGCTGCCTTCCTTTGTTCCGCATCGCCCCCTGGTGGTCAGTGCACATCATAGCAAGTGATCAAACTCCCGGTCTCCTGGTCGAACTCACGAGGGGACACATTGCATATTAGCCTTTTATATATACAGATGTTTTGATAAGCTACTAGGTGCTGGTGACTGGGACCTTCTTCCCACAGCATGCTGAGAATAATAAACCACCTTAATGCCAATGACAGGATATACAAGTTTAAAGTTAAAACTAAGTTGCTCAGGACAATAGAGAAGAAGCAATGTGTTGTTTCTTGCTATTTGTGGTGGTTTTAAGATATGTCCATAAATTCTTTGATAATTCTCCCTTGAAGAGGTGGTGCTGTTGTAGGTGGCAGGAATGGCACCATGTGTCTGACCAGTGGGGTCAGACTGAACCTGGGTTCAGCAACCTTGGTACTTGGGTCTGGCTAGGAAAGAATTAAGAGCAAGACCCAAACTGTAAGAGAATATTTATTTAGTAAATTACAGAGGTGGAAGAAGTAATTCCTAGAAGAAATGGGCTTAGGAATCAAGTTATGAAGGTAAATGAAGGGCCCTTGGGAGTGGGAAGATAATGGTAACTTTCCTAGGGTAGGAGCGGGGAGATGGAGAAGGGAAAGTGAAAGGCAAGCCTGTGCTCCTGGGAGAGAGTGAACTGGGTCCTCCATCCTAAGAGTTTTAAGAGCGTAGATTTTAGGAGAGGTCCCAGGGGAAGATCTCAATAGAATATTCAGCAGTTTCCCACGTGTGTCCATTCAGGGCTGTGATCTCCACTGACTGGTTGGCTAGCACCAGGTCAGGGGGTCATTATTCAATGCAGCTAGTCCTGAGGTCAGCCATGGCTGGTTTTGTTGCTCATCTGAGCCTGGAGTTGAAACACAACTTGAGGCATAGATGTTATCTCTAGGGAGGAGAGGTCAGGGGGTCCAAACCTTGTGATGAGTGATTTGCTAGGGGAAGAAAAGCCACCCTCGGGGCAAGGTCCCACCCTACAATTGATTGTTCATTGCTAGGCACCTGGGGCCTTCCATGCTGATGGCCTCTGTACCTGGCCCATCTTCCTTGCTCTGCTCATGTCTGTCTAACTGCCCACAGCATCGCTTACCATCCTCCCTCTTTCCCCAGCTTGAGTGTGGGCTGGACTTTATATAGTTACATAGGTAACTATGGATAGGTACTATCTATATCATGATTATTCTATAAAAGAGAACATATTAATACTTCTTTAATAAAGATATCTATTCTTGCTTAATTCTTCTAACCAGAGATTTCTTCTGGAATAAAAAAATGCTTTTTAAGTTAAATGGAATAAGTAAATAAACACATAGTATTGTTTAATATACAACAATGGAGAAGAAACAGGATAAGTACAATAAAACAAATTTGCAAAGGGAATGACACTTAGTGGACAATTGTTCAATAACACATTTTTGGGGGTGGAAAACTTATCTTTAAGCCATGGATCCCTGGTTCACAAGAAGCCATGTCCAGACCTAGCAAAGAGGTCTTGCCCTTGGAACTGCATATGGTCACTGGCTGAGACACTGTGATGAATTCCTTCATCAGCTAATCTGGTAGCTTCTGAATCTGTTTTCTAGGAGGACCCATTGCTCTCCATGGCACTTAGTTCTGTCCTTTGGAAACATTTTCCGTGTTGATTGTCTTCTCTGACCACATTTGAGATATGTGTTGGAGATATTGCAAGTTATTGCAAGTTTGGAAGATTGGGGGCTGCCCAGAGATTGAACTATTACAAAATTGTTCATTGTGGATTGGCTAGGCTTAGAATGTCTTTGTAAGTCAATTCCCTTAAAAACTTAGTGGGTCTTGATTTTTTGTTTCTTTCATCCAATTTTATAAGCTTGTAAATATAGCACATGGTTTTAGTCTTTGGGTCCGAGAACTCCAAATCTAGAACTCAGATCTGCCCATTCCCCTAGTCCACATTTTGATGATCTTTGACCCAAGTGCAATTGGAAACAATGGATTTATGTGGAGAATTCCATTTGTAGACTTATTTGACACAAAACTAATTGCCATTATCCAATGTGGATTATTTACCAAGAGATCCGTAGGAGAAACTTTGGCAGCTAAGCTTGTCTCCTACTGCTGCCTCCCATGTTCTTCTCTGCTTTCAATCCAAGCTTCCTTCTTTATTATAGGTTTTCAGTGGAACCCATAAGAAGCCACCAATACATACCAACATACTCATTCTTACTCCATTTTCCCTAACACTAGAATCTCAAAAGGTTGTGTCTCAGCTATAAAGTGCCAATTCAATGAAATATATAAGAGTAAGAGTGACTTTCTTCTCAGTCTGGGATTAGTGGGATTCTGATTGTCCTCTAATCTAACACTTCCACTTCTCTATTTCTACAATTTGGGGTTTCTTATTTGCAGCATCTGATATTTTGGTAGTAAATTCCTTATCAGTTTGGTTGTTTTCATATTCAAACAACAGAATACCCCAACTCAAATTGTCTTAAAGAGACAATATTTGTTAGATAATGAGAAAGCCAAAAGTACTATACTCCAGCTGTTAAATGACATTATTAAGGACTTGGGCTTTTTTTTTCTTTTTCATTTTGTCATTTTCAGCATGTGGACGCTGTCCTCAAGCTACCTTCTCTCTTGGCTGCACTATCCTACATGATAATGTCCAGTAGAAGAAGCTAGGAACAGATATTAGATAGACAACCAAAATTTTCACTAGAAATGACTAGATAGAAGAGTGCTGATGGTTAGAGCTAAGAAAGATAGCCAGTGGGTGTATCAGGTTAGAAGCAAAGTGGTAGGCAAAAGTGGTAGGAAATTGCATCACTTAGAATGCATTCAGCTACAAGTAACAGAAACCCAACTCAAAGAGTGGTTCACACAACTGGAAGTTCAGAGGTACAATGGGCTTCAGAGTTGATTGAATCACAGTTTAACAATGTCATCAAGGATCTATGATAATATCATTTATATCCTAAGGTATTTTCCTTGTCATAGAATAGTAGTCACAATTGGAGCTAAGTGCTTCTTTGTTAAAAAAAAAAAAAAAAAGATTTTCTTTCTTCTAAAGACTCTCACTTAAAAGTGAGGAAACTTTTCCTAGAAGTCTCTATGCAATATTTTGTCATGATTCATTGGCCTAAATATAGTCATGTGGCTATTCCTAAACCAGTCTGTTTCCAAAAGAATATAATATCGGGTTTAGGATCAGATTTTCTTGATTGAGTTGGACTTAATCAGGGCCTGCCTCAGTTGCCCAGATCAGTTCCTTCAACCATATCACTGATGCACAATGTCAAGAGGAGGGATAGAAGTGGAAGATATGACCTCAGTGTCTGCTACACAAATGGAAGCCAATATTAAGGGATAAATGATAAATGGCAAAGTACAAATATGAAATGGGACAATTCAGAGTTGGGTACTGGCTAGAGCAGCCGTGGGCAAACTACGGCCCGCGGGCCGGATCCGGCCCGTTTGAAATGAATAAAACTAAAAAAAAAAAAGACTGTACCCTTTTATGTAATGATGTTTACTTTGAATTTTTATTAGTTCACACAAACACTCCATCCATGCTTTTGTTCCGGCCCTCCGTCCAGTTTAAGAACCCATTGTGGCCCTCGAGTCAAAAAGTTTGCCCACCCCTGGGCTAGAGCATGCCTTTTTGTATGATCTGGTCAATTTGACCACATGAGAAATAGAGACTTCAACAACCAATATCTTGACATTTTAACCTAATATTTCATCTGTATGTATGATTCAACAAATGCCTTTAATCATAATTCAGTTCACTTAAGTTCCTTTACCATCATTTCTCAAAAATTAAATTTTCTGACAGCATTTAGGATTAAAAATGTAATGTGACACATATATGTATATATTCAAATATGTATATACTAGAGGCCTGGTGCACAAATTTGTGCACGGGTGGGGTCCCTAGGCCTGGTCGGCGATCAAGGCCTATTGGGGGGCCGACCAGGCGGGGGGAGGGACCCTGGGAGGTTGGCTGGCTGCGGGGGGAGGGGCTGTGGGAGGTTTGCTGGCAGGTGGGGAGGGACTGCAGGAGGTTAGCCAGCCAGCCGGGGGGAGGGGCCATGGGAGGCTGGCCGTCTGCGGGAGGAAGGGGCTGCAGGAGGTTGGCCGGCCAGCGGGGGGGCAGAGGGACCATAGGAGGTTGGTCAGCCAGCCCTCTAATCAGGGCTGATGCGGGGCTGGCCGGCTGGGGGAAGTGGATGCAGGAGGTTGGCTGTGGGAGTGCACTTACCACCAGGGGGCAGCTCCTGCATTGAGTGTCTGCCCCCTGGTGGTCAGTGCACATCATAGCGACTAGTCAACCGATTGTTTTGGTCATTCTGGTCGTTCAGTCATAACGGTTGCTTAGGCTTTTAGATATATAGATATATTATAAAAGTACAAAGTATTTTACAAATTTGAGAATTTTAATAATTTTTTATTTAAGTTGTCAATAACATTTATAGAGTTCAGTGTAGACATAGCGCATTATATAGAATTTCCATTTATTAAGTCATTTTTAGTCAGACCTGTGACTACCAGGGGTGCATACACAGAATGTTAAGACCATAGATATGGGAGCACATGTAGGGTCCTAAAATTTCATTTTAATCACCATTGAAAATGTATAATTATATATTTTTTTAAATCAATAAATAAAATATATTTTTAAAATGTTTTTTTTAATTATCCTAATACCTTTGGAATCATTTTGGCAAGGCATTTACATTACAAAATTAAAAGGAGCGGAGTATACTTCTTGACTAGCATATAGGCTTCTTCTAAGGTGGTTCTGCTTTGCTTTCACTGTTATTCAAATCCCAGATGTCCAAGTTCTTTGGAGTGATTTTTCTAAAACATAATCTGATCATGTTGCTCTTCTGCTTAGAGTTTGATTCCAAACTCCTTAGCTCAGCGACAAGGGCCATCAGGAGAAACCCCTACTTGCCTTTCCATTTTCTTCTCTGACTTAAACTTCCCTACTCCATTATCCAACCACACAGTTTTCCAAATCTACCAGGCTTTTTCACATTTTTCCCAGGAGCACCTTCTATCCCCCTTACCTCCTAATCAGTTCTTTAGGATGCTCTTCTAGTTTAGATCCCCCTCCTATGACTGGGTTGATGTTTGTCATTGCACTATCCACAGCATATTGGTTGAAGATGTCTATTTGCCTATTCTTTTTTCCCACTAACGAACCATTTCATCTTCACCTTTATGTTTTCCCCCAGAACTCAATACAATACTTCGAAGCTTAATAAACATTAATTGGCTAAATGAATGAACCTTTTTCCTTAAATTTGTTAGTAATCACAATAGCTATAATTTGGTAAGCAGCTTTTACATGCAGTTACTGTAGCAGATGCTTTACATTATTTATCTTATTTAATTTTCACAGTTGTCATGTAAGAAAAAATAACTCCTCTCATTTTTACAGATGAGGAAATGGGCTTAGAGGAGTTCAGTGATTTATCTCAAATTAAGTAACAGAGCTGGGATCAACTCCAAGTCTGTCAGGTTTCAAATTTTTGCTTTCTTTTTCCACACAACAGATCCTCAGGTATTTCTCCTTAGGTATTAGAAGGTCCTCCCTAATACCTAAGTGTGAAAAGGGTGCCAATCTTAGTGTCATTCCAGGCAGATATTCAGGCAGTAAGCAATGTTCCAAAATAAGCAGACATCATTTCCATGGTTTAGGAAAAGAATCCTAGTCAGAAGCTAGAAGTATAGGAAATAGGATTCAATCTTTCAGGAGTCAAGATCCAGAGATACATCAGCTGTTCAGCCAAGTGGACTGGGGCTTGGTGTAAAACTCCATCCCAAGAAATGAATTGGACTACTAAGGGAGGAACTTGAAGTAATTGAAACTTAACCAACTTGGCAGGGTTAGGGAGTAACATGTGGCCACTCATGGCTTACCAGATACAAGGCTGATGACAATAAGGTTACTCTAAGTCTACTTATGATACATTGAGTCTCCTACCCTACACCAGGAATTGAGTAATGATATGTGGTAGTAAATGATGGATCTCAGTGAAGTTCAGAATTGGCACATCCTGTCTCCACGGTGAATCAGACAGTGAATCAAGAGGAAAAAAATGCGCTGAGCAGCTTCCTAGATGAGGAATTCCTGGCAAACAATTGCTAAATCAGTGTTTAAGAAGAGAAAGTTACTTCTGTTTTATCCTAACTTAATCCTTCCTGAATAAAAAAAAGAAAATGTCCTTAATTACAGTCTGTATTGGCATTTTTTTCTTGTCTTATTATGTGTAAAGTAAACCTAAATTATCCTAACTTAATCTTTCCTGAATAAAAAAAAGAAAATGTCCTCCTCCCATTGGCATCTGTATTGGCATTTTTTTCTTGTCTTATTATGTGTAAAGTAAACCTAAACGATGTATACTAAAAAAAAATCTGATTATTTCTTACTTCCACTAAAAAAATATTTGCCCTTACTAAAAGGTCTTCTTTTTCTTAGAGATAGCTTAAGTTTTAAGTTATCTTTCTCCTGTTGTTAAGTTTTATATAATACTAGAGGCCCGGTGCATGAAATTTGTGCAGGAGGGGTGGGGTGGTGGTGTGAGGGCTCAGCCAAGCCTGTGCCCTTTCACAGTCCAGGAACCCTCAGGGGATGTCTGACTACATTTTTAAAAAATCACCCTGTACTTAATTTTCTTACTAACTCTTCCTTTTAAACTCCCCTCTCACATTCTGGTTCTTCTTTTTATTTAACTATTTTCCTGGCCTCACCCCATTTTAGTATCCTTCTCTTTCCTGCTCTCTTTCCTTCCCTCCCTTTGAATCTCCCTCCCTCCCTCCTCCCTTCTCTCCCTTCATTCCCTGTGTCTCCTTCTTACTTCCTCCTTCCTCCCATTCGCCTTTCCCTTGTGAGCCTGAACCCTGCTCCCTCCCTCCTTCCCTATTATTACCCCTCCGCCCTCCACCATGTTCACTGGTTTCTCTTTTAAACCTTCCCCTTTCCTCTCTGGGACCTACCTGCTTCTAGCCCTGCCTGAGCACACTTTGATATTAAAGCTTCTGTTTTGGAGGCGTTAACCCCCAGCCCCCCCCCTTCCCCGGCCTCCCCACCGCCATCCTCCTCCCATTCCCTGCCCGGGACACCCCAACTTCTAGTCAACAAAGTACACTTAACTCGCCACCAGCCTCACCCTGGCCAGTGTCTTTGGGGTCCAGCTCTCAG
Source organism: Myotis brandtii (assembly GCF_000412655.1). Classification (NCBI taxonomy): domain Eukaryota; kingdom Metazoa; phylum Chordata; class Mammalia; order Chiroptera; family Vespertilionidae; genus Myotis; species Myotis brandtii. Next base: position 3,978,369 of record NW_005371410.1, read on the forward strand.
TGACGAAAGCGGTACCCTCCTTAGTGCCCGACTCCGTCCCAGCTAAGCTGTGCCTCTCCTTCTAGTGCGGGTGCCCAGCCCAGCGAGAGTGGCCAAGGCCTGCGCAGCCCGGGGACTGCTGCCACAGAGCAGGAGCACCTCCGCCTGGAAGGCCTCCGACTGTCCACCCCTCTGTCCCAATGGCTCCCCGCTCCATGCCGCCTGTGCCCTGCCCCTCACTGGGCGCGGCTGCTCTGCCCCCCTGCGGTCACCACCCCTTCCCACGTGCAGCCCCGCATTTCCTTCCCTTTTCCATTCCTGTGTCTTTTTTTTTGTTCCCTTTCTGTATTTCTGTTTCTCCTCTCGGCCTGTCTGCATGCAGGCCTGCCTTCCTCTCCCTCTCCTTTCTTATCTCCTCCTATCATGTCCTATCCTACCTACTCTGGGCCTTGCAGCTGCCTAAGCAGAGGGCGGGGATGCAGCCTGCTGAACGTTCGTTATGTGATGGCGTCCCAGACAATTTGCTTATTCCTCTATTATTAGTATAGATGTTCTCTTTTGATGACTTATTTTAAAAGCCCTGTACATTGGTAGGGCCTTCCTTTACTTTATCATTAGTCAGCTCTTGCCTAATTCTAAGTTTCTACGGTACTCTTCTTCCCTCAGCTACTTGGTGCTAACCATGAGCCCAACTTACCCTACTGTCCAATCCAGATCTTGAACAGATATTTAAAGGGCTGTAGCTCAATGATGCAGGGTTCAGCATGTCATCTTTGTTGCTAGTCCAGTTCTTGACTACTTGCCCAAGTTATGATTAGCAAAGAAAGAAATGAGATTTGAAAATGTGAAGTCAACCAAGGAAGTAGAATTTGTATGCACTTAATCATTTTTGAAACCATTTGCAGAATTGGTATAACACAAAGAAAGCAGGATGTTTCTTCTTTTTTTTTAAGTTGTACATCTGAACAACTGAACTATGGTAGTTTGGTTTCTTAGGTAAAAATAAAAATTTCCTTTCGATAATATTCATACTGATTATAATGAATAATGATACAAGTGCATAAGATAGGACTGTATCTGTATTTAGCATTAGGAAGAAAGTAAGTCATTAAAAGAGTTCTGAGAGAAATCCTAAAGATGTGGCTGCAAACAGTTTTCACAGACCTCCCACCACTGCTAAGTCTGTTAAGTATTGAACCATATGTTCTTGTCAAGTGTAAAAATATGAAGTTGAAAATTTACTAAGAAAAATTCTCCTGTTGCCCATTATATCTGTTGATCAGACTCCTAGTGGAAAGTGCATTGACTCATGTCTTGCGAGTCACACTCATCAATGGCATATTGCTCATTTTTGTTTTTTGTAATACTTGACTGTACTAGAATAGAATGGTCTGGAAAATTACACTACTGGGTTGTACGTGACTTGAAGGGTTGTGTAATTATTCTGGTTATAAAGTGTTGCAACATATGTCTGCAGATGTGGTAAATATCATGAGTTCAAGCAAAGGTTAAAAGAAAAGCAAATAATATAATATTGGCCCCCAATTTTATTACTCAAAAAGACTTAGTAAACAGATTTTGTTCCATGTTTATTTATTATTTAAAATATTTGCTATCACATTAATTCACAGAAGTTGGTTTTTGGTCAGTCCTCAAGTTTACCCCTAATTTCATTCAATGCTGCTCTGATGTATGCTTGTTATAAATTTATCTTTTAAAGTAGTCTGTTATGGAACAGCCAATAAATATAAGTCACACATTTGATTCTACAAAATTTTAGAAGAGGCGTGTTTAAATAAAAATTACTTTGATCTAAATTAAAAATAAATTCTCTTCAATCATTTTATATTTAACCTTTTTTGTTCAATAGTTTTATCAATAGGTATAGGTAGAGGTTCATTTTTGTACTCTACTTACTTAAATATGCTTTGCCTGTGGTGTTGGAATCCAGATGACCCTGGGCAAAATTACAAAGCAGGTAATGCTTGTTTTGGATGTCTGCCTCTTCTTTCCTGAAGTCACCTTTGCCTTTTGGGCCTTATCTCAGACATTCTATCCTATTTTTTTTTTCAGTTCCAAGTACCTCATTCTGTGAGATCATGAGTACCCCAATTTCTTTCCCCAGTTTAAATTTACCTGTCCTACGTTGATTTTCCTTAGGATCTCAGGATATACTAGTTCATGTAATTAAAAAAAAAAATAAGTCAAAGTATATGTACTCATCTGAGAGGGCTAGAATAACCATGAATCAGGGCATATAAGAATTTACCAGAAATAATTCCCTTTCATCAACTATATTGTCCTGATCATTCCTTTACTAGATATATATTTACTGAGCACCTGTATGTGCCAGAAACTGTTCTAGGCACTTAGAATACATCGGGTAACAAAGGATAAAATTCACTGTGCTTTTGGTACTCACATTTGTATAATTTTTTTTAATCTCTTTAGAGTATGAGCCATTCTTTTCCATATTTTAAGTGGAAAAGAATAGCATCTAATAGCATCAGTGAATGCAATTCGGGTTTTTTGTTGTTGTTGTTTGTTTTTTGCAGACTGTTTCCTCTGATCATGCTCTATCACATATGTATTACTTGATGAAACACAACTACTGTCTCAGATGTGGCCATTTAAGGGGACAGTCAGTGACAGACTTGCTTCTCACCATATTAAAAACAAAGTGAGAGGCTGATAGGTTAAAGTTCACCATTTTCATGGAGTGAGGATGCAGAGCAGGATCTCACGAGGCTGTGCTCATCATCCGTACTTGGCACCAGCAGTATCATGAACAAATCTTAGGCATTAAAATTTCTCCAGGAATCATGAAGGTCTGGATTAAAGTATTTCCTCAGGTACTTTCTTCAAAATTGCATAAAGCTATCCTCCTACAGACTATCCATAATGGGACTGAATTTTTTATTCCAATATTTATTTTCTGCTTAATTGACTATCACACAAACAAAATGAAATGGGAACATAAAAATTTTAAGTAAGGAATTTGTCTGTGGAAAGCACCTACCTCTTTTTTAAAACATTTACCTAAAGCCAGGTCAGTGTGATTAATCTTGTTTTCAAAACATGAAGCTGTGCTACCAAATGTGTGCTCTGGTTTTCTTGATAAGTATGTATATATTATGACTATTCTGTCTTGATATATTCTTTTTTTAAAAAGTATCTTTGTCTTGCTACACAATCATATAAAAACCCAATGGTAAACAATTTAAGTTTCTCCAGGTAAACTAAATTTAAAACTTGTAAGGTTCAAATTAAGGGACAAAAATGAATCTAAGAGTATTTTAGTGGTTCTTTTGCTTCAGGTAAGTTGAAGAGTGTATGCATCAGGAAGATACCTAATTTTAAGCTGGAAAAAAAAAGAGGAGAACAGAGGAATATGATAAACCTTTCCTAAAATATAGCACTCTAGAAAAAAATTTATCTGCATGAGTTTTGCCTTAAGAACTTTATAAATATTAAAATAGAATAGTAAGTGTATATAATTCATTATTTATGGATTCTTAATTTATAAATGCCTGTTAGTATCCTTTAACAATACTGACCAAAAAAAAAATGACACTCAACCCTTCTTCAGTAATGAATGAGCTCAGCTCTCCACACAGAGAGGGAGAAGCAGTGAATGTAAACTCACATAAGTAACCAGCTTAGGTGTGTACAAAAGAAGCAGACGGGGGTATAGGGGTTAAAATATATATACATTTATATAATAGTTTTCCTCTTTCTAAGTTCTTCTAGTTAGGCTAATAATGAAATTAAGAGACAGATTAACAGGAGAAAATTAAATTTTAATACATGTTAATGGGGAATTTACATAAGCATGAAAATTCTAATAACAGTGAGGCAAAATTGAGTATATATGACATTTTGAGCAAAGGAAAAACAGTTTAGGGGATAGGGTCTTAGATTTTAGAAGTGAGAATGCGTGATTTACAGGTAGTGGAGGCAGAGAGGAACATACATGTCAGGCAATTTCTTGCTAGGCAACTCAGAAACAATGGGACACAGGGTTGTCTAGCGACAGGCCCCTGACTAAGCCCTCATGTTTACCATACTTAATTCAAAGTAGGCTAAGGTGAACATCCTAAGATTTCCTTTCTGAAGCAGGTTTTTCTGTCTGAATCTTTTGGGCAGGAAAGGGGAGAGAGTCAAAGGTTTTCTGAGTCTTTTGTTTCTTTTTCTTTTAAAATATTTATTGTTGAAAGTATTACAGATGTCCCCTTTTTTCCCTCCATTCATCTCCCTCCTGCCCCTTCCCCAGGCCTTCACCACATTATTGTCTGAGTCCATGGGTTATGCATATATGCATATACGTTATTTGGTTAACCTCTTCCCGCCTCTTCCCCCACTTCCCTCTGAAATACATCAGTCTATTACATGCTTCAATGTCTCTAGGTCTGTTTTGTTCATCAGTGTATTTTGTTCATTAGACTCCACATACAAGTAAGATCATGTGATACTGTCTTTCTCTGACTAGCTTTTTTTGCTTAGCATAATATTCTCTGGGTCCCTCCATGCTATATTAAAGGGTAAGAGATCCTTCTTTTTTACAGCTGCATAGTATTCCATTGCAAAAAATGTACCACCGTTTTTTAATCCATTCTTCTCCACATGGGTTGTTTTCAGATATTAGCTATTCTATAAAATAAAAGTGTAATATGCAAATTGACCGAACAGCAGTTGGCAGGGAGTGGGGCCGGCGAGCAGGCGGCACCAGGCCAGCCAAGACACATGCCAGCGGGCAGAGGGAGGGGACAGCAATGGGGGGGGCGGCAGCAACCAGCAGCAGCTGGCACCGTCCCCTGATCAGCCACCTGGTCACCTCCCACAGAGAGAGCCCGGCAGTGGCAGCAGCAGGGTGATGGGGGTGGCGTGGTCCCCTAATCAGCCTGCCTGGTTGCCTCCCACAGAGGGAGGCCAGACTGCGGCTTAGCTGTCAGTAGGACATCCCCTGAGGGCTCCCAGACTGTGAGAAGGCACAGGCTGGGCTGAGGGACCCCCCCCGAGTGCACAAATTTTCATGCACCGGGCCTCTAGTCTATACGTTAAAAGCCCAAGCGACTGTTGTGATCAGTGGTGGTTAGTGCGCTCCCACAGCCAACCTCCTGCGGCCGGCCAACCTCCTACGGTCCCTCCCCCTGACCAGCTGGGTGGTCAGAGCACTCCCACAGCCAACCTCCCACGGCCAACCAACCTCCTGCAGTCCCTCCCCCCAGTCGGCTGTCCCCAATCAGCCCCTATTGGGACTGGGTGAGATGGCTCTGATTGGCCCCGATTGCTGGCCAGGCCGAGGAACCCCACCCGTGCACGAATTCATGCACCAGGCCTCTAGTTGTAAATAATGCTGCTATGAACATAGGGATGCATATATTCTTTCTGATTGGTGTTTCAGGCTTCTTAGGATATATTCCTAGAAGTGGGATCATTGGGTCAAATGGTAGTTCCATTTTTAATTTTTTGAGGAAACTCCACACTATTTTCCATAGTGATTGTACCAGTCTGCATTCCCACCAGCAGTGTACTAGGGTTCCCTTTTCTCCATATCCTCGCCAGCTCTTATTGTTTGTTGATTTATTGATGGCAGCCATTCTGGCAGGTGTGAGGTGGTACCTCAATATCTTTGTAATTTGTATCTCTCTGGTAATTAGTGACATTGAGCATTTTTTCATATGTCTCTTGGCCATTGTTATGTCCTATCTGGAAGAGTGTCTATTTAGGTCCTCTGCCCATTTTTTTAATTGCATTGCATTGAATCTGTATATTGCTTTAGGTACTGAGTACATTTTAACAATTAATCCCTCCAACTCATGAGCAAGATTTATTCTTCCATTTATTTGTATTTCTTTCTTCAATGTCATAATTTTCAGAGTATAGGTCTTTTACTTTTTTGGATAAATTTATTACTAGGTATTATTTCTTTTTAATGCAATTATAAATGGTATTATTTTTTTAATTTCTCCTTCTGATCATTCATTATTGGTGTATAGAAATGCAACAGACCTCTGTATATTGATTCTATATCCTGCAACTTTACTAAATGTGTTTATTAGATCTAATATATTTGTGTAGTCTTTAAGGTGTTCTACATATAGTATTATGTCACCTGCATATAATGAGAGTTTTACTTTTTCCTTTATGATTTGGATGTCTTTTATTTCTTTTTCTTGTCTGTTTGCTGTCACTGGGACTTATAATACTATGAGTAACAGTGGTGATAGTGGACATCTTTGTCTTGTTCCTGATCTTAGAGGGAAAGCTTTCAGCTTTTCACCATTGAGTATATTAGCTGTGGGTTTGTCTTATATAGCCTTTATTATGTTAGGATGTGTTCCTTCTATACCCACTTTAAGATAGGCTGTGTTTCCTGAAGACAGAGACTATATTTTATTTACCTCTGTTTTCCTAGAACCTAACATAATAATGGTACATTGCCTAGAGTGAGCACTCAATAAATAATGCTAATGAATAAAAAACTACCACTGAGTACCTCTCAAAAATGCATGAAATAAAGGAGTTTTTATTGCTACTGGGGAAAGTTAAATGTGTCCTCTACTTGGACATTGTACTTATCTTCTCTCTACTATTCACCCTTGGGCATGCCTGGGAATAATTGGCATGCTGATACCTTGGGCATGATGCCATCAGTAGTAACACTGCTCCTATTAAATGGAATATCTTGGGTCAGAAGGGAAAAGAGATAGTCAAGTTTTGGGCTCATGACTATCAAGTATCCTAGAGAGTGCCTAGCATGTAATAGGCACTTAATTTAAATTCGTTCCTTCCTTTAGGATGGCTCTGCGCAGTTTTGAAGGGGCACCTGTATAAGCATTTTAATCTAAATGTTCAGGAGAAATTTTAATGCCTAGGATTTGTTCATGATATTGCTGGTGTCACACATGTATGATGAGCACAGCCTCATGAGATTCTGCTCTGCAATCTCACTCCATGAAAATGGTGAACTTTAACCTGTCAGCCTCTCATTTTGTTTTTCCTATATTGAGAAACAAGTCTTTCACTGACTGTCCACTTAAATGACCACACCTGACACTAAATTGTGTTTCATCAAGTAATACAGACATGACATAAAGCATAGTCAGAGGAAACAGTATGCAAAAAACACCCAAATTGCATGCACTGATACTATAACTTAAAGTATGAAAAAGAATGATTCATACTCTCAAGTCAGCTGACATCTATCCCATTCCAACATTTCTGGTACGTATATTTGGCATATGCAACTTCTCCTGCATGGACAGGCATATGTAATGGCAAATAGGTGATGATCGTGGAATGACTATACACAGCAAACATCCACGTGACACTTTAGAGCTAGTCCAAGTCCTGACATTTGGACTGGGATTGAGTACAAAAATGATACAGGGAAGAAAAAGTATTATGCTGTTAAGGGTATAGCTTTGAAGAAATAATTTAGGGGAAATAGCACTAATTGAACTGGCTCAAAGATCAATACACTTCTCTCAAACTAATTCTGTAACAGGCCTAATTCTCCAGGTTTTCAATGTTGGCTCAATTCCAGCTGTGTGTAGAGATCCCATTCATTTTTGAAGTGGTTTTCTTTGTAGAGAAAGAATATAAGATGACTAGTTGATCTGGTTGTCAGGTCCCACATGTTGTTTTTCTGTTTTGTTCTTTTTTAGAGCCTAAAAGTTACACTGGAGTCTAAATATCTATTTATTTTCTTTATCGCTTCCATTCTGCCTGAAGTTAGTTACCATAATAAATGTTGTTCTCCAAGCAGTGCATATATTACCCGTCAGTGCTGGGAAACAAAGAAAGATGTGTTGTTCTGGGAAGACTGCTATTGTTAAACAAAGCAGGGGGTGTCTTGAATTAGAGCTCAGGGGCTGATTAAAACACTATGATTCTCTTCCTAAAGTTGCATTTTACTTGTTACACTTCAGCCTCTACCTCTGATTAGGCCAAGTATGTCCTTGGGAGTTCTGTGCTTAGAAGAAAAGACATGTAACAGGAAAAATATCTACTTCTCTATAATTAAGGATAATAATGTCCAGCCTGGCTCGCCAGCAGGGTATCCTTCTAATGAAGAGCAGAATAAGCCTTCTATCTGTCCTTTCCAGATTGTATTCTGGCAGCCATAGTCTCTCATGACCCACAAGAGAACCCTTTCCACTAGCTTTTCTTTCTTTTTATTTTTTTAATTCTCACCCAAGGATATTTTTCCATTGATTTTTAGAGAGAGTGGAAGAGCAGGAAAGACAGACAGAAATATCTATGTGAGGAGGAACACATCGATTGGTTGCCACCTGCTTGAGCCCCGACATGGCCCTGACCCGGGGAGGAGCCTGCAACCAAGGTACGTGCCCTTGACCGGAATTGAACCCGGGACCCTTTGGTTCGCAGGCTGACACTCTATCCACTGAACCAAACTGGCTAGAGCTCCATTAGCTTTACTACAGTGACTGGAAGTTTCACACAGGGTGAATCGAAGGACACAATATTCATTTATAAAACAGACATGTATTGAGCCAGCCTTCCTATGAACCAAGTACTATATGAAGGATTGGAAAGATCATTGACTGCCAGTCACTCTTTGACATAACACATATGCAATACAGCAGGACACAGCTATGCATAGCTGAAAACCTGAGTGCAGAAGCACAGAGCTGGAAATAAGTATAAAAGACAAAGTTTCCTAGGTTGCATGGCACCCAGAAAATAGTTGTGGGTATCTTGTAGGTAAAGTAGTTGGAGGAAAGATGGTGAGCAACTTGAGGGCTGGAGCTCTGTGTTATTTATCTTGGTAAACCTATAACCTATTTGATGAATTATTATAAAACTATGTCAAAGGTTAGGACAATGTCTTGATCCCAATAACTGGTTCTTGGAATCTTTTTGAAAAAAGAGGTGAGAGGATAATTCAGACACATAGATCTTATTTATCAGGTAGCCAGACTAAGCTTTAAAGTTCCATGCTCACCCAGTGGATTAGAAGTTGAAGCTGAATAAGGTTTTTTTAACAGCGTTTTTGCCCATCTGAGAAAGTGCTTTTGAAAGACTCTCTTGTAAAACTGCCTTCAGTTTTTGCACTCAAGAATGGAAAGCATTTACCATTTATTCCTCACAAGGTAATTAATCAACATCAAGGCTTATTCTCTGCCCCAAGGAAATACACACTTCCAGAGAGATCACAGTTTGTTCTCAGGCAGGAGGTGTGGGCGTCCCTCCCTGCTCCACAAGGGCTAACCAGGCCTCCCCCACTACAGCAGCAGCTTGTTGCCTCTGAGGCTCATGTGAAACCAGAAGATGCCAGGACAAGCATTTGCCTTATTCCTCAGCAATTTTACTTTGGCTCCTTCCCAACGTAAAGGCTCTAATTACCTAAGCACTATAAAATCCTATGTTTTACTGCAGGAATGGAAGTGAGACTTTAACCTATTGTTCCCTGAGTCTCCTCCAAAATTTATGTTTTATGGTTTAAGGCCATAGCAATTCATCCTACCATTAAGCAGCCATTTATACAACAGTTTACACATTTTGGAAAACAGTTCTAGTATTTTTCACAGTTCTCTAGAATTTTATATAAGTAGAAACGTACAGCATGTACTCTTTTTTGTCTGGCTTCTTTCACTCAGCATAATTATTTTGAGATTCATTCACGCTGTTGTGTATATCAATAGTTTATTCCTTTTATTGCTGCATAATATTCCATTTTATGGATGTACCATAATTTGTCTATTCATTGACCTGTTGATGGACATTTAGGTTGTTTTACATTCACACCAGCAGAGTATGAGAATTCCAGTTGGTCAACGACTTTACTAATACTTGGTATGGCCATTTTTAAAATGTTATATATTCTATTAGATGTGGTTTTAATTTGCATTTTGTGATTTTAATTTCCCTAATGACTAATGATGTTGAATATCTTTTTTACCATCTGTATATCTTTTTTGGTAAAGTGGTTATTCACATCTTCTGTCCATGTTTGTTCTGGTTGGTTGTATTCTTATTACTGAGTTTTGAGAGTTCTTTATGTATTCTGAATACAAGTCCTTTATATGATGTGTGATTTGCAAATATTTCCTCTCTGTGGGCCTGCCTTTTCTTTTTTAAAAATTATAAACAAAAGTTTATTTAGGAAGCCACAGAGGTAGAGGAAGTGAGCATAGAAGAAATGGGCTCAGGAAACAAGATACAGAGCAAGAGAAGGGCCCTTGGAGCTTAGGAGAAAGAGAGGCAAGGGAAATGCGTCTGGGGGAGGGGGGTGGGGAAAGGTGCCTGCCCTCCACAGAGAGCCACCAGTTGCTTGCCTTTTCATCCTCTTAACAGTATCTTTCAAAAAGATTTAAAATTTTATCAGTCATTTCTTTTATTGAGCAACTTGTGTGGTTTTGTTTCTATTTTCCAATACTAATGCCTGGGCCTCTTCCCTTAAGACCCTTATTCAGTTAGTCTGGAAAGAGGCCTGTGCATTTGAGCATTTATAAAACTTCATCTGTGATTTTGTTGTGCAGCTACTGTAAAGAATACTTGAGAGAAAAAAAGTTTTCTCTGTGACTATTTCTTCATTTTACATTTGCCCCGTGATGATAACCTGGTTCCATTGATTCTCAGACTGATTTTAAACATTTTGTGTCATAAAAAAAAACTTTTGTTATTATATTTGGCTTGAAAGTTATTTTTGTAATATTTTTTGCTCTATGTAATTTCTGACCTATCATTTCCTGGATTTTACTGATCTCATCTAAAATTATGTCTTATTTATTTTGTATTTAGCCATGACATATTTTTATTAGAGTAAGAGGCCTTTTTAATTTGAGGTTCAAATTTTCCCAGACTTCTAACATAATATTTTTTAAAGTCTTTAACATATACAATCACTTATTACATTTATAATTCTTTATATCATTATTTTCTAAACAATGCTCACATTTTTATCACTTTCCAATGCTAAAACAAAATGTTAAGTCCTGGCCTGTGTTTCGCAATGGTCAAAGCGCTGGCCCACACACTGAAGAGTCTTGGATTTGTTTCTGGTCCAGGGCAAGTACCTGGGTTGCAGGTTCAATACTTGGCCCTGGGGCAGGTTCAGGAGGCAACCAATCAATGTGTTTCTCTCACATTGATGTTTCTCTCTCTCTCTTTCTCTCTCTGCCTCCCTTCCACTCTCTCTAAGAAAAATCAATGGAAAAAATATCCCTGGGTGAGGATTAACAATAACAACAACAACAAAATTTAAAGATTTTAAAGTTGTTTTCTCTATCATACTAATGTTGAGCTGAATTATGTAATTATATTTTGATCAGTATAATGGCACTGTTTGGTTGATCTCAAAAATATTTTTGTATTGTCCCTGAAATTTCTCTATGTCTTTTTATTCAACAGTCATTCATTTGCTTCTATAAGTAAAAAAGAAATATTTCTTTCAATATCTTGTACAAATATATTTAGGAATTATTTTATTGAAGTATAATATATATACATAAAAGTACAAAATTCATAAGTGCTCAACTTGATACATTTTTACACAATGAACATATCCATATTGTCTCCACTTACATCAAGAAATAAACCACTACTGGCACCTCAGAAATCCCCTCCTTGTACCCTTCCTACTTATTCTCCCTGCTCTCTAAATGGTAATTATTCTCCTGATGCACAAATTTTTGTGCACCGGGCCCCTAGTATATACATAAAAGTACAAAATTCATAAGTGCTCAACTTGATACATTTTTACACAATGAACATATCCATATTGTCTCCACTTACATCAAGAAATAAACCACTACTGGCACCTCAGAAATCCCCTCCTTGTACCCTTCCTACTTATTCTCCCTGCTCTCTAAATGGTAATTATTCTCCTGACTTCTAACTCAATAAATTAGTTTTGCCTATTTTTCAATTAAATTTATTAGGGGTGGTATTGGTTAACAGGACCATATAAGTTTCAGGTGTAGATTTCTATGAAATAAGATCTGAATATTGCACTGTGTGCTCACCACCCAAGATGAAATCTACTTCCGTCACCATTTATTAGGCCTCCTTCACCCCTTCACCCCCTTCCCTCTGGCAACTACTACACTGTAGTTTGTGTCTATGAGTTTCAGTTTTATATCCTGTTTCTGAATGTCATATAAATATCAAAACAAAATATATTTCTGTGTCTGGCTTCTTTCATTTAACATAATGCTTTTGAGATTCTCAATGTTGTTGCATTTATCACTGGTTTGTTTCTTTTAGTTGCTATATAGTATTCTATTGTATGAATATATCTAAACCCATTTTTCCATTATATTGTTGATAGGCATTTGGATTGTTTCCAGTTTCTGACTATTGTAAACATTTGTAAATGTCTTTTGGTACACATACATACACTTTTATTGAATACATATGCAGTAGTCAAACTATGTAAAGAAATAAGTGCTATTGGTTTCTCTGAAGATTCTCTTGGATTTTATATATTTAATCATTATATCTATGAATAAGCAATCACTTTTCTTTCATTCTAATATTTATTATATCTTTTTCTTGACTTATTGTATTGGCCAAGCCCTTCAGAAAAATAGTGGATAACAATGGTAACAGTGGGAATCTTTGCCTTATTCCCAATCTCAGGAGAAAAGATTTCAATATCTCAAATTACGTATGATGTTTGCTGTAGGTATTTTGTAACTATCACTTATCAAGTTAATGAAGTTCCCTTCTATACCTAATTTGTTAAGAGGTTGTTGTTTATTTTTTATTTTTCTATCATGATTAATTGTTGAATTTTAAAATTTTTGATGCTCTTTCTGTATATATTGAATTAAGCATATAAATGCTATCACTTATTTTATTAATGTCATGAATTATATTGATTGAATTTCAAATATTAACCAACATTGCATTTCTGGAACAAATTCAACTTCATTGTGACATATTCTCCTATTATGCATCACTGGCTAATATTTTGTTTAGTATTTTTGCATCTCTCTTGAAAGAGATTGGCTTGAAGTTTTTCTTATTTGTATTGTCCCTGTGAGGTCTTGGTATTAGATTATGTTGGTCTCATTAAAGAAGTTGGTGCCCTGGCTGAGTTGCTCAGTGGTTAAAGCGCCATTCTGTCCACTAAAAGGTTGCAGATTCCATTCCTGGTCAGGGCACATATCTAGATTTCAGGTTCGATCCAGAGTCAAGGTGCATACAGGAGGCAACTGATTTGTTTCTCACATCCATGGTTCTCTCTCTCCCTCTTTCTCTCTCTCTCTCTGTCTCTGTCTGTCTATCTCTCTCCCCCCCCTTTCTCTAAAAAGTAATAAAAACATATCCTCAAGTGAGGATTAAAAAAAAATTCTAGAGAACACAAACTAATCTATAATGATAGGAAACAGATCACTTGTTGCCTGGGGATGGGGTAGGGTGGGAAGGGAAGGGTTATTACAAAGGGATATGAGGAAACTTCTGTGGGTGATCCATCTGTTTATTATCTTTACCTCCCCCTCTCTCTAAAAAGTAATAAAAACATATCCTCAAGTGAGGATTAAAAAAAAATTCTAGAGAACACAAACTAATCTATAATGATAGGAAACAGATCACTTGTTGCCTGGGGATGGGGTAGGGTGGGAAGGGAAGGGTTATTACAAAGGGATATGAGGAAACTTCTGTGGGTGATCCATCTGTTTATTATCTTTATTGTGGTGGTGGTTTCAGAAGTGCATTAATATGTTAACACTTATATTGACACTTTATATATATGAAGTTTATTGTATGCTTATTATGCCTCAGTAAAGCTGTTTTATTTTTTCATAAGTAACAGTCCTACCTTGGAGTACAGAAGCACAACAGAGTAACATAATCTCATTGTCAAAAGTTAATATTGGGGCATATTTCCTTTCAGTCTAATTTCTTTATAAATATATTTTAAAACATATCTGAAATAAAACTTTATGTGTTCTTTTTAATTCCCATGATGTGCAGGCAAGATGAGAACCACTGCTTTAGCTGCTATTTTTCTCACATCTCTGTGAACAGAGAAAGCTAATCTTCTGGGTTAGCTGGGAAGTGCTTTGGCAGAACTGCCTGCCCTGTGCTCAGCCTCCACTCAAGGTAGGACTGTTGCCGAAGCCGGTTTGGCTCAGTGGATAGAGCGTCGGCCTGCGGACTCAAGGGTCCCAGGTTCGATTCCGGTCAAGGGCATCTACCTGGGTTGCGGGCACATCCCCAGTGGGAGATGTGCAGGAGGCGGCTGATCGATGTTTCTCTCTCATCGATGTTTCTGACTCTCTATCTATCTCCCTTCCTCTCTGTGAAAAATCAATAAGATATATTTTTTTAAAAAAAGGTAGGACTGTTATCAAGTCATTACAAATGTATTTATTGGCTCCCTACCATGCAGTGTGCAGTGGGCCAGGTACCAGAATATTGCTGCAAATAAGATGGACAGCCTTCATGGCTTACTGGAGCAAAGGATGGCTAGGAGTGCTATTCCCACCCATAGCAGTTCTAACCAAATATCTGTTAGGCAACCTGGCTCTGATGTAGCTGAGAGTTTTATGACTCATCAGGCTGTTCATTCCTGGTGGAGCTTCTCTGCTAGGGAAAGCACAAACATGGCTACACCTTCCTCCACAGAGGAGTTAATCTTGTGAGGGGTTTCTCATGCAGATGGAGAGACACATTGAGCCAAAAGTTTAACCTGCCAGCATGTGCCTTCGTTTTAGCTCCTGCTCTGAGACTTGATCAATATTCTAGAGTAACCCTGCAATTTCTTGAAGATATTGAATTTATATTTTGGGGACAATGTTACCTAGAAGCCTGAGGCATGTGAGGAGGCCAAACTAGTAGCCTAGTGCATTTAGCTGAAGGAAAAAACGGGGCACCTGCCAAGTTCTTTTTCCAAGCCGTTAAGGCCCTAGTTCAGATCACACCCCACAGCCTTACAACTAGGAGGGACTCTCTACCCTGTCTGGGGCTGGATGCATTTGTAGCAGGACACTCGACTGTGCAAATGCAGGGCAATAGCCAGCTCTTTCATAAGCTGTGTCTAGCTGCTTCCCTCTCAAGCCCGTGTACTTGAGCCCACTGGCCTCAATCTCAAGATCCTCCCACTTCACAAAGGGTTGCACACTCTTCCCAACTCCTTTTCCTTCAGGTTTTCAGCTGAAATGTTGTTTCCTCATGGAAGCCTTCTCTGTCCTTCCAGACCTGGTTAGATTCCTCTGTGAAACACTGTGAAGGCCGACTGAACTATTCCTTTGTACATTTTACAATGTCAGTATTTATGTAGTTTTTTTAAAATATTTTTTTATTAACTTCAGAGAGGAAGGGAGAGGGAGAGATAGAAACATCAATGATGAGAGAGAATCATTGATCGGCCGCCTCCTGTATGCCCCACATGGAGATCGAGCTCGAAACCCAGACATGTGCCCTGACTGGGAATAGAACTGTGACCTCCTGGTTCATGCTCAGCCACTGAGCCATGCCGACTGGGCATATTTATGTAGTTTGATCTTAAGTATCTACCTCTAGACTGTAAACTTCTTGAGATCAGGGACTGTTTACCATTATATCCTTCATGTCCAACAAATGCCCTGCACTTAGTTCTTCCCACACATATTTGTTAAATGGATGAACTGCCTTGGCCTAGTTTAGGACTCCTCCTTTTTAGCAAAGCAGCTCTTTTAATTTTCCATTTTTTACTCACCATGTCCCCCACCCTGTCCTAAACCAACATGAGCCCCAAGAGAATCTGGGCTAGGGAAGGAGTCTGAATGACAAATGTAACACTGGAACCAGAAAAGCCATGCCCTTCTGGTGACTCAAACTTTGTTTATGGTCCAAACTCTTCCTCCAAACTCTTCCCTTAGGATGGATTTTTTTCCTCCACAAGGTCTGTTGGTCCTTCCCCTAAATACGTGCGTCCCTGCCCGAGCACATTCTTCATCAATAGAGTCAGGGTTGTGGAGAGGCAGTTCCTGGAATCTGTTAGTGCAGTGTTTGTGACGTTCTCACATTCCAACCCATTTAGAAACTTTGAAGCCATAGTTTTCTTTTTAACTACTTACCATATTTCCTGATTGCCTGGTTAATGATAATTTAAAATCACATATGTCTGAAAACCTTAAGTATTCTTGAAAACTCAGTTTTCATTGTGATCTTCTAGGATCACCCAGGCAACTTCCTCAGAGGCTGTAAGGTCTGTGCAGAGATATAACTGCTGCGCCTCTGGAGGGTAGATCTTACTCTCATGTTCAAATCAGAGGTGAGGATAGCGTCACCTTTGGGATCATAGACTGGCCCCTGGCTGGCCCTGTATACCCTATTATTGAATAACCATTTTTCTTTTTCTGAAGGAAAATAATTTCCCTGTTGTTTCTCTATTATAGAGTTGATAGGATACATACTTATTACTTGCAGCCAAAGATTAAATAATTCTCAGGGTGACTGTTTAATGAGTAAGGGGTTTCATCTGGAGGTGATGAAAATATTTTGGAACTAGATAGAGGTGATAGTTTCCAACATTGTGCATTTAAAAGTCATGGAATTGTTAACTTTAAAATGGTTAATTTTATGTAATATGAATTTTACCTCAATATAAAATATTAACAATTATTCTCAGGAAACATAAGAATTTCTCTCATGGGAAAAGTCTAATAATTTTAGTGAGTCATCACTGAGGTCATAGAATTCCCTGGAAATGTGGGCATTTGTATCCCCCTCTTCCCCCCACCCCAGGTATCATTTGAAGCCAGCTAGATTTAATCTACTACTTAAAGATTATGTTTTTTAAAACAACTTCTAGCAGCAAATTGTTAGCACAGAGGAATAGCCATAATGGAAGAAAATGAAAATAACTCCTGACTAGTCTCTGAAGATAGCCTTTATAAGGCTATTTTTCTACTTAACTTTGTTAATCAAAATATTTTTTGTTGTTGTTACATTTCAGAATATATGGGATAGATTTTGGTTTCATGAAGTTTTAGTCATACTAAATTAACAGTATATTCATTTTGGATTAATTTCTCAAGCTATGATGCTATTTTCACTGAAAATGAATTCATTTATTCAATCAACAAATATTTTTGAGTACCTTCTATGTGTCAGTCAGGATATTATTAGATGCTAGAAATACAGAGATTAATATGGCACACCCCCCACTCAAAAATTTATGATCTAATCATATTAATTATGTAGATGATCATGTTTCAGATATAGAAAGCTATATCAGAAGATGCAGGTGAGTATCGTGGAGTCAAGAGCTTGTTTGTCATGGTCACTGCTCAC
Source organism: Myotis brandtii (assembly GCF_000412655.1). NCBI lineage: Eukaryota > Metazoa > Chordata > Mammalia > Chiroptera > Vespertilionidae > Myotis > Myotis brandtii. The sequence goes on from NW_005371410.1 coordinate 3,995,604, forward strand.
TCCCTAGCATCCATAATAGGTCTGGGCACATTGAAGAAACTCAGCAAATATTTTTTGATAAAGTGAATGAAGCTTTCCACAAATGTTCTATTTTTCAGTTTTATGTGGTTCTTATAGAGTCTAGCTTTAACTCAAACCAGAAATGCCTAATTTATTGGCTATAATCTGGAAAGGATAATGAGTGCATTCTTTCTTACCCTCCTCTTACCCAGTGTGCAAATATCATTGCCATGTCAAATGTTTAGGTTGTCTGCTTTTAATTTATTTATCCTTCTCACATAAGTGGGCTGAGGGCCACAGAAAAACACCAATGGGAAAAGGCATCCTCCTCCTCTGTAGCCTCCTCACTCTTCTCTGTCATTAACTCCTCTCTGTTTTCCAAAGATTCTCACTTCCACACCAGCCTTTACTCTCAGCCCAGGCCCTTGGACTTAGTGGCCTGGTTTTGAGCTGCTTGCCCTGATTTGCCTCACTCAAGGAAACGTCAATCCTGCCCTGAAAGAAGTGGTGATCTTGAAATGGTCCTGAAGAACCAGGTTAAGACTTTTACTAATATCCCTATTTGTTTGATGCATGTGTTGTTGGTTTTTAAAGGTTAGTACTATAGCCCAGGAATTAGCAACTAGGGCCCAGTCCCAAACAAGATGGGTTAATACCATACATTCATTGTAAGATAGTTACCAACAATGTTGACAGCACACCTTTTCCAAGAGTCCTAAAATGGTCTGAACTAACTGATTTATCCCTACCATTATTTCACCCACCCATCCCACGCTTGGACTATGTTAGGAAGATACTAGAAGGCGGGAGACTATCAGGCTTGTTCATCACCTTTGAGGAAGAAGGGGAGACTTGCTCTCCTACCCCAAGCCAATGGCAGGAGAGGAGCAGGAGAGCACAGTAAAAACGGTGATGCCTAGCCGGTTGCTCAGTGGTTAGAGCCCTCAGTGGTCGGCCCTCAGATTGAAGGGTCCCGGGTTCAATTCCAGTCAAGGGCACATACCTTGGTTGCAGGCTTGATCCTGCCCTGGTCAGGGTGCATGCGGGAGGCAACCAGTCAATGTGTCTCTCACATTGATGTTTCTCTCTCTCTGTCTCTCCCCTCCCTTCCACTCTCTTGGAAAAAAATAATCAATGGAAAAAATATCGTTGGGTGAGGATTAACAAAACAAAATAAGAAGAAACCCAGTGATAAGAGGCTGTGAGATGTACCATCCAGGGTCTGGGTGGTGGCTGTCTGTGGAACAGGTGGAGCTGGGTGGCATCTTCCTCTTGTGGAGTACACGTGTGAGTTCTTCAGAGGCAAGACCTGGCCACTGCAGAGAACTCATACATGTTCTCTGTATGAGAACAAGGAAAGCAGAATTTGGGGGACTATCACACAGAGGGCATCTAAAGAACCACAGTGTTAACCAGAGAGAAGTGACAACCCACTGAGAGAGGAACAGATCCTTGTCTGGGTCACTCGCCTGTCCTGCCCAACACTGCACAGTTCAGTTTTGGAAGAGGAAAGGGGAGCGACATCTCAGAACCAGGCTCTCTAGTAATTGGGGCCCCTAGTCAGTTCTCATTTTCCCAGGAGGGGAACTGAGATTTCAATTGAGAATGAGATTAAAATCTTTAAATAGTGTTGTAATAACCAAAATGAGTAGCAGTTATGGAATCTGAAAGTTAGGAATCTATTTTTCCTAGAAATTCTAGAAATTGTTAGGGTCAGGAAGGAGGAGATTCCAGAGTTCTGTTGAAAGCAAGGGTTGGAGAAAAATAAATTCCTTTCATGTCTAAACCCTCTGAGTTGAGACCTAATCAAGCCTTCCTGAAATAGAGTTCTATCAGTTGATAGGCAATAATGGCTATCAGCTTCAACTCTGGATGGCACATTCAGCTCTCAAGCAGGACCACTTTCATGAGTGCAGCCTCACAGGATCTCCATGCTTAGGATTTAATATTTTGTGATCATCATCTTGAAATTTTTAATACTTTCATCTTCAAAGTTGTGTTTTATAAATGAAATCTGATGGGGTGGTAAAGCATGTGCCCAGGGCTTGGAGCCTTGGCCCACGCACAATCCCACCACTCAACACCTCCCTGGATGGGTTCTCCACTGCCCACCCCCATGCTTCCTGATTCCCAGAGTCCCATCCAGCTTTCCCCTCATCACCCCCTGGCAACAGTGGCTGCTGCCGTTTGCCCCGCTGTGGGGGGCCAGTTTGCAGGCACAGGAAAGTTGGAGTCAGGCAGACAGGGACAGTGCCATTCCCACTTTGGGCTGATAGTTCCACAGCATGTTGGACAAGACTTGGCAGAATGAGCCTCTAGCAGACTATCCCTGATTCAGGAGCCTACTGCATCCGGGGTCTCTTTCCATGGTAGGTTGGGACCAGTAGGCCAGTGGGAAGGGGAGACTTTTCACCCCTGACTGGCATTGATCTAGTGCAGGGGTCCTCAAACTTTTTAAACAGGGGGCCAGTTCACTGTCCCTCAGACCGTTGGAGGGCCGGACTATAGTTTAAAAAAAAAAACTATGAACAAATTCCTATGCACACGGCACATATCTTATTTTGAAGTAAAAAAAACAAAACGGGAACAAATACAATATTTGTATTTGCATGTGGCCCGGGGGCCGTAGTTTGAGGACCCCTGATCTAGTGACTGAAGGAGGGGACCCAGCAGTTGGTGGTCCATCTGGGTCCTACTTGAGGGTCCATTCACTGCACCAGACTTCCCATGCCTGAGGGAGCCCTACATTAGCAAAGTAAAAACACTGCACTGTGAGGGGTTGATAGAGAAAGTGGGAGAAAATAAAAAGATTGAAAATTTAGTCTCTTTAACAACACAAATTTTCTATTTTTCCAATGAAAAGCCCATTTTCATTTTGTTCCAGGCCCTACAGTTATATAGCTGGCCCTGCTCTCAAGTCTCCTTTCCCCAGAGAAGGGTTAATTTCCTATTGTGAGTGCCCTGCACCTGGCTGTAGTCTCCTTAAGTTGTTATAGGCCCTGGCTGGATAGCTTAGCATTGTCCCCATACACCAAGTTTGTGGGTTCCATCTCCTGTCGGGTTGTATACAAGAACCAACCAATGAATACATAAATAAGTGGAGCAACAAAAATTGATGTCTCTCTATCTCCTTTCCTCTGTCTCTCTAAAATCAATCAGTAAATTTTTTCTAAAAAAATTGTTATAGTAACAAGGCAACATGCAACAATTTAGAGAATATAGAAGTTTTACAAAGCACTACTTCTATCATTCCAACCAAGTACAGTCAAGCAAGCTTATGTTTTTAAAAATGAATATATATTATCCTTGAGCGGAGGGTGGTAACGGAGGATGGGGATGGGAGACATCTGAAATACTGTCTTCAGTATTGATATGGGCTTTGATATGGGCTAAACTAGTTCATAGTTGTTAAATATTTAGGACAAATGAATAACATTCTGGATTCCAGTTCATTGATGCAGAATATAATACAAAGCCAAAACAACGTTTGGGGCAAATTAGGAAGAAAAATTTCCCCCATTTGAGGTTCATGTTACAATTAAGAGATTATCTCTTCCTCATTAAGCAAAACTAATTGAAAATGCCTTGCAGTTGAATACTTAATCTTCTATCTGAGGTTTTACTGTTTTTTTACAGGAAATGCATTGGGAATTATCTTGTCTGTGACCTAAATCAGTGCATAGGAACCTTTTCTCCAAGGGAAATTCTCAAAGAAGAGGTAGGATATTTTGCTCTTTAATTACTAGTTTTCTAGGTAGTGAGTGTACAAATTATATTTTTCCTGTTGTGTATGTGTATTGGGTTTCACTAATGAACATTGGTAATCTTTGTACTATTTTTTAAGTAATAACTTAAAATAAATTGAAAACATTTATTAAAGCCAAGACTAGGATGTTGGCTTTTCAAACAACCTATTGGTATTTAAAAGTGTGTGCCTGTGAGATGCTCTTGGCAAGAACAATTTCATGAAATCAGAAAAAAATCTTAAGCATTATGTTGTCGTGATCCACACAGTTGGAAATTTGCTCACTGAGATCAACTTTTGTTGTTTTATTTCTGTTACTCATCTCTTAAATATTTTCTCTTCCTAATTCATTTTCCCAATTGTAGTAGAGGCTGCCAGATGTGCATCCCCCCTCCTTCCACTATAATAAAAAACACATGGTTGGCCAGCTATACTATATGTCCTTTCTTTTCCTGCTATTAGATATGGTCATGTGAGTAAAAACCTCCGTGGCCCATACAAACCTCTCATACATGCTTCTCTAGGATGATAGCCTGCCTCCAAGATGACTCCCAATGATGCTTGACTCTGGCATTTATATCCCAATGTAATCACTTCCTCCACTGCATATGGCTGACCTATATAACCAATAGGATATTGCAGAGATTGTGGAATGTGATTTCCAAGTCTAGGTCATAAAAGACATTGTGCTTTCATCTTGCTCTTTTATTAGTAGATCACTTTTTCTGAGGCAGCCAGCGGCCATGTCATGAAGATAGTCAAACATCCCATTAGAGAGGCCTGTGCAACAGGCCTGTGCAAACATCCCAGTAGAGAGGCAAGGAATTGAGGCCACCTGTGAAAAACTAGCACTAAGTGAGCCACATTGGAAGTAAATACTTCAGCCCTAGTAGAGCCGTCATATGACTGTAACCATAGCAGACACCTGATGGCAAACTCGTTGAAAGACCTCGAGCCATAATTATTCAGCTAAGCTACTTTGAAATTCCTGCCCCACAGAAACTGAGATAATAAGTATTAAATTCTTTGTTTTATGCTACTAAGTTTGTTATGCAGGAATAGACAAATGACACATCTAGTCAACTGGATGCCGATGCTCATGGCAATCTTGGCAGCCACATGTTAAGGAGTATACAGCTGTCATTAACTCAGGTTCCTGAATGACCATGTAGAGGAGAGCCTTCTCCTCTAGGCTCTCCACTCCCTATACCAACCTGGACTTTTGAGAGAGAAATAAACTTCTTTATAGCCATTACATTTTGAGGTCTAAATTTTGCAATAGGTTATTCTATCCTGACTAATACACCAACTTTGCATTTTATTTCTTTCTTACATTATTATGTATCTATGAAGATATTATTCCTCTGAGCAAGGATTATTTTGGTAATTAAAAATTAAGACATGTGATTAAGCCAGCCGGCGTGGCTAAGTGGTTGAGCATCGACCTGTGAACCAGGGGGTCATGGTTCGATTTCCAGTCAGGGCACATGCCCAGGTTGCAGGCTTGATCCCCCACTCTGGGGCATGCAGGAGGCAGCCAATGAATGATTCTCTCTCATCATTGACGTTTCTATCTCTCTCTCCCTCTCCCTTCCTCTATGAAATCAATAAAAATGTATATTTTTTTAAAAGACATGTGATTAAATATTCAGACTGATGGTTGCCAGAGGGATTGAGAAGTATACATGGTAGTTACAAAACAGTCATAGGGATGTAAAGTACAGCATAAGAAATATAGTCAATAATATTGTATGGTGCCATACAATATTGGTGGGGGGCGGGGGGAAACTTTGTAAAGTATATGACTGCCTAACTGCTACTAGTATGTGGTACACCTGACAAAAGATAATGCAAAACTTTTAAAGAAAGAAATAGACTAGAAGATTCTATATCATAAAGATAACTGTTGTCACCAATGGAATCTACAGAATCAATACAATCTCAATCAAATCTCCAATAGACTTTTTAAAAGTAGAACCTCATCGTTATATTCTAAAATTTATATGGAAATACAAAGGATCCAAAAATAGCCAAGTCATTCTTCAAGAGGATGAATAAATTTAGGTGACTTGGGCTATAGATTTCAAGACATTAAAACATTAGTTCTTAAGATAGTGTAGTATTGGTGCTGGATAGAAAAATAAATCAATGGAACAGAAACAAAGCCCCAAAGTAGACACTGGCATATATAGAAAATAGATAAAATTCTGAAAGAAATAAAGACTAATAAGTCAGAGGCAAAATTAAAGCCTTTGAAAGGTAATATAGGAAAATATCTTCATGGCAACAGAGTCCAAAAGAATTTCTTCAACTAAGCACAAGAAAGTCAAACATAGAGGAAAAGATTGAAATGCAAATTATATTAAATGAAGAACTTCTGATCATCAAAAGACATCATAAAGAGAGTGCAAAGACAAGCTACAAATCAGAAAATATTTGAAGCACATGTTACTAAAATCTAATATCTAGAATATATAAGAGTTATACAAATCAGTAAGAAAATGACAAACTATTCGGTAATGAAATGGGCAAGAAACCATTTAACCAAACATTTAACAAAAGAAGAAATTTAAATGGCCCATAAACTCATGAAAACATGTTTAACGTACGTAGTTATCAATGAAATGCAGATGCAATGAAATACCATTTCATACCCCATCAGACTGACAAAATTTTAAAAATAGACAAATGCCATATCTTGGTGAGCATTTATACTAATGGGAACTCAGCTGTGCTGGTGAGAGTATTTATGGGCACACAATCTTGGAAAAATAGCTTGACACTACTTCATAAACATGGATAGAGGCATATTTTACAACACAGAAATTCCACTGCTATGTATGTACCCCAGTAACTTTCTCATGTTCATCAGGAGATATACAGAACATTCATGGAAGCATTTACAATAGCCCTTGTATTAGTCAAGGTTCTCCAGAGAAACAGAATCAATAATGTGTGTGTGTGTGTGTGTGTGTGTGTGTGTGTGTGGAGGAGAGGGAGGGAGGGAGGGAGGGAGAGAGGGAGAGAGAGAGAGAGAGAGAGAGAGAGAGAGAGAGAGATTGAGAGAGAGAGAGATTTTGAGTATTTAAGGAATTGGCTCATGCCATTGTGGAGTCTTGACAAGTCCAAAATCTGATGGGGGAGGCCAGCAGGCTGAAGACTCAGGAAAGAGCTGCAGTTTGAGTCTAGAGGCTATTTGCTGGCGAACAAGTCAGAGCCAATGTTCCACATGAAGTCAAAGGCGATCTGCTGAACTCGCTCTTGCTTTGGAGAGGTCAGTGCTGTGTTCTATTGAGGCTTTTAACTGATTGGATGAGATCTGCTCACATTATGGAGTGCAATCTGCTTTACTCAGAGTACGCCAATTTAAATTTAAATCTTATCCAAAAACACCCACACAGAAACATTCAAATATCTGGTCACCATGGCCCAGCCAAGTTAACTAAAATTAGCTATCAAAGCTCCAAACTAGAAACATCTAAATGTCCATCAGTGGTAGACTATATGACAAGCTACAGTAAATTATGACATACCTATAATGAAATACTAAATTACTATTGGGGTAAGCAGAATTTTAAATAGGCCCTTATGATCTCTACTCATGCTGTTACTCTCTGTATAATCTCTCTTGAATGCAGGCAGAACTTATGACTTGCTTCTAACAAATAGAATGTGACAAAAGTCATAATGTTACTCTCTTGATTAGGTTATGTTATATGGCAAAAGTGATGAGCTATCATGCCCATGGTTGTGTGTGTTTCTCTATTTATGCATTTATATGTATACATATATATATACACACAAATATATGTATGTCTATGTCCATATATATTTATTTAAATATAAATATATAAATATGTAAGTATGTAAGTATATAACTATATATATAGACTCCTCTCTCCTGCTGGCTTTGAAGAAGCAAACTTCCATGAATTTTAAAGCTGCAAAAAAGAAAATGAATTCTGCCAGGAACCTGAATAAGGTTGGAAGCAGATTCTTCCCCAGTTAAGCCTTCAGATAAGAATGCAGCCTGGCTAACCCCTTGACTGCAGCCCTGTGGGACCCTGAGTAGAGGATCCAGTTAGGTCACACCTGGACTCTTGACCCTAAGGAAAATGTGAGATAATAAATGTGGGATGGTTTAAGCCACCACATTTGTGGTAACTTGTTATATGGCATATAAAATTAGTAGTGCACTACACAGAAATAAAAATCAAGTCTACAGATACATATGTCGATATAGATGAATCTTGTAAACATAATGTTGAGCTAAAGAAGCAAGTCATAAGGAATACAGAAAGTATGATTCTATTTGCCTGATGTTTAAAAACAGATAAAACCCAATCAATATGCAACTTAGGGAGGCATACATAAAGGGTAAAGTTATAAAGAAAATCAAAGAAAAAAATTACAAAAGACAGGGAGTAGGTTATTCTGGAAGAGAGTACAGGACACACTGAGCTTCTGAGATGTTAGCAATGTTCTATTTCATAACCAGAGCTCGCTTTATAATTACATACATATACTTTTCTGTATGTGTATGTTTTACAGTGAACCTAACATAATATTAAGAACAATTTAATGTATAAGATATACAGAGAGCATTCCTTTATTTATGACCAGCTTCCCACACCCTCCAGTCCAATCCCCCCCTCCTTATGGTGGAATGACGAGGTCAGACAAACCTAAATTCACATCTTAATTCTGTCACTTCCTTGCTGTATGATCTTCATGCAGAGCTATAAGATCAATATCCAGACTCCAAACTTTCCAGATGTAATTAAGCAACAGATGAAAATTCATCACTTTGTTCAGTGAAAATATAAAATCAACATTTATGAGTTCTAGCTATGTATATTAACACTGTGTACATATTTTTTAACTAAAGTGATAGTAATAGCCCAACAGTGTAGAGAGACTGGCACTCATATGTTGCTGGTAGCATTGCAAATTTATAGTCTTTCAGTGGAATAGGTTTAATCATATTAGAAGTATAAAGTAGTACGTTAAAGAATTGCTATTCTTTGACTCAGGATTTCTAGTTTGGGAAATTTAAGGTTATATAAGAAAATAATCTTAAAAAGTCAGAATTGAGCCAATGTGTACAATAATGTTTAAGGCAGAAATACTTATTTTTTAAAAAAAACCAAAACAATTCAAATTCCTTATTCTTTGTAAATTCTCCATGTGTAGCATATTGACAATAGAAATAATATGATAAAAATATGTCTTGTATTGGTATATGGATATATTTTCCATGGTATTAAATACCAAATGAACAACCAGAACTAAGTAGGCTGTCTGTATCTTCAGAAGTATTAAAAATATCTTCAGAAGTATTGTAAATATCAGAGATAGTTGATATAAATAGTTGTGTTAGGTTTATGGAACTATTCAATGAAGTGATTATGATTTTTAAAATAAGTAGGTACACATTTAATCTGAAAGAATATATTTAATGATGGAATTTCAGGCAGTGTTATAGACAGATGGTGAAACTATTTGTGCAGGAGGTGGGGGTGGCTAGGGGAAAGGGGGACCTAAAATCTCACCACATGGAAAGTTTCTATAATCAGAGGGTTTTTTTCTGGGCTGTGCAGGCTGTGGAGCGAAAAGGGGAGACTCATACAGCAGACTTCTTTAGGATATAAGCTGTTTTCTTTGTTTCTTATATTTATTTTTATAAAGCAATTGCAACTTAATTATTTACTTCAGTATATAAGAGAGACTCACAGCTTTCCAGAGTGAGTCTAAATCCTGTGTGCCTTTGTCTGACTAACTTGTTTCATTCCAACATTGAGAGAATTCTGAAAAGTGTAACAATGGAAGAACATAATTATTCAGAGAAGGGTGTCCAATTGCTTTGATGGCAGCAACATTAAGGTAATTATGTTCTGAATCCTAGTTCAGTAATTAATTTTATTAATTAAGAATATTAGTATATTAAAGCAAAAAAAAAAAAAGGAATGAAGTGTCATTCCCAACCACAGACCAGTATAAAAGAAGGCCAGGGAGCAAGAGGAGACTACATAGCTACTGCAGCTTTCGGATTAGAGTAGATTAGAAACAAGGGAAAAGGCATTCCTTCATTTGAGTTAATACAGTATTCTGCTTAGAGAGAAAGTGACTATAGTTAGAAGTGTGTTATGCATCCAAAAGCACTAAGACTTCCACAGGTTACCTCTTTTCTACCTCAGTTTTTGCCATTATAAAATAAAACGAGAAATGACCCTATCTCCATCATCCCTTCGTACCCCCACTATTCATACATCTGAAACATATTATGAATATAAATTAGAGTAATGGATGATTTTTTATAACATGTTGTACAAAAGTTGTCCCATTCATCAAGTGGCTTATTACACTTTAATCAAGGCTTCCTTCAAGATTTCTACACAAGTAATTTTTCAGAGAGATTTTTAAATCACTAAGAGTGACAAATGGTGAAGGCATTTTTAAATTTTCCATGGTATTAAATTGTAAGAAATATAAAAATATCACATAGACAATGAGTTTTTACCTTTAAGCAGCTCATGACTTTTAAAAAGATGCTTTTAATATCACAAGGTCTACAATGTAAGCTCCCTAATAAGGTCACTTGGTATCAAGTTGCTCAACTGTGCACATGACCTTTCAAATAGAACTTGATCTCTAAATGCTGTGAACTGTCACCCAAGTATTCCTAATTTGGGATTAAATTTCATATACATTAGTTGAGAAGTCGACATAATACCAACAAAATAATTTTCAAAAAATCCTATTCCTTTTTCCCAGACATATCTTGATATATGTAAAGGGTGTCCCCCAAAAATGTATTCATACTTTAACAGCTGATAGGTCAATTTTGAAAATGAAATGTATTTTAATAAACACTGCCTTTATAATTATTCAAAGTGTGTGTATACATTTTGGAGGGTACCCTATATATATATGTAATATGTATACTTTAAGTTGCAGTATTTAAAAATCCCTTTAGAATCTAAAGTTTAGATAATGTCACAAACTATTCAAATGAATTAATGTCTTTCCAGCAGCTGTTCTTCCATTTTCCCTGGCAGCATCAGGTGGCGGGGGCAGGCAGTAACCAAATCTATTAGCGTTACGTGTGACTCTGAGAGATCACTGATGACCTTACTGAAGTAGTTGGGTCTGATACTCTGAGCAGTGATCAAATAGGGAAGCCATGTAGCAGGCTGCACATACCACACTCCCACCAAGCTTCATTTAGTGTATGGCTTGACATTTTGTTGGGATAACAACTTGCAGGAAAGGTGAACAGTTCTAGAGGAAAAGTGTTGGGTTGAACAGATCTAGATTCAAATTCTAGCCCATCACAACTCCTCAGAGCTTTGTTCACTCATCTGTAAAGAAAATACAAATACCAATTTCACAGGGTTGTTTGAGGATTAAAAGGATGTAAATGATCTAGTTAGCATAAAAATAGAAGCTCAAGAAATGTCAGTTCCCTTTCTCTCATTGGCTTGGGTCACTTTGGCCTTATTAAATTTTCACTTCATTTTCAGTTATGTCAGTGGTTGGCAAACTCATTAGTCAACAGAGCCAAATATCAATAGTACAACGATTGAAATTTCTTTTGAGAGCCAGATTTTTTAAACTTAAACTATATAGGTAGGTACATTGTTATTAACTTAATTAGGGTACTCCTAAGGCTTAGGAAGAGCCACACTGAAGGGGCCAAAGAGCCACATGTGGCTTGCGAGCCGCAGTTTGCCGACCACGGAGTTATGTCATTCTTCGATTCTTTAGTTAATGAGATGCAATTGATAGTATTGTGTTCTGTATTGTTAATAGAAGGCCTGAGTATAGAGTTTCCCTGGTGCTGCTTGGTCCATTGCACAGACATTCTACAAGGTCATGCATAGTCTGTGTTATTGTGCGAGCATACAATAAACAATGGGTTAACATTTTTGTCATTTTTTATGTGTTTTGTGTTGTTTTGTTTTTGCTCTGGGGTGTAGTTGTGTTGATGATCTAAAGATAATCTTATTAATCTTATTAGAATTTTGTAAATTTTAAAAAAAGAAGCCTTGCCCTGGCCAGTAGCTCAATGGTTAGAGCACTGGCCCCTTGCACTGAAGGGTCATGGGACAGATCGGGGCCAGGCCAACTGCGGGGAGGGGCCACAGGAGGTTGGCCACCGGCCCCACCCCCGATAAGGGCTGGGCTGGCGTTGGGGCAAGAGGGGCTGCAGGAGGTTGGTTGGCTGGCCTTGCCCCCAATCGGGGTGGGGGTGCCAATCAGGGGTGGGGCCACAGGAGGTTGGCAAGCTAGGGGGAGGGGCCGAGGGAGGTTGGCTGTGGGAACGCACTGACCACCAGGGGGCAGCTCCTGCGTCGAGCATCTGCCCCCTGGTGGTCAGTGCACGTTATAGCAACCGGTCAACTGGTCGTTCAGTTGTTCAGTCATTTAGTTGCTTAGGCTTTTATATATATAGATGGTTATTTTCTGTGCTAAGAGGGAGTAATCTTTTGCTTTATATTTTATGCTTTTCTTAACTGTTTAACTTTTAAAAATAAGTACATATCTTTAAAAAAATCAAAGTTGTTATTCTTTTGAAAGATAAAATCATTGATTTCCCACTAATCCAGCTTCTGGTTAAAAGTTAAAAAGTTACATTTTTAAGCAACTAAATATTAAGAGGAAACAAGTATAAATATTCTAATTGCCCAGGTGAACCAGCAAAATTTAAGATGCAATGCATCAAAACCAGAAATCACTCAAAGTAGGCAAGCAAAGAAAAGAAATAAACATTTAGCTATATTGAAATCATAAGACTGATTTGCTAAGGCCATTTCCTGATAATGAAACAATTCTATAAAACATTTATTTATTACATTTGGTTACCAGAGATCCTGGGGAGAAAAACCAGCCTAAATAAACAAACAAAAGGCCCCAGGGGCCCAAGATTGTTTCTCTAGCTAGTTTTTGTGTCACAAAAGGTGCCCTGGTTAGTGTTTAGTCTCAGTGTTTTACAGCAAACTGAGAGGGGTTGCATAATATAAGAAACTTGTTACTGATCATTAGAGTGAACCTTTGGCCAGAAAATGGACAGAAAGTAGACATACTTACTACAAACAACATCTGCCAGTCACCAAATGCAAAGTACTGTTGGTTACATCTTTAGATGACAGCTAAAAATACAGAGAATCATTCTCTTCCCATGCAGAATATATTCTGTGACTTAAAAACGAACAGCAGACAATACTTGGCAGAAGGAAAATTCACTTAGCAAATTCACTAATTTAAGGTACTTATTTATAAGGTGACTAGAGGCCCGGTGCACAAATTCGTGCACAGGTGGGGTCCAGCTGGGGGGAGGGGCCAAGGGCAGTTGGCCAGCCAGCCCTGCCCCCTGGTCAAACTCCCAGTCTAGGGGATAATTTGCATATTAGCCTTTTATGATATAGGATAGAAGAAAGATTAATGCCTCAATTGCTTAAAGTGATAAAGGTTGTGCAATAAACTCATGACGTATGAAAATCAACTTAAAACACTAATGACATAAATCCAGGGAGGCCTATATTTCTTTACGTGAAAAGAAATATGAAGTGTTGGTGAGAATGTGGAGAAATGGGAACCTTTATACACTTCTAGTGGGAGTATGAATTGGTACAACCACTTTGGAAAAGTGTTTGGCAGCATCTCCTAAAGCTGAATATACACATACCCTATTACCCAGCCATTCTACTTGTAGGTATATACTTAACAGAAATGCATCTATATGTACAGCAAAAGATGTATTTGAGAATGTTTGTAGCAGCACTTTTTCTAATAGCCTCAAAATGTAAATGACCCAAAATCCCATCAACAGTAGAATGGGTAAATTATAGAATGATCACACAGTGGAATACTGGACAGCAATGAAGATGAACGAGCTACAACTCTATACAACAATGTGAATGACTCTCATAAACATAATATTGATCAAGGCAAGCCAGGCACAATGTAGTGTATACTTGTATGAGTCCATTTGTATGAATTTCAAATACAGGCAAAACAAATCTATGAAGTTAGAAGTCAGGATAGTGGTTATCCTTGGGATTAACATTGTGTAAAAGGCATGAGGGGGATTTCTGGAGGCTGGTGATGTTCTCTTCCTTGCTCTGCATGTCGGTTAGATGAGTCGCATCCAAACCTGTAGAGAATTTTTATAAGAGTTTATTTGAGCCAAACTGAAAACATAGGCCGGACACAAGATCTCAAATGCTCCAGAAAATAATAGTTTGTAGCTTCTTTTCTGCATTGAAGAGGGAAAGTACATGGAGGTGAGAAAGCAAGGTGGGGATTTGGTTACAAGATAGTTTACTAGATTATGTATTCTCTTGAAGGTTAACACCCCCTTGAGGGGTATTACTTCTGACATCTCAAAGGTGTGTTAACCTAGATCAGGGGTCCTCAAACTACGTCCTGCAGGCCACAAGCAAATACAAATATTGTATTTGTTCCCGTTTTGTTTTTTTTTACTTCAAAATAAGATATGTGCAGTGTGCATAGGAATTTGTTCATAGTTTTTTTTAAAACTATAGTCCGGCCCTCCAACGGTCTGAGGGACAGTGAACTGGCCCCCTGTTTAAAAAGTTTGAGAACCCCTGACCTAGATGTACAAGAACAATGGACAGGACTGGCTTAAAATTGTTCACTACAGAAGTTATAGGTCTAGGGCATGACTACCCACCGTGACCTGCCCAGTTGGGAATTTATGAACAGATCACCCATAGAACCCCCTTCCCTTTTTTAAATCCATGGATTTGTGTGTATAATTTGTGAAAATTCAATAAGTTGTATACCTAAGATGCATGTACTATTATGTTTATTTGTTTTACTTCAATAAAAAGTGGGTAATACAATCACCTCCATGAATCAGGCTGAAAAAAGGGTTTTCACCAGAATATTGAGATTTCACAGAGTTTTCAAACTCAGAGGCAAGGCAGGTAATGCAAATAAGTAAAGCCAGATGCAATACCATGGGGTCTGGTGTTGGGAGCTAGGTAGAAATTCAAATAATCAGACCCCAACCCAGATCTACTGAATCAGAAACTCTGGGAATGGAACCAGTAATCTGAGTTTTAACAAGCCCTCCAGTTTTAACAAGCTTTCTTCTGATGCATGGTCATGTATGAGAATCACTCACCTAGATGTATTCTAAATCAAAAAAGTTTTTAAAAAATCATGTGAGCTTTAAAAAATCCTCTGGCAAGATTTGGCCACAGGTCACTAATTTGTAACTCGTGATGAGAATAAACTCAAAGGGCAAAAACTTAAATTATTTGTATAATTATACCAATTCTGTATTTCCTTTTTCTAAAAAATAATGATAATAATAATATGTGGGAATGCTCTTGCCTCAGTTTTATCCTCCCTAGAATTCAGGTATATTTAGGCAGGCCTGGGGCCTGGTGGGGGTCAGCCTTCTGGAATTCTATTTATAAAACAACTCTAGCAACCTACAGGAAAGAACTAATCCCAATGGAAGAAAGAATCAAAGGTACAGAGGTTGCTTTAGAGCAGTAGATGAAGTTGAACATGTCTGAGTACATCATGGTGTCTGCCACTCAGATTGTTTGCAGTTCAGCCTGCAGACTCATTCATTCTTTCAACAAATAGCTTTTGAGCACCAACCTAGTCTGTCCCCAAGCCCTGTGACCCCCAGGGTGGCTGTATATAACACTTAGTAAAAGCTAAAGGAATTTTTTTTCCTGTTTTGTTTTGTTTTTGTTTTGCAAATCTTCTTAGGTCATGGAGAATGCAGCTTTATCTGTGACATGAGTCTTGGTGCCAGGGGCAGCAGTGCTGGTGCCAGGACTCTCAACATCTCTGATTCCCTTGAAGTTGGACTTTGGGCCCTGGAGGCCTCCTTGCACACATCAGCAGCTGCAACAGTGGTAGCATTGCCTTTGGTGGGCTGTGGTGACCTGGCTTGGAACATTGGCAGTAGCTGCTTACATCAGGCACGGAGGATTGTAATTTGGCAGCTGGCAGAACTGTGCTTGGAGCACACCTGAGACATCCCGGAGCACCCTGACCTATTGGAAGTGGGGGATGAACCTCCAGCAGAGGTAGGGAAATGTTATTTTGGAGCTTTGGTTGTTACTCTATGTAACATATGTTACATATAGAAGAATACCGAGTCCTTAAGGGAATCTATGACTTGGTTTTGGTCTTGGCAACATTTAAAGAAATTACATGTTGCTTCTTGTGATAAGGTTGAGGTAATGTGAGTGCAACGAACATGGTAGACTCAAAGATTAAATCTCAACATTTGGTATTCTTTTTTTAAATAAAAAAGAAATCCAGCAAGATTATTATAGGTTCTGGGACATGAGGTTTTAAAAAAAATCTGAGCACATATTCCTAATTTTTTTTCCTCTTTCAAAACATCCCTACACAATGAAACAACCTGTAAAATGAAACAATATGTTGACGAGCTGTTCTTTGGCCCTGGCAGGCAGCTTATTGCGTATTGAAAAGGAAAAAGAACTTTGGAAACAGCCACTCCTTTTCTGACAGAATTGTGAGAGATTGATGCCCTTTCCTTCATTTCTGCAGTGCCTATCTGCTGCAGATTTTCAGATACTTCCTGAAATCCTAAATTGAATTCTATTAAAAACATACTTGTTGTTCTTTCCCAAAACATGCTTGGGAATTTGAAGACCACAAATCTCTGTAAGACAAGGAATGCGCCTGAGTAACCAGCATTTCACTGTAAGAGTCTAGTTGCTTTACTGCACTTAACTCAGTGTTTTCTGTACCCAATGAGCAAGGTGTGTGGTATGTCAATATTCCAACTAGATAGCAACACCTTGCAGATTTCCGATTTTATGGTGGAGGCATTTTTTTTGATTACTGTTTATTGAAAACCAACTTTTTAAGCCCAGGCAAAGGGAAAGAATGACTTTGTTTTGACACTTTAGTTCTAACCAACCCAGCCTATCCACAGTGGAATGTGGGTTGTGGCGTGGGGGCAGAGATCAGGAGATTTGAGTTCCATCCAGCCCTGTTTTCATGGATAAGTCAATTCCCACTATGGGGCTCAGTTTCACTATTGGTAAAATTGGAGGTGGGGCAAATTGGCCCAAAGTTCTGTAATTAGTCCAGAGTTCTGAGGGGAGAGTTCTGAAATTTTTTTTTATTTGACTTTTTAATTTGATTTTTAGAAAGAAAGGAAAGGAGGGGGGGGGGAGAGAGAGAGAGAGAGAGCAATGGTGAGAGAGAATCATTAAACATCAATGGGCTGCTTCGTACATGCCCCCTACAGGTAATCAAGCCCACAACCTGGGCATGTGCCCTGACCAGGAATCTTTTGTGTGTGTGTGTGTGTGTGTGTGTGTGTGTGTGTGCGCGCGCGCGTGTGCAAGGAACGACGACCAACCAACTGAGTCACACTGGCCAGGATGAGTTCTGAATTCTTTAACCTTTAGATTATGAGAACGCTCCCTGAAAGATTCTAATGATTGATTACATATTTGAAAGAAAAATCACTTTGAGAGGACTCTCAGAGTCTATTGATATTATAGATTTCTTCTTTATAGAGAATTGGGTACAAGTGACTGATGTTGTTACCAGTCAATCAGAAGTTTGTTTCTATATTAAATTAATAGAATTTAGTCTCTTGCAACATAAGTTAATAACAAGAATATCAAACATTTACTGAATTATGTTTTTACTCCTTCAGACTCTCGCCTGTCCTATTTATACACCCTCCCCCCAAACCCTTTTTACACATGGTCTTATACTTGGGTTATCAAATTAATCGCAAGTATGGTTCTTCTCACATTACTTTCCTGTCAAAAGCCTTAATAACTCTGTTTACCACAATATAAAATATAAGCTCCTCATGGCATACAAGGTCCTGTGCCATCTGACCCACCCAGCTTCCCATCCTTGTGTCTCGGAAATGTTCATATTCTGGCTTTGTGCCTTTGTCCTGCTGGTTCTTGCTTCCTATTTCCACCTGTTCAGATTCTACCTATTTTTAAAGTTTAAGGCCAGGATTCTGCTCCCAGCTATTCTTGGTCTCTCTCAGGTGCAGGCAATCTATCTTTTATTCTGAACTTCTGTGGCAACTTAGCTTCATATTTCTCATAGCAGTTGTTACTTTCTACTCTATATTTTAGATATTTAGGTTCGTATCTTATATTCCTTACTTAGATAATCAATTTCATGAAGTCAGAAGCAACATCTGTTCTATATTGCTATTCTGCAAAGTACCTGGCACATAGTAGTTCCTCCACAAATGTTTGTTCAATGGATAAATGATATTGTAGTTACCATGGAAATCTGAACTTATCCCAACGCTTTCAACAAAATTAGAACCACTCACAGGGAATTTTTTAAATTGAGAAATTTCTCCATTTACCATCTCTCATCTATTTATCTACCTATCTATCTATCTGTCTATCTATCTATCTATATCAGCTTATATCTGATTTTATTAAGGAAAATTTGGAGAAAAAAGAAAAATGTGAAAGATATAAAAACTACAGATTTTGCAAGTAATTGGTATCCAGTTCCCTTCCTTCAAGCCTTGTGCGGTAGTCAGCTTTCAAAAGCTGTCGTTGTGATGTAGTCAGCTTTCATGATTTAGATCCACATGAGTTTGTGTACTGTGATGCTCAAATATTTGTTAAAGCTTATGTAACTCTATGAGAAAGATCAACACTAACTCTGTAGGTGCTGCATACAAGTTTTGATCCAGTGAGATGAAGCACTGCTATATGTGGGGCACTGAGAAAAGTCATGGCCTTGTTTTTGGGGGGTTGATGGGACCAAGAGTCCATCAACTCAATGGAACCATTAAAAGAATGAATTACTGATACATGCTACAATGTGGATGAACCTTGAGAACATTAGAAGAAGTAAAAGAAGCCAGGTTCAAAAGGCCACATATTATACTAGAGGCCTGGTGCATGGGATTCGTGCACTGG
Source organism: Myotis brandtii (assembly GCF_000412655.1). Classification (NCBI taxonomy): domain Eukaryota; kingdom Metazoa; phylum Chordata; class Mammalia; order Chiroptera; family Vespertilionidae; genus Myotis; species Myotis brandtii. Next base: position 4,014,294 of record NW_005371410.1, read on the forward strand.
TGGGGGGCATGGCCTGCGGGGATCCGCCCGCTGTGTGAGTGCAGCTCATACAGGTCAGCTCTGAGTGGCTGCTCCCTGGTCTGGCATCTTCTGTGGAGCTGGAGCACTCACCTCTCCAGGGGACCTGGTCAGGGCCGGGCCCAGGGACAATAGCACTGAGAGGCGGCGGAGTAGGCCTCAGTCCTGCGGTGGCCACAAACCCGCCTCCCAGACTCTGGGGTCAGCTCTGCGAGCCCAGCGGTGGCTCTGCGCAGCCTGTGGGCATCCGGAGGAGGCAGCAGGGAGCAAGGAGGAGGAGCCTGGGGCAAGGAGGCAATGATCGCAGCCTGGGTTCCTGCCCGTTGGCCCGGGGTTCACAGCGGGAGCAGCCGCTCATCCTGGTCAGCCGAGTGGTGCTCCCACTGTGGTAGCACACTGACCACCAAGGCACAGCTCCTACGTTGAGTGTCTGCCCCCTGGTGGTCAGTGCACATCATAGCGACTGGTCGACCAGTTGTTCTGGTAGTTCTGGTCTTTCTGTTGTTTGGTCGCTGGGCTTTTACTATACAGGATGATTCCATTTATATGAAACTTTCAGAATAGGTAAATCCATAGAGACAGAAAGTAGATTCTTGGTTGGCAGCTGCTGGGGGTAGGGAGTAGGGAATGAAATGAGAGTGACTGCTAAAAGATGTGTGGTTTCTTTTTGAAGTAATTAGAAGAGAGATTGTTCCACAAGGTGACCTCTGTCTTTCCCACAAGCTGAACCTGGGCCAGAACGGAAGTTGCTCTCCACAAACCCCTCCTAGAGATTGTCTGATCATAATTGACTCCTGTAATGTGCTGGTTCCTGGAACAGCTGGTTGTTTGTCCTGACCTGGTCAGCATGTAAGGTAATTTCTGTGTCTGGTAGCATTCACGTACTAGGACCCGTGACATTGCCCCACTTTACCCTATATACTAGTAATTCTCTGGTGCCTGCCAAGTGGTGCCAGGATCCACTTCATCTTTCAGCCACCCAAGATATGCCTCACATGTAAGTTTCCCTTAGGAAACACTACTAATTACCAGACTGGAGTGGCCAATCTCTTCCTTCAGTCTTTCCCTGCCCTCCACTTATGGAGTCTTTCCCTGCCCAGCATTTTCAATGTTGGGGCTTTTCCTTGGGTCTTGTGTATACTAACAGGTGATGAAAATGTTTGGACTTCATTAGAGGTTATAGTTGCACAACTTTGTGAATATACTAAAAACCATTAAATTGCACACTTTAGAGGGGTGAATATTATGGTAAGTGAATAAAAAAATACCAATAGAAGATTCTGTACAAGGAGGTTTTCCAGAGGTTTTGTCCGGCCAGTACTGAAGAGTAAAAAGATGGTCGTCATTGAGACTTCAATACACTTGCTCTTAATGGTCACTGTGTTTTATGATAGTTGAGCAGAGATCTGCCAAATGCTTCTTCCCCCCTTGTATGGGCTGAAAGTAAAAGTCCATAGCTGCTGTGTTCCAGTGAAATAAAACCTTTATTTGTGTGTTGCCTTATAATTTTTTAAGTACTTTCATCTTCATTAATTCATCTGAGTCTTATGTTTTATTCTAAACATATTTATATTTTATACCTATTTATTTATAACCATTCATCCATCATGAAAATGGAAAAATTCTATTTCTTATAGATGCAGTATATTTCTATTAGATTTCTTTTTTTTTAATATATTTTATTGATTTTTTACAGAGAGGAAGGGAGAGAGATAGAGAGCTAGAAACATTGATGAGAGAGAAACATCAATCAGTCGCCTCCTGCACATCTCCTACTGGGGATGTGCCCGCAACCAAGGTACATGCCCTTGACTGGAATCGAACCCGGGACCTTTCAGTCCACAGGCCGACGCTCTATCCACTGAGCCAAACCGGTTTCGGCTCTATTAGATTTCTTTGCTGATCCTTTCTTTGCTTCATTCCCCCCATACTAATCTATTGTACCCATGTATGTCCACTTTTCCTGACTTCATGTTTCTGCTTTTCGAGCCTTATTTTTCAAGATGGTGATTTGTTCTTCATCTTTTCCTCTTCTTCTGATTTATATCCATAAATTTTTTTCTTTGAAATCATTTTGGCTAGATGACTCCAAAAATATTTAATTATAACCTATGTAATGGTAGTTGCTGCACTATATTGAGCATTTTTATTGTAGAACCATTTGTTAAATCATTTTGTAAGATTTTTCTGTTTTATATTTAATATAAACTATATTTGTTTATATTTATTATTTTATTTTCTGTAGCCTCTTATGGATTTTTAATACTCACATTTATTATTTATTCTTTTATAAATATACATATCCTTTAAGAGTTCTTTGACTATCATACTATTTAGGTCCTCAATACTTTACCTTCCATTGATGATCCTTTATCATATCTTCTGCAAAGATATCCCTCTTCTATTTATCTTGGACAGATGGAATTTGAAGCTTGGTCTCCAATTGTTGCATTTCCTTTCAGAGTGTATGCCAGTTATATTCTTTATATCTTCAGTGCGATTGAATTCCTCTTTTAATTTTATTGGCATCCATACCTGCTCATCCTGCTCATTCTCTATTTGTTTTAAGTGCTCACACTCCTTTCATGGCCAAATGATGCCATTATAGCTATAATTGCAAAAGATCCCCTTTTATAGCTTCCACCTAAGTTTCTTGGATTTGGCCTGCACTTTCTGGAGAGAGGATCTACACACAACAACATCATAAAGGCCTATGGTCACATGAAGCCTTAGCTAGCTCCCTTTGTTCCTCATGTTTTCCTTGAGTGTGGGATTTGGTTCATGCGCCCCCTTGACATCCTCACCTATTTCACAGTTTACCTGGCACTTTTCTGCTCTTCATAGTCTTAATGAGAAAATTATCACGGGTCTATGGCACAAGATGTTTCTGTTTCTAAACAGAACAAATAATCTTCCTATTACCTTCCTTGCGCATCTTAACCCTTCTCTCTCTGGTCCCTTTTCTTTTGCTTATCCATACCATTTGACTACATGTCTGAATTCTTCATTAAACTGCAAGCTCTTTTGAAGAAAGCAAACAGATTGGATTCATTTTGGCTACCTTCCACATTCTCCCTCCCACCGCCACTGTGTATAACACTCAACACAGTACATTATTCATTACAATAATTCAGCAAGATATTTGTTAAATAAGATTTTAAAAATATTTTGTTTTACTTAAGTTTATCAGTTAGCTATATCTCACTTCTTGCCAAACCACTGGAACTTTTGTCTTACTTTCTTCTCTTTGGCTACTTTTTCTAAGAGTATTTCTGTAAAACTGCATTATTATGGGTACAGGTTGCCTTTTGGGGTGATGAAAATGCCTTGGAACTAGTTAGAAGTGATAGTTGCTTAACCTAGTATAATGAATGCAACTGAATTGTACATTTTTAAAAAGTTAATGGTTAATTTATGGTATGTGGATTTTACCTCAATTTAAAAACTGCATAACTATGAGTTAGTCATGCAAAGAGCCCCCGTTTTGTAAACAGTCTTTCTTATCTTTTAAAATGCTACTAACACTTTCTTTCATGGACTTGGATATTTCACTTTTATCCCACATGTCATTAAAAACAAGAGCCAAAGGTTGGTCCCGGTAACTAACCGTTTGTGGAATTCATCAGAGAGATCATCAACATTTAACCATAAGTTAATTTTTAGCTATAGTTCCTACTAGTAAGTCATTCTCCTTTTAACCTTTTAATGATACTCTCCCATTAGTGCCCATTCTTTCTTTTTCCTTTTTTCAGTATCCTTTCTTGCTCTAGAACAGTAGTCACCAACCTTTCGGACCTCACAGACCATCAGTGGTCCACGGACCACCGGTTGATGACTGCTGCTCTAGAATTAATTCCATAAAGAATTTTGCCTTATCACAGTGAGTCACCTGTCTTCTGGAAACTATAAAAAAGACTAGAGGCCCAGTGCATGAAATTCGTGCACGGGTAGGGTTCCTAGCAGCTGCCGGCCGGAGCCTCCCTTCCCCCGGCCGCCTGCCACCGCCACAAGCCAGGACAGGGCCAGCCAGGGGGAGGGGTCGTGGGCGGTTGGCCAGCTGGCCCCACCTCCTGGTCAAACTCCCGATCGAGGGGACATTTTGCATATTAGGCTTTTATTATATAGGATAGTACTTCCAGAGGACTGTGATCATTATGAAATTCCTTGTTCCTCATACTGACTTGACCATTCCTACATCTTTTAGATTTTTGAATAAAAGATCCAGAAACAGAAGAGAGAGAGTTTTCCTCCCTGTGGATTTTTGGAGTCAGGCAGCCTTGTTCTGTCACATACTAGCTGTATGATCTTGAGTCAGTCATTTGGGCAAGTCATTTTCTTCATGTGAAAACTGTGGAAACAGTAGTACCTACCTCCCAAGGTCCTTGTGAAAACTGAGTAAGATAATGTGTATAAATGTCCCTTGGGGGAACACACATGCATGTATATGGGTGTCTGTGTTCACACTTATTCTCTTTCTGGTTCTCCCCTAGCATCAGAAAGTACTCCACCTTATTCATTACAAAAACTAAGCTACAGTTGCTTCTTTTCCTCCCTGCCTGGGGGTATGGCTCTTTCTCCCATTCCTTCTATGCATAAACAAATGCCTGTCAAAAAAGTACCGAGGTGGAAAGAGTGAGCATGGACCATATTTGATGAATTTTAGTATTATAAAAAAATATCACACGCAGGAAGAAAAGCAAAAAGCCACCTCTCTTTGACAAAATTTATAATTCCTCTTTGTGGTCTTTATTTTTTTAGAGCATTTTTTTTTTCATTGCGCAAAATGTTATAGAGAACTTAAATATTGTGCAGAAATTTGGTTATACTGTTCTATTCCTTTAACGTAGGGAAGGGGGAAAGCCTTGAACTGCCGATGAAAATTATTATGCATGTTAAATAAGAAAATAGAAATATGATTGTGCAATATTTCTGATTTGTTTTTGGAATGGAGGTGAAATTTCCTGATCTATTAGCAGCAAGGTTCCGGGAAAGAGCTCTGTATTGGAGATCAAGAGATGCAGGTTCTGACCCCGCCACTAACTGAATGACCTTGGACAGGCCATTTCTCCTAGCTGGGTCTATTAATTCATCTGGAAAATATAAACACTGAATCACCCCCCCACCTCTTATTACTCAAAAGTTGCTTTTCCACAGAACAACTCGGCTCCCCAGGAATTTAAAATATAGGGTGTCCACAAAAATATATACACACACTTTTTTTTCAAATTAAATCTTTATTGTTCAGATTATTACAGTTGTTCCTCTTTTTTCCCCCCATAGCTCCCCTCCACCCAGTTCCCACCCCACCTTCTGCCCTTACCCCTGCCACTGTCCTCATTCATAGGTGTATGATTTTTGTCCAGTCTCTTCCTGCACCCCCACACACACTCCTTCCCCCCTGAGAATTGTCAGTCCACTCCCTTTGTATGTCCCTGATTCTATTATAGTCACCAGTTTATTCTGTTCATCAAATTATTTATCTTCTTAAAGGATACCTTTCATCATTTCATATAATACTGGTTTGGTGGTGATGAACTCCTTTAGCTTTTTCTTATCTGTGAAGCTCTTTATCTGACCTTCAATTCTGAATGATAGCTTTGCTGGATAAAGTAATCTAGGTTGTAGGTTCTTGCTATTCATCACTTTGAATATTTCTTGCCACTCCCTTCTGGCCTGCAAAGTTTCTGTTGAGAAATCAGCTGACAGTCGTATGGGTACTCCCTTATAGGTAACTGACT
>NW_005371410.1:4020355-4034147 GCF_000412655.1 Myotis brandtii
TATTTCAAATCTTTGACTTGATTCTTGGGATCCTCTAGTCTGCTGTTGGGTCTCTGTATAATATTTTTTATTTCAGTCAGTGTATGCTTAATTTCTAGTTGGTCCTTTTTCATATCCTTGAGGGTCTCACTAAATTTATCGGCGGTTTCTAGAAAATTCTTGAAAAACCTTATACAGTGCCGGCAGCCAGGGTTGGTTCTTAATAGAGATTGCATGAATAATTAGATGAAGAGTAGGTTTATTGTAAGTTGTAAAGTATTTTCAGTTTGTGTTCATGAAACTGTCATTTACATACCCTGACATGGTGGAGTACACATGGAAACATGAGTAGAAGCCAGCCAAGTTTGCGAGTCCTGGGCACCAGGTTAAGTTAGAAGAAAGCTGGCATTAGCTGAGGCCCAGCAAATACCTATGAGCAAACACCTCTGACCTGATTTTGGTGCAGAGCTGACTTATATAATAGCCAGGATGCCTCCCCTCATGACACCCTTTCGAAGTAGACAGATAGGGTACCTTCATTGACATTTTATAGATTCATTGCAACAAATAAATCAAGGCATTGAATGACAACTCCATTTATGCAGTCCTGCCCATTCTCCTTGACTCTTGTATCTGAATCAGTGTTTGAATTATAAAAGCAGTGATTGTCGATGTAGATTCTTAAATAGAGAGATGCCTGTTTTGTTTTTGTTTTTTAAAACACTGTACATAATTTTTTTTAAATAAAGAAAAAAACAAAAAAATTGATGAAAACAAAAACGAAAAAAAGCTCTTTGCTTCAGGGCTTTCTGTTCAGATGTCCCTATTACCTATCACTTGAAATGTCAGGTGAGATATAACTTTGCTATTGACATTTCAGGCTCTAGTTAATGACTATTGTCAAGTGTGGCAGCCTGGTCAGAACTGTTAACTGTTTCTGACCAGGAGGATTTCAGCTTAAAAATCCATAAGGTAATTTAGATGTTCCATTCTTGGCATTCATTTCTGCAGGTTGCATTAATATTTAGTGTTTTGTTCTGATTATTTTATTTGTTCTCCTGATTGTTTAAATACTCTGCAAATGATTACTATCCCTAGCAGCAGTTCTCAAAGAACTAGAGCATGTACATTAGAGACCTCGGGACTTTTATATTCAAGAGTTCAGTTTTTATTTTTTTCAGAAATAACTTCAATGGAAAAAGACACACTGGGATTATAATATTGTTTTCTATCTTGGAAAAAAATAATGAGGAGGGTAAGTTGAAATTTGGCATAGCATAGGGTAAGCCATGGCAGTTATTTCATTTTGGTTAAAACCCTACATGCTACAAAATTAGCTTGGGAATCTGCCTTGAGAATGGACTAAAAAGAAATTGAGAATAATATATATCAATTCCATTCAGCATTTTTTTAACCTTGGATTTTTTTCTTTTTAGTTTGAGATTATTTTTTACTTATCATTTTTTTATTGTTGACAGTATTACAGATGTCCCCCATTTTCCTCCCTTTGGACCCCTATACCCCTGTCCTTACTCCACCCCAGGCCTTCCCCATGTAATTGTCTGTGTCCATGGGCTATGCATATATACATATATGTTCTTAGGTTAAACTCTTCCCATCCTCTCAACCCCCTCCCCTCTAAGATCTGTCAGTCTGTTCCATGTATCCATGTCTCTGGACCTATTTCGTTCATCAGTTTATTTTGTCCATTAGAGTCCACATATAAGTAAGATCATGTGATATTTGTCTTTCTCTGGCTGGCTTATTTTACTTAGCATAATAATTTCCAGGTCCATCCATGCTGTGGCAAAGGGTAAGAGATTCTTCTTTTTTACAGCAGCAGGGTGTTCCATGGTGTAAATGTACCACAGCTTTTTCATCCACTCATCTACTGGTGAACACTTGGACTATTTCCAGATCTTACCTATCATAAATAATGCTGCTATGAACATATGGGTGCATATATTCTTTCTAATTGGTGTTTTGGGATTCTTAGGATATAAAACCAGAAGTGGGATCACTGGGTCAAATGGCAGTTCTATTTTTAATATTTTGAGGAAACTCCATACTGTTTTCCACAGTGGCTTCACCAATCTGCATTCCCATCAGCAGTGTACTAGGAGTCCCTTTTCTCCACATCCTTACTGGCACTTGTTGTTTTAGGAATTTTTTTTAAGTAATGGTACAAATAATAGAAAAGATTCAGAATACCAAAATAAAACAAAACCCCAAACAGTATGTTACCCTCTTTGATGTAAGAAACATCCAAACCTGTGGAGTTTATTTGAGCCAAACTGATGGCATATGCCAGAGTGCAAGATCTCAAATGCTCCAGAGAACAACCAGTTTTGCAGGTGTAAAGGAAAGGGGACCCTCACAATAGTTGGTGAGGTTGCAGAGGGCTGTTTTGATGCTCTCAGTTTATTGGGAGTAGGAAGATGATTATACAGGGTAGGCAGAAGTATGTTTACAGTAGTTCATATGGAAAATAATACAATAATCAAGAATAATACAAGAATAAACTCTGTGTTTCATGTACTCACAACTGTAAACCTACTTTTACCTCGTGTGTATATGTGTTAAGTAACACCCAGGCTGGTACATACATTCAGACATATGAAAGAACATTTGATTAAGCATTCTATGTTTTAACAGTCCTTCTCAGGGAGCTCAAGAGAATATCTAAATAAGCACCTTTCAAAAACATGATTCAGCCCAGCCGTTATGGCTTAGCAGTTGAACATCGACCTATAGACCAGTAGGTCATGGTCCTATTCCTGGTCAGGGCACATGCCCAGGTTGCAGGCTCTATCCCCAGTGTGGGGCATGCAGAAGGCAGCTGATCAATGATTCTCTCCCATCATTGATGTTTCTATCTCTCTCTCCCTCTCCCTCTCTGAAATCAATAAAAATATTTTTTTAAAATGATTCCTTTACTTTTAACTTCCTCTAAATATATTCAGTTAATTACTAGACTCTCTCATCTGCTGGGAATGTCTTGAGTAGGGAGCCACCCACACTGTTAGTATAATATAATCATTTCAAAAACCAAGTGATTATTTCAGTTTTGAATAATTGTTTCAGACTGATATTTTTCTCTTTTTTTCAGGTGTTTAGTGAACGGTTCTAATGAGGTTAGAGCAAATCACATTTGATTCTGTTATACCAGAGGAAAATATTTCAGATCATCTTCTAATTATTGGGGTGACAGTGAAACCCGCCCCCCCATGGCCTCTTCCCTGTCCTAATCTGTATCCTCCTACTTGTTGTCTGCCCTTCAGTTTGGGGACAGTGGACAGTACTCTGAATGAACTGGTCTTATTTGAGAGATTATAGATCTTTCTCTCTGTTTTTACCCCTCCCTTCCACTCTCTCTTTAAAAAAAAAAATCAATGGGAAAAATAGGGATGGGGTTGCAACAGGTCATGTTGAATCTAGACCTCAACTGACTAGAAGTAATCACACTTTTCCCTGAATTCATAATTTATCTCTACCCCTCTGGTGGCATTTTTAAAGATAAATACCTGAGTTATAATTTTTTTCCGTTGTAGCCTAAATATTCCTTGAGGGCAGAAGCCATGCCTGATTCAGTTTTGAATCCGTCAAAAACTTTAGCCAAATACTAAAGTGACACAAAGAAGCCATTTAATAAATATGTGGCTGACTGTGTAAAGGTCAGATAAGCAGGTGTACATGAACTGACCCTGTCAACCCCATACTACATTATTCCTTTATCTTCAGCTTAGTCTCTTTCTCTCTATGGCACATATACCTCTTCTCTGCTTCTCATTGTAATAATAATATTATTGCAAGTGGCACAGAGAGGTTAACTAACCCACCTGGAGACACACAGCTAATAAGACACAAAGCCAGGGTTTGAACCTAGGCAGTTTGACCTGAGATTTCATGCTTTTAACCACTGTACCATTCTTGATGTAGTATCAGACACATGGGGGCTCAATAAACACCCATCTGTTAGTCTCAGCTGCATTTGAGAGGAACTCCAGCACCAGATTCACAACTAAACTACTCTAAGAAAAAAAGGCTTATTCTTATTTTGCTTTCTTGTGGCCAACCTAGCAGTCCTTTAGAGTGTGGGCATGCCCAATGACTAATGGAGCAATAGTCAGTCATAAGTACAGTCACAAAATCAATTAGTTAAAATTAGAATGAACATGTAAAGGGATCCCCATCAGAAAATGTGAAGAATAACTGTTTTAATTCTATCACGGTCAGTTGCTTTTGAGAGAAAGGGGATGTGACTTGTTATTTTCCTGGGTAAGGTTTTTTATCTGGATATTATTTTTAATTTTATTAAAACACCAGCCCATATTTCTGGCTTCACCTCTAACCCCAATACTCTCAGCAGAGGAAGTTATCAGTGCTGACAAAAAAGAGAAGGGGTGGCAATAATCTGAAATGACAAATTGGACTGAATGGTCGAAGGTTCGATTCGGGTCAAGGGCACGTATCTCAGTTGCAGGCTCCATCCCTGGCCCTGGTCAGGGCACATGTGGGAGGCAACCAATCAATATGTCTCTCTCACATCGATGTTTCTGTCTCTACTCCTCCCTTCCACTCTCTCTCTCAAAAAAAAAATAATGGAAAAAATATCCTCGGGTGAAGATTAACAAAATAAAATAAAATAAAATGACAGATTACTCAGACATAATTTATTTTGTCTTTGGAATGCAATCAGAGATTCCACTCACTTGTTGCTAGCAGTCTTGGCCTAACTGTTAAGAGTTTACAGCTTCATTGGGTCGCATACAGGAACAGGCCATAGAAAATCCACTCAATAACTGAGGATTAAAAATGAATTCATATTATAGAAACATATATACTTAATTGTAATAACATTAATACTTTTCATGTCTGATTCCTATAACATGTTTGGTTATATACTAGATATTTTTATTTTCTTTAAATGGATTTTGAGTGTATTTGAATTCATTTAATAATATTGAGTGCCTATTAGTGCTAGGCACTGTTCTTGGTGCTTAGGATACATCAGTGAGCAAAACAAAGATCCCAGGCTACAGGGACTTCATAGTCCAGCTTTAGATTAACTGCAGTAGTTTTGGTATTGGAACTCACATTGTAAGTTTATTCATTGAAGGCTTGGGTGTTTGATATACAAGAATGATATAAATTTTTAGCATAGTTCCAAATTACCAGGCACTTTTTATTCTCAAGAGTTCCCTTAATTAATACATTCAACAATAAAAAATACATGCAACAGTCCCAGTGTATAGAATGGCCCTGTCTTGGTACAATTTGAACCTGATCTTAGGAGATCCCATCATCACCCCATAGATCATCACAAAACCAAGTTAATTAGAACTGTAGTTCTAATTCTTCTTACCACTAAGGACTCTTTTTAATTTTATGCTCTATGTTTTGAAAAATTTAATGCTTTAAACAAATCTCACTTACTTTAAACAAATCACACTTACTAAGTAATAACACATTTGTTTTCTCCTGTATATACCATTTCTGCTACTTCTGTAGTAGGTAACAAAAACCCCCAGCAGTTAGGAGTGAGGAGGGATATAGATCTAAAGGATAGATTGAGCGCAGGCATATTTCTGCTCGGTACTCTGACACACCCATCTTCCACTTTAGGGGCCCTTGTTTGGGGCTGTTGCAGTGTGTGTGTTTGGCTGGGAAGACTGAAGAGATAGATGGTGGTGATAGAAGTCATTGTGTTTTTCAGGGTACCCTTTCATAAGAATCACAGTATAATTGGTGTATTCGTTCTTAGGGCTGCCATAACAAATGACCACAAACTTGGTGGCTTAAAACAATAGAAATTTATTCTCTCACAGTTCTGGAGGCCAGAAATCTGACGTGAAGGACTGTGCTCCCTCCAAGGCTCTCGAGGAGAATTCTCCTTGCCTTTTCCAGCTTCTGGTTGCTCCATATTTTACTTGACTTGTGGCAACATAACTCCAGTCTTTGCCTCTGTCTTCACATGGCCTTCTCCTCCTCTTCAACTGTGTTTTCTTTTCTGCTATCTCTTATAAGGATACTTGTCATTGGACTTAGGGCCCACCCAGCTAATGCAGGATGACTGTATCTTAATATACTAAACTTAATTACATCTGCAGAGACCCTTTTTTCAAATAAGGGCACATTCACAGTCCCAAGAGTTGCTACATGAACATATCTTTTAGAGGGCTATCATTCAACCCATGACAATTGGGTAGGCAAAAAAAAAAAAAAAAAAAAAAAAAAAAAACGACAATTGGGTAGGCAAAAAAAAAGCCAAAATCAAAATATTAGGTAATTGTTTTTTAATTCTCCCCACTTCCCCAATATCGCATTCTTTGCTCTTGTCTAAGATATCTGGCTACCACTGCTTCAGCTCCCAATCAAATGTTGCCACTGGACTTGAGTTCTGCTCTTGACTCCATGATCTGGTTCCTCCTTTTGGTTCTCACCTTGTCTTAACTCCTAGAGTAACTCTTAGTATTGCCTCTTGCATGAATGACTTCTGCTGACGTTGAAGCCCGTCCATGATGCCACCTGCTATGCTCAGCATGGCTTGCTACCCCATTGGCCATTCTTATTACCAGTACATCATACCCATAGTGTTTCAGTTGGCCAAGTCCTTGTTTTATAAGGGCATAACCCAGTGACCTTCCAAGAGTTCTCCAAATATCCTGGGTGAAGCTAGAAACCACTGCCTCCCTAGAGTTGTGCTCATAAAGATTTATAACCCCATTTATTAATATGGAGCTATACTCCCCCGTGGTGATGGAAAGCAGGTGTTTGCCAGAGCCTTACTATTCCATGGATTCCTTTTATCCTGGAGTTCTTTTCACTCCAAAGGACTGCTGCTGACTGCTTGGGACTTACCCTATAAAAAATAGATTTCAACATAGTTTGAGATAGACCCATCTTGTTTCTTTCTTGTCCAAATTTCACATTCCATTTTTCTTGTTTATCTTTTGCTCTCTTGATGATGATGCTCCCTTTTATCCTCCCTTCATAATGAAGCGATTATAATTTTTCCTTTGAAAATAAATTTCATCATAGTTTATTCCCTGTTTTCCAGCTCATTTGTTTTTCCATATGACTCAGATCTTAGCTAAGAATTTTATTAGCTCCAAAGTGTGATGCACTGTAATTCTTCTTGAAACTGAAAGGTATGGAAGCAAATCTAGCCTTTGGCCTGAGATTCTTATACTAGAATCCTAAAACTGAGTGTATCACATGATTTTGACAGACTTACATGCTGATCTTTCCCCCCACCAAAGAGGTGTCCAGAGACTTCATACTTCAATCACCAATATAACTTTTGTGCCATAAAGACACATAAGAACAATAAATGCAAGTATTGTGAAAATTACTTGTTATTCAGATATTGAAGTTTATAGTCTGGCTTTGCATTATTGCTTTATAAGTCCTTTTAAGAAATCTTATAATTAAGGGAATTTGGAGATGTCAATTTGATCAAAACATCAAATTACTACCAGAATGAGATAACAAGATACTTTTTGCAGAGTGCTAATGCGAATATCATTACAATGTATTATATTAACTGGGCTTCCAATTATGGGCATTCTACCTAGTTCAGTAGACTGAGCACTAGATTGGTATTGAAGTACTTCTAAATTCTAACTTCAGTTTTACTACTGGTTGGCTGTGTATAAGTAAACCATTTGTTGTTTCTTTGCCTTTGGCCTTGTAAAATATGAAAGTAGAAAAAGAGTAAGACATAATATCTAAGTTCATAATATCTAATTTGAGGAATTCTTGGCTGAAGGGTCAATTCTTGGCTCCAGGACTAGTTTTTATTTCCTAATAAAGTACGCATGTGGCAGCACATCCATAGCATTTCTCCTCCTTGCTCCCAGGCTTCCCTCATCCCCATCCCAGCCTCTTCCAAACGAGGATCATAGAACAATAGCAACTGTCCTTAGAACCAAGTATGCGAACTACTCAAATCGATTTTGTTATTTTTTGCAAATTTATTCAGATAGCTTTTATGCTTCTTTTCAAGTTAGGTTGCCCAAACATATAGATTATTTCAGAGGATAATACTAGTAAAGAGTTTTAAAATAGTGATGAGAATACCACAAAATGATCAAGTTAAGAACTAAAATTCTTTTACCCATAGAATGGGAAACTTATCTGGGGTAGGGATGAGCTATTTGCAGTCAGCTTCAACTGTGAAAGATCGTTTTATAAATAATGACTTTGTGTCTTATCCCCAAAGATTAGGACCAGCATAAAGTATTCATGAGGGAATTATGCTAGATTCAGGTAGAGAGGTCTATTAAAGATACCAGTCACATAGTTAACTTCTCTAAAGAAAAGATAAAAAAGATCTTGATCTGATCTGTTGCGGCAATCCCAGCGTCAGAGAAGTGAATGGTCACTTCACAGCTATCAGCTTCCTAGAGTGTAAATACCTCCTGAAGAAATTTGTAGCCTCCTTTAATGTCTTCCTTCAGCCTCTTTTAATTCTTGCAGCAAGAAAATATTAATGCTGCATAAAAGCTCCTCTGTGCATTTAAGTTTGCTTCCTTTTTCTTCTGGAAAGGGAGGTCAGATGATCACCACACCATGTGACATGCTTTGAACACTATATCCCTGTACCGTTGCCTTTCTTCCTTTCACTGCCCCCCCAAGCCTCATTATTGTTGTTGCCCCTTTGATTTTATGGTGAATGGCAATTCTGACACCCCCTGACCCTGAGAAGTAGAGAATTCTTGACTTTATCTTTGCACTAATAATTTAAATGCAATGGAATGTATGAGCAGAAGTAGGTCATTTTTTTCTTTTGCAGATCACCAATTGCAAGATTTCTTTTCATAAGAACCAGTATATCAATTTTATATTGGAAATAATATTTTTAAAAGCATGAAAAAAATTTAATCTCAAGCTCTACAGCTTTCAGAGAGATGAATGGCTAATCTGTTTGAAACAGCTGCCAGCAAATAAGAGGACCAAATATCATTTCTCTCCTTGGTGAACTATCAGGCTTCTCTTGATGAATCTGGCATGTTACATGTGGCTGAAGTAGCTTCTCATTGTCAGGAACTGGTACAAACAGTTGTTTCTCTACCGATGGCTTATAATCTTGTTACTTAGGATGGAAGGATATTCTGAGTTGCTGCAGAGTACTTCATGCAGAGAATTGAATAAATTGCTGTTTTGTATTTATTTTTAGATTATTTTTATTAAGGTGAAATTCATATGACATAAAACTTAGCCATTTTAAAGTAAACAATTTAGTGACATTTCATACATTCACAACATTGTTCAACCACCATTCATATTAAATTCCAAAATATTTTTCTTGCCCCATAAAGACATCCTATACCTAACTACCTCCAGGTTCTGGCAACCATCAGTCTGCTTTCTGTCTCTATGAGTTTGTCTATTCTGGATATTTCATACAAATGGACTCATACAATATGTGACCTACCCGGCTTCTTTCACTTAACACATGTTCAAGGTTCATCCACTTTGTACTATGTATTAGCATTACATTCCTTTTTTATGATTGAACTAGAGGCCCAGTGCACGAAATTCATGCACTCGGGGGGGGGGTGTCCCTCAGCCCAGCCTGTACCCTCTCACAGTCGGTCATTCTTAGTGCTGCCGCAGAGGTGGGAGAGGCTCCCACCACCGCCGCTGCGCTTGCCAGTCGTGAGCCCAGCTTCTGGTGCACTGACCACCAGGGGGAAGCTCCTGCATTGAGCATCTTTCCCCTGGTGGTCAGTGCGCGTCATAGTGACCAGTCCTTCCTCCATTTAGTTGATTTACATATTAGCCTTTTATTATATAGGATAATGTTCCATTATATATTGATACCACAATTTATCCATTCATTCATCGATGAGTTGTTTTCACCTTTTGGCTATTGTGAATACTGCTGCTATGGACATTTATGTACACGTATTTGAGTACCTCTTTGCAATTCTTTTGTT
Organism: Myotis brandtii; assembly: GCF_000412655.1. Lineage (NCBI taxonomy): Eukaryota > Metazoa > Chordata > Mammalia > Chiroptera > Vespertilionidae > Myotis > Myotis brandtii. Next base: position 4,030,279 of record NW_005371410.1, read on the forward strand.
TTTATACCTAGGAGTGAAACCACTGGGTCATACAATAATTCCATGTTTAACCTTTTGAGGAACGTTCAAACTGTTTTCCTACATTTACTTCTGAAAGGGAAAACCACAGCATTAATGAAATGAATTTGTCTTAGCAGGAGGAGCACAGCCCTCTAAATCTCAGAGGAGAATTCTGGAAAATCAAAGGGCACATAGCTGACTTACCTCTGCTCCTGGACAGACAGAACCAAAATACACCCTGAACAACGAAAGTAAGCACGGTCTCCATGAAGTACCAGGGGAAGAAATCTCAAATCATCCCCAAACTCCAGGTACGTTTTGCAGTGGTTTCTTTGAGATGCTTCAATCAGTGCAGAATTATTGCCCTTTGGCCATGTTGCTACTATAATTAGGTGCAACCCAATTAAGAGAATTGCTTTAAAGGAAGAAGCCAATTCTGATGACGTTTATTCTGAGAAAAACCGGAAAAACAGTATAAGGTTGCCAGAAGTCAGGTTTGTTTCTCTTTCTTTCTGTCAGCATAAGGATCCACACTTTGACTAATTTTATGCAAGTTAATTGGTTCATTAGTGTTTGACTAATTGTAACAATTTAATTATCATTGAATTATTACATAGGAAGTTATTTGCCTAAAAACTGTTTCTCTGTTATTGATAAATTGGAAGAAGACTAATCTAATTTGCCTGTTGTAGAAATAGACTTATCTTTTTAAAAAATCCATGCCTATGTTCAGTTTTCTGAATGTCCCCATAGATATTTCCTTTTGTGATATTGATCTCAAAGATACAGTGGGGGCACTGGATGATATACACCCCACACCCATCCTGTAGTGCTCATTAAAGGTAACATTACACTGTCTGACCTCATGATGTAGCAAACAGTTTACCATCCCTGTAACCCTATGCTTGATCAAGCGCTGCTGGTCGTGGTGTGCAATGGAATGACAACCATAACAGAGTTAAGTTGGAAGGAATTACAAACAAAAACCCTACTCTTTCTTGGAGGTTTCATTGAAGACCATCTAGTTGAGGTAATGTGCCCAAATACTGCACCCAGAAAATGAGCTCATCCATCATGGATTTTGCCATGTTCTAATTCAGAATTACCCCTGAGAATTACATAGCTATTACAGCCTGAGTGGCATGGCTGCCAGAGAATAAATCCTCAGAGAACCCTGGGTAGTCCGAGTCAGAGGAACCGCTCTTTGGCTGCTAATCCACTGTGCTAGAATAGTTCAGCCCTGATCCCTGACATTATGCTGCCTGAGTCACATGCTGTTGGAGATTGCTTCAAGTTTAAGTAGAAAGGTCAAAAGAGGACAGAGAGGTATGGCAGTTGGGGCTCCTCAGATGCATTCTTTGGTCAGATAGCATAGGAACAGATTAGGGAGAACAGACTGTATGGAATCTCCTTCCTCATGTGGAAAAAGACTTCTCCTTGAGGCAGGCTCCCAAATTCCTGAGGAGGGAGTAATGATTATGTCTGTGGAGAAATAAAATGTCCCTGAAGTGGAATTTTTGAACCCAGTCATACATAAATGGTGGTAGCAACCAGGAGAGAGCCTGACACTTTAGGCTTCAACCATATTCAGGAGGATTTGGTTCATAGAAGAATTTACTTAAAACCTTAAGTCCCAGTCTCTCCCAGGTTATCATCTTGATTTACTAAGCTAATTAGACCCCTAAAGTTTGATTAACATATTCTAAGAACAGAAGAAATTTGTATGAGAGTCAATAGTCTCTCAGAAATGTATCTTCTGGAGCTGTTAAAAAAAGAACACCTCTTAATATATTAAGCTACTCTTGATATTTTTTAAAATCTTGAGAAATGTATCTTATCCAAGTTAATAACTCACAGCGATATTTTTAGATGATGCTTGCGTGCACTGCTTGCATAAACTTAGCCCAGCCTCCACCTTATATTAGAGCTAGTCAGGTGATGTCGTTTCAGCTGGCACACACAGCCCTTCTTTTTTGCCAGAGCGGAGGGCAAGTTCTTGGTAAACGTGCAAAGCTCATATGACTAATGAAAGTTGCTTTGGCCCTTAATGAGATTCCGTTTCATTAAACCAAAATAGGAATCAGGGCATCACATCAACCTTGTGAAAGTTCCAAGAATTATTCTTGTCTTCAGTTCAAGGAAAATGAATTGCAGGACCTCAACAAAAACAGAAATCCATAAATGTTTTCATACCCACTAATCCTGTATTCTAACCCCAGCAGAAGTACCAAGGGAGTTTTGTAGAAGGGAAGTCTGGTTTCTCCAGTATCGGTCTCTAAAGGTCAGGACGTGTTTCAGCTTCTATCAGTAAACTTACTATCAATCCACAGACACAGGGTTTACTTCGCCCTTTAAAAGCTATTTCTGTAATGCATCTATTTCCAGCTTCTCAGTCTATGACTATAATGGAAAGTATCCATCCTTCCAGGTTATACCAAAATTAGGACAGCATTCTCTCCTACCAGCCTGCTTGCTGGAGTCACTTCTCTCAAAGGGCTCTCAACTATATCTGAAACTTTACTTGTACTATTTTATAGATAAAGCTCTAAAAGAGAGCACCCATGCATCCCCCTCTGGCCTTCTTCTCCCCTCCCCCCCCCCCCCCAACCCCACATTGAGGTATGTCAGTCTCAAGGATATTTCCATTGACTTTAGATAGATTAGAAGGAAGAGAGGGAGGGGAGGAGGAAGAGAGAGACATAGAAACATCAATGTGGGCGGGGATCGGGGATAGAACCTGCAACCCAGGTACATACCTGTGACTGGGAATTGAACCCCAGACATTTGGTGTACAGGCAAATGCTCTAACCACTTAGAAATACTATCCAGGGCCATCTCTGGGCTTCTTAACTTACTGCTTTAACCTTCAGAAAAGTTCTGCTATCATGAGCTCAGTTCTCCCCATTGATGTCCACTGTTGTCCCACTTCAGCTTCAGGAAAGAAACGTTTTCCCTTGGTCCAAAGACAACATCTTAATCATGCTTCCTACTTCTTTGTTAGGGCTAGAATGCAGATACAATGTCTTTCCAGGCTAGGGTTCCTTACCCCAGGGCCTCAAATGCTGGTTGTTTCCCTCTCTGAGCTTCTGTTGTCTCTGCTGCCATTCCTGACAAAACAAAACAAAACAGAGGCTTGATGTTGCTGCTACCCTGGGCAGAGTTCACCACCAGTCTGAGCCTGCTCAAAGCCTCTCGATACCTCAAAGTCCAGGGCCAAATGGGTCCCTGATCCTGAGAGAGATAGAAGCTTCTCCTTTTATAGTTTATCGTTTCCATTTATTTTCTACATGGGGATTATCCACTTTCTAGGATGACTGATGGTGGGAATATCCATTCTCTAAAGAAAAAGCCTATATTCATTTAATCATTAATTGAGCCTGGGGATGAGGATGAGGATGGAGGAGAGAAAAGGCAGCTAAATCTTTCATATGGTTTTCAAATGAGTAACTATTCATTTTTTATCTTACCTACGAATAGACAAACATGCAAATTGTTGTCACTCCGTTACACCCGCCAGCCAATCAGAGCGACTATGCAAATTAACCCAACAAAGATGGCAGTTAATTTGCATATGTAGGTACCCAGCAGCCTGGGTCCCTGGCCTGGGTCCAGGGAAAATCATCGGCACCCAGGTCACTCCAAGGTAGGCCCCGTGTGGGACCTGAGCAGCCTAGGAAGGGCCTGAGCCAGGGGGCTCCTGGGCAGGGCCAAGCCAGCGATCGGAGCCAAGGGGGCCCCTGCCAAAGCCTAAAGCCTTGGCCAGAGGCTTTAGGCCTGGGCAGGAGCGGAGCCAGCGATTGGAGGGAGATGGGGGGGCCCCTGCCCAGGCCCCGAGGCTTTAGGCCTGGGCAGGGCAGAGCCGGCTATCG
>NW_005371410.1:4034186-4042026 GCF_000412655.1 Myotis brandtii
GGGGGGGGGGGAGCTGGCTATTGGAGTGTCTCGAGGTCACCTGCCCAGGCCTAAAGCCTCAGCCAGTGGCTTTAGGCCTGGGCAGAGGCCGAGCCGGTGATCGGTGTGAACTACAGAGGAAATACCTTTTCTGACCACTCATTGGCTAAGCTCCCTGTATGCCACTGGTAATATTCTTAGTAACTTGGGTAATAAGAATCCATAAAGGTGATCTAGGGTTTTTCCATCTCACTCCTGGAGAAAAAAAGAAGGTCCGCTGCTGGAGGGCTAAGAAATGTCATATCCTGCCCTAGCCGGTTTGGCTCAGTGGATAATGCCTTGGCCTGCCGACCGCAGGGTCTGGGTTCAATTCTGACCAAGAGCATGTACCTAGGTTGCAGACTCCTCCCTGGCCGGGGCCCAGGTCAGGGCTCATGCAGGAGGCAACCAATCAAATTGTTCCTCTCACTTTGATGTTTCTCTCTGTCTTTCTCTTTCTCTTCCACATTCTCTAAAAATCAATGGAAACATATCCTCAGATGAGGATAAAAGATAAAATAAAAAAAGAAATGTCATATCCTATGAAAGACACATCTTAAAAATGCCTAAAGAAAGTTGTCATTTTTTCATGGTGAAGGGACTGCAGTCCGTGTTGATGAAAACACCTTGGTGGCTGCAGTGACTGGCAGTGGGGTGATGGGGCTGGTGCCTTCCCCTGATCAGCCTGGTCACCTCCCACAAAGGGAGGACAGATTGCGGCTTAGGCCCGCTCCCCAAGGGGAGCAGGGATCAGGCCTAAGCCGTCAGTAGGACATCCCCTGAGGGCTCCCAGTATGTGAGAGGGGGCAAGCTTGGCTGACGGACCCCCCCGCCCCGTGCACGAATTTCGTGCACCAGGCCCCTAGTGTTAATATAAAAATGTAGGGTTAAATATGTAAGGACAACCATTAGCAATATTAAAGACGGGAATCAAAGCACTAGATAGGAGAGAAAAGGAATAATAAAAATTTTACCATCTAGCAAAAATCAGGAAAGGAAAAATATGCAAACAAGAAAACATAAAAAGTTGGAAATAAAATATGAAAGGCATACCATGTCCTTCTTCATTATTCATCTGGAATTCATCTTTCCTCTCTCACACCCCATGTTTGTGTGGTTGATTTTTCCTTGGAAATAACTCTTGCGTCTGGCTCTTTTCATTCCAGCTGCCACCTCTCTTATTCCCTTGGTCCTGTACTAATGCAGTAGCTCTAGCACAATGTATCCTACCTTGGCCTCACCACAGCAACTAGAGCAGTCATCTTAAACATACTATTACACCCCTGCTCAAAAAGGCTCCCCATTGCTTACCATATACCCTTCTTATCTGATTTTCAAGACCTTCTATAATGTGACCCCAGCTAACTGTGTTTATCAATTCTAAAATATATTTTTAAAAATAAAAAGAACATTTAAAATATCTCTGAAATCCGAGTGCATCTTATTATTGATGGCGATCATGACATCAAAGATTTGATAAAATATGGTTCTTTTCTCAGTCCTTGCTTGGCTACAGGACACCTCTTTCTAGAAAACAGAACTTCTCATGTTGCTGTGCTATGATTCTTTCACAGCTCCAAACTTTTATTCAGACATTTTCCTCTGCCTGAGTATTTCTCTCCCACAGCCTCCCTTCCTAAATGAGCCCATCTTTGTTCACTATCTCAGCTGGAATCAACCTTCCCTTTGAATCCTCTGGGTTGTTTTTTGTTTTGTTTTTTTGGGGGGGGGGGCATGTTATAATTCTAGCAACTCTTATCACATAGTTCCTTTCAGTTTAAATACTTGGGTACATATTTGGTCTGTACACAGGACTGCTAGAGTCCTGCAAATCCTTGAGAAGGCAGCTAAAATTGTGACATTATCTGAAAGTCTATAGGTTTGTTTTGCTAATGCAATCCAGGACATTTCAAATAGTTTCTTTAAAAATCTGTGAGTCAGTAAGAGCTGTGCTCTGAACTGCCCTCTAGAGGTAGTACATCATCAGTGAGTCAGAGGCCAGAAAACCATGGGATCAGCAAGAGATAAGATGCCCAGCTGGGATGGGGAGCTGCTAGGAGTGGCTGCTCTATGGGCAGGACTCACTGATTGGCCCTGTTCCTGGGAGTAGCCATTGCAAAGGTCAAGCTCTGAAAAAACATGTTGCTTAGAAATTGCCAGCCTCTCCACCACCCTGTGTTTCATCATGATGTCTTGAGAGGGTGGGGCCGAGTGACAAACTCTTAGTTTTTCAATTTACCCTTCCCTCAGGAAGTCCAGAGGAGACTGCAAGTCTAAGAACCCTGAGTTACCTCAACTGGCACCAACAGGGAAACACTGAATGTAACCCAGCCCTGTTGGTGGGCGTAGCCTGGAAAGAGGACTGACTACGTGTGCACGTCATCGTCTGTGTATAATTCTTCTCTGTCATTACTCATTTTGAATTCTCCCAAGTTATATGCATAAATCTTTGCTGCAATACATTTATAGGGATTTCTCCCAGTAGACTTTTATGGCCACAAGAAGATAAACATTTGTTCAAATATTTTCTTGTTATTGCCATGATATTCTGTGGCTAAATTTTAAATGACTTGTGAAATTTCCTGCTCATTTATCCTCCCTAAGGCTAATGCCATTTTCAGTAAGGGTGTCCCAGTTAACCAACTTTCCATGGGTAATCTCTCCAGCCTCAGTTTCTACCAGCTGAGGGGTTAGATTCGAGAAGCTTGAAGTCCCTGCCAGCTTCAACATTCTAACATCTGCTCAGGACTCTTCGTAACCCACCTCCCAGGTTATTTAATGAGTTTGAAGCTCACTTTTCTCTGAGGCGAAGTGTGATCTGGGCATGTCCCTTGAAAGCCTTCCATAGGATATGACTACTCTCCATGACTTCACACCAGAAGGCCTTGAGTAAAGATCACTATTGAGCTGATTTTGCCAAAAGAAACAGTTTTGTTTTAAGAATGTTTTCCTTCCCCGGTCGATGTGGCTCAGTTGGTTGAATGTGGTCCCATGCACTAAGAGGTTGCTGGTTTGATTCCGGTCATGGCACATGCTAGGGTTGCAGGCTCGATGAATGTTTCTCTCTTGTTGATGTTTTTCTCTCTCCCTCGCCCTTCTTCTCTCTCTAAAAAATCAATAAAAACATAAAAAAGAATGTTTCCTCACTTAAAAAGTCTTAAGTGGTTATTACAGACAATGTATACAATATAGAAAACTATAAAGAAGGAAATAAGAATCACTTAAACTCTGACCTCTCATTATTAATACTATGGCATGTATCCTTACAATAATTTTTCTTTCCATGTATAATCACATGATTTTAAAATGTTTGATAGAAAATCGGAACCATACTTTTCAAACTGAGTTAATATCCTGGGTGCTGGTTATATGACTGTGTTCATTATGTGAAAATACAATGAACTATACACTCATGATAAGTGTACTATTTTGTATGCATGATGTACTTCAATAACACATTTAAATAAACATTTTATATTAATAAACTAAATTAGACACAGGAAGATCCATCTCTGTTAAGACTAGTGGTTCTTTTCAAGGTCTACCAGATTCAGCAAATAAAAATACAGGATGCCCAGTTAAAGTTGAATTTCAGATAAACAACAAATGATTTTTTAGTATAAGTATGTCCCATGTAATATTTGGGACATGTTTATACTAAAACAGTGTTCATTGCTTATCTGGAAGTCAAATATACTGACCATCCTGAATTTTATCTGGCAACCCTAGTCTTAAATCTTCTAAAAATGTATATTTTATTTAATGAGAAAGTAAAAACGGATATGTATTAAATGGTATATATTCAGGACATATAGTCTTAGAAGGAAATATTAAAATGTGTAAGTAAAGTGTAGGAGACAGAACTGAGAAAATAAGTGCTCTAGTTTTTTATTTTCTTTATTCATCCTTCATTTCATACCTCTCTTCTGTTGTTTTTGATTTCTCATTCCCACATTCATGTCAATAAAAAGAAGACAAATAAGCCAAAGAAATAAGATAGTGTCAAAATAATTTACGCTTTCATTTATTGAGTTTGAATTTGCAGCTCTGTTTGTTGTTGTTTCTGAAAATTTCATTTCTGATTTGTCTGTGTTCTTGTTTCCTATTTTTTAGTAAAAATATAACTGTTTTCTATTTCACTCTTTTTCAGAACTCTGTAACCTTTGCCCAGATGGAAGTTGAACCCTTCTCAGTATAATCAGTGTGGTTTTTTTTTTAAGGCTAAACTTGAAAAATCTATTTATTGATCTCAGACAGGTCATTTTCCCCTTTTCTCTTTCCAACAGTGTTAACTCATATGTGCCTGGTACATGTCAACTATTGTTCTTACAATTGGTAGCTTTGAACCAAGTTTTCAGAATCCATCTCACTTCCTTTTCTATGCTTCCCACTCTTAAAGGTGAGGAAATTCCAATACAAATTGTTTAGTACAACTAGACTCTGTCAGTAAATGGAATCAAGTCCCAAAGGTTTTATGCTTTGACACATTTCCATTATATATGGGTGGTAATAAAATGAAATTATTTCCTGCTTCCCCAAAGGCTTCCAGGTCATAATTTTGAACACCCAGAGTGTTACCACTTTAGAGTAAAATTCTCAAATCAAAAAGCATTTAAACAGTAAGTACATCTCCTAAAATACTTGAGGAGAGGGATGAAGGAGAAAAAGAAGGAAACTGCATATCATAAGGTGTCTCAACAAACCACATTTGGAACCATTGCTTTAAAGGCTGGCCACCCAATCTTTTAGAAAGTTAGTGGTTTTTCTGCAATATTGCCAACTAATGTATATTTCTGCTTGAATCACTTCACTAATTGTTGATCCAGTGATTTCTAAATGACTCCAGGCAACAACTTTTACTAATTATTTTTCACACAGGTGATTGAATTGACTGGTTATCTTGTTGTCATGGAGACTAAACCTTTTAAAAATTATATACTAGTACATATAATTTATATATATTACTCCTGTGTTAATAACTTTTACTATTAGCAGTTACCTTCACTAAGGAGGGGAGGCAGAATGATAAAGGCCTAATACATATGTGCACAGGAGAATTTTAAAATGCACAAAGACACATTAGCATGAAAGCATCACAAATTATGCAAAAGAAAGCATTATGAAACCATATTGGTATAGATACATAAATCAAATAGCTCTGAATTTTTCAGTAAACTTCTTTCATAAGCAAAACCACAATGAGATATCACCTGACACCAGTCAGAATGGCTGTCATCAATAAATCAACAAGTGTTGGCGAGGATGTGCACTGTTGATGGAAATGTAGATTGGTGCAGCTACTGTGGAAAACAGTATGGAGTTTCCTCAAAGTATTAAATATGAATCGCCCCATAGGTGATTCCAAGATCTGGTGGCATTTGCTTCTGGGGCACCACCAAACTCGACCAGAAAACAAAAATTGAAAATGGAACTGCCTTTTGACCCACGATCCCACTTCTGGGAATACATCCTAAGAAACCCGAAACACTAATTCAAAAGAATATATGCACCCCTATGTTCATTGCAGCATTATTTACAATAGTCAAGATCTCAAAACAGCCTAAGTACCCATCAGTAGATGAGTGGATAAAAAAGCTGTGGTGCATTTACACAATGGAATATCACTCAGCAGACAAAAAAAAAAAAAAAGGAAATCTTACCTTTTGTAACAGCATGGATGAACCTGAAGATTATTATGCTAAGTGAAATAAGGCAGTCAGAGAAAGACAAGTATCATCTGATTTCACTTATATTCAGAATCTAATGAATGAAATAAATTAACAAACAAAATAGAAACAGAGACATGGATACATGGAACAGACTGACAGCCATCAGAGGGGAGGGTGGTTGGGGGACTGGATGAAAGAAGGTGAAGGGATTAAGCAAAAACAAAACAAAACAAAACAAAAAAACACCACAAAACATATATGCATAACACATAGACAACAGTGTGGTGATAGCCAGAGGAAAAGGAGGGTGAGGGGTAGGGGGAGGTGGGCAAAAGAGGCAGGGAGGATTGGGGGTGGAAAGAGACCTTGCTTGGGAGGCTGGGGGAATGATGCTGTGTACAGATGATGTTTTATTGAGTTGTACACTTGAAACTTGTATGGTTTTGTGAACCAATGTTAACCCAATAAATTCAATTTAAAAATAAATTAATTTTTAAAAACTTCCTTCATAAGCATTACTAAAGGTCTGTTAATCAATAGAAGACTTATACAATTGCAGAACCTTTAACAAGTCTAATAGTATTTTCAAGTCTAATAGTTTTCCTGCAAATGCAATAGTGATGTGTAGCAACTAAATAAGCTCCGAGGAATGTGCTGGGTTGTTAACAATTACCACTTACTTGCCCTTGTAGTCTAACATTTCTATAACATAAAAGGTCTCAAAAGTCTGTCCCCACCTACTTTTCCAACCTTATTTACCGTAACTCCCTCACCTGCCTTGAGTTATTTCTGGCCAGGTCTCTTTGTTGGCTCTAGAAAAATGTCTCCATCCCCCTGCCAGAGTGCCACCTTCTTCACTTCCTCCCTGCTGGCCAAAATACTTCCCACTGGCCAGGCCCAGCTCAAAACCCACCACCTTCATTGAATTACATCTGCCCACTCTAGTCCATAGCCATCTTTTCTTTTGCCTAGCTGTATTATTAAATTACTGTCTATACCACTAATGTGGTATTTTATTAACATACTAGAGGCCCAGTGCACAACATTCGTGCTGGGGTGGGGGCGTCTCTCGGCCTGGTCTGCACCCTCTCGCAGTCTAGGACCCCTTAGCGGACATCCCCCGAGGTGTCCTTAGTGCCAGCCTTCTGTTGGCTTCTGGTTGAGTGGCACTCCCCCTGTGGGAGCACACTGACCACAAGAGGGCAGCTCCTGCATTGAGCATCTGCCCCCTGGTAGTCAGTGTGTGTCATAGTGACTGGTCGTTCTGTAGTTTGGTCAATTTGCATATTAGACTTTTATTATATAGGACTAGCTTACACCATCTTCTGCAGCATTTCCTTAGAGTTAATATTCATGGGTTTGTGAACATACTTTTATACATTATAAAGCATCATACCAAGGTAAATATATGATTGTCTTTATTAACTAGTTTATAGCCCCCCTCAGATGAGGATTGTGCATACATTTTTTTTTTCATGACATCTAGGAGAGCAGTGCATACTCCATGGCCCCTCAATTAAAATCTTCTGATGAATGAAAGCATGGAAGACCAGAAGAATTGGAGGTAAACCACCAAAGTTCGCATTTGTCACTTTTTACCTGTCTGAATTTAAACTAGTTATTTAGTCTTTGTGTCTCAGTTTTCTTATCTGCAAAATGAGGATAATAATGGTATCTACTTCATAGAAATGCTTTGAGAATTAAATAAATTCATACATGTAAAGCCCGTAAAATAGCTTGCTTAGTGCATAACAAGTACTCGATAAATATTAGCTATTTGAATGAATAAATGAAACAGGATAGGTTACAATGAAAATCTAGAGAAAACAATGGCTACTTTTTGTTACACCTGGGACCATGATTATAAAATGACATGTAGTATATATGAATGTCAAGGGAAATTAGTATATATCTTTGAGATATAAGGCAGGATGTATATAGTTATTCCTAGAGAGATTCTTCAGAATGAAGTTTATATTCTGTACTAGAGGCCCGGTGCACAAAAATTTGTGCCCTCGGGGAGGGGGTTCCCTCAGCCCGGCCTGTGCCCTCTCGCAGTCTGGGACCCCTCGGGGGATGACCACCTGCTGGCTTAGGCCTGTTCCCTGGGGGATTGGGCCTAAGCTGGCAATCAGACATCCCTCTGGCAGCCC